>NC_138772.1:322366726-322819226 GCF_965119305.1 Pelophylax lessonae | reverse complement strand
ACTATCCAGCACTGGCACTCAAGTAACTTGTGTCTGTAGTCTACCCTTTCTTTATGGCTCATACAGCCATCCCAACCTGCATAAACGAATTTCACGGAGGTGGTAGACTCATTCCAGGGAGGTTGCACTCCGCACCACCGCCGCTGCCCCCCTCACGCCGCCACCGCAACCCCCCCCCCCCCGCACACAGCCACGCCTTTCCCGTGCCGCTGCTCCCCCTCCTTCCACCCGTACTAATTTAACACAACTAGAAGATGATGAAATTAAATAGAATCAGTATACAGAGGTTTACTTCTTCTGAGAGGTATTAAAGGAACACTCTAACCACCATGACCACTTCAGTGATTTGAAGTGGTGATGGTGGTAGGAGTCAGAAACACTGCACATGGTGGGATATTTACAGTTATGTGCTGGGGGCTAGATGCACCCCTAGCACATATGACTTAGGCAGCCAGAAAATGTCATGTCTTTATTCATACATGTATGAACAAGGACATGACAGATTATGACAAAACACAACTAGTTATTAAAAAACATTGCAACAATTTACACAGGCTAATGCACATACCTTTTCTACTTATTTTGCAGACTGCTTGTGCGGTTACTCCTGGTGCAGTTACTGCTGGTGTGGTTACTGCTGGCAGTTACTCCTGGCTGGTACTGCTGGTGGGAAATGCTGGCGGTTACTGCTGGCAAGTAGTGTTGGTGGGTACTGCTGGCGGGTACTGCTGACTGGTAATGCTGACTGGTAATGCTGGCAGTTACTGCTGGCAAGTAGTGTTGGCGGGTACTGCTGACTGGTAATGCTGGCGGTTACTGCTTGCTGGTAATGCTGGCGGGTACTCTTACCATTTTCAATGTCATTATTTTCCTGCTCTCACAATATTTAATTTTTTTTTTTTTTTGCATTGGCAAGGATCCAAACACATCTAAGTTTTTTCTTGGGATGTAAAGAAATCCAGCGTTCGGTGCTAGAAAAGTCAGCGAGTTGTGTCTATTCTTTAGCTTGCAGATTCCTCTTGAAATGAAAATGTTACCACACATTGCTGAAGGAAGCAGCGGCTGCAGTAGAGAGCAGAGCTGCTGCTTCCTGTATGGCTCCTGTCACAGGCAGAGTGCATTTCATATAACTCCGCCTGTGACAGAGCCGGAACTATACAGGAAGCAGCGGCTCTGTCACTGACATCCTAAGTCTCTTACGGCAGCCGGGAGATCGCACAGCACTTGCGGGTGTCCGTGAGCCGCCGGCCAAAGGCGGGAGACTCCTGCAAGTCGCAGGAGACTTGGGATGTCTGCTCAAAGCCTAAGTTTATAAAGTAAACTCAGACATTATCATCATAGCTTAGAAGAATATGCAATTAAAATCAAGGAGTGAGCCCCAGAGCATTTTGGCATCATGAACACCCTTTAGAATGCATTAAGCTGGTGTGGACACCTGTTTTACATGTAGAAAGAATGATGGTCTAATTGCATAAATGTTTCTTTTTTTTTTCTTTTTTTTCTTTATAGAAGATTGTTAAGTGTGATAAACTGTCTATCCCTTTGCAAGGCAATCGTAGTTCTCAGACCATTATTCTTACAAAATAATTTGACTACACATACTTTCATGTATTTTCCTGTAGGCTATTGAGGTATTACTTTTCAACAAGACGCTAACGGCTCGTGAAGCTTGTAACCTTGGACTGGTCACTGAAGTTTTTCCTGACAGTACCTTTCAGCAGGAAGTTTGGGCAAGGCTGAAAGCTTATGCCACCTTTCCTAAAGATGTAAGTTTTTATATTAGTGGTTGTAAACCTCGGAAATGAAAAATTAACAGAGCAAATCCTTCTATAGTGTGTACTAGCCTCACTCCAAAGCACCTAATGTGATTTCTGTCTCCTCTGTCTTCACTCTATCTGCATTAGGCACTATCCTGACACTACAGAATCTTGGGAATGCTTTAAATAAATATATATATATATATATATATATATATATATGAAATATTTATTTTGATCAATTTACAAAAAGCAAAATGACTGATCAGAAGAAAAATCTAAATCAAGTCAATATTTGGTACCACTACCCTTTGGCTTTAAACCAACATCAATTTGTACATAAAGGCAGGAAATTTTAAGGATTAGAGTCAGGTGTATAATTAACCAACTATACCAAGTTGGTGCTTATGATCGTCAATTTCATATTTAGGTTGAAACAGAAACAGCTGTGTAGGAGGCTTAAAACCGGGTGAGGAACAGCTAAACTCTGCTACTAAGGTGAGGTTGTAGAAGACAGTTTCAAATCACAGGTCATACACCATGGCAAGACTGAGCACAGCAACAAGACACAAGGTAGTTACATTGCATCAGCAAAATCTATCCCAGGCAAAGATTTCAGCTGGGGTTTCAAGATGTGCTGTTCAAGCTCCTTTGAAAAAGCACAAAGAAATGCGCAATGTTGGGTACTGTAGACGCAGTGGTCAGCCAAGGAAACCTCATTCAGCAGATGAAAGACACGTCATGCTTACTTACCTTTGACATTCGAGGATGTTCAGCAGTACCATCAGCACAGAAATGGCAGAAATCAGTGGAACTCCCAACTACCGTTTTCCGAAGTCTGCCCAGAAGTGGTCTTCATGGAAGAATTGTGGCCAAAAAGACATACCTCTGATGTGCAAACAAGGCTAAGCAACTCAACTATGCACTAAAACATAGGAACTATGAGAAAAATGACAGCAGGGGCTTTGGACTGATGAGTCAAAACTTGAGTTTGATGAGTTTAAAATGTAAAAAGTATAGAAAGTAAATGCGCTTGTCCAAAAATTAATTTATTATCATTTAAAAAGTTTGTTTTTCACAAACAAAGTGAAACAAATAAACCAAAAGTGAGTCTATGGCTAAATAAATGGATGAAAAAAGTCCCATGCACAGATAGTGTGATCAGGTATAGATTCCCAACAACCATTCAGAGGTGATTCTTCCTGAATATATTTGTGAACCTATTTAAATACACCGTGCTCCACTGCACACAAAAGAGGATGTGCCTCTTACCAGATGTATCGCCCTTTGCAGGTCTAACACAGCCTTTTTGCAGCTTTTTTAATGTAAATAAAGATCGCCTCATCTATTGGATGACACTTTCTTAGCAAATCCAGGCTCTCAGTATGGATGGATAAACCACATCTCCATAACATCAAGCTGTGCTAGTAATCCACACTCCACTTCATTGTGTCAAACATGAAAAAGGAGTAACAAGTCATTGCACAGATATCCATAAAAAGCAATTTATTGGTATAGACATGTACTTACAAGAAAGAAGAATATTATAGGCAAATTGGTTACACACAGCATCTGGCGTCCTAACACACGATAAACGTCACTGCTACCACTACCGCCTGACGTACGTTTCATTCTAATGAACGTCTTCATTGGGGCAACATGAATTAGAAATATTTTGGCTGTAGCAGGAGGCAGTATGTTCACCGAAGGGCTGGAGAGCAGTACAATAATGGGCATCTGCAGGCAACAGTAAAGCATGGTGGTGTGTGATTGGCCTCAAATATATTCTGCAATAGGACAACGACCTCGGACATACAGCCAATGTCTTTAAGAACTATCTTCAGTGTAAAGAAGAACAAGAAGTCCTGGAAATTATGGTTTGGCCCCCACAGAGTCCTGATCTCCACGTTAAGTCTGTCTGGGATAACATGAAGAGACAATCTGCTTTCAGAGAAGATCTGTGATTAGTTCTCCAGGATGTTTGGAACAACCTACCTACCGAGTTCCATCAAGAACTGGGTACAAGTGTACCTAGAAGAATGATGCTGTTTTAAAGACAAAGGATGGTCTGATTTAAATTTCTCTTCAGTTCATTTACTTGCCATTTTCTTAATTAATAAAAATAAATGAATAAGACTCTTATTTCTGAAAGCATTCCTAATTTACAGCATTTTTTTTACACCTACCTAAAAATTTAGCACAGTAGTGTAGATGTGTACAGTTATCTGTAACAGGTTAAAAAAGTACAGGATATCCGTACTGCTTTACTATTTTTTACGCAGCTTTAAGACACCCCCAAAGCATGGCATTTAACTGTTTTGTGTATTTTTAATAAAACACCCTCTTTTTTGCATTGGTGCCCATGGAAATTCCCAGTTACCCATGCCCTTTAACAAAAGCTTGAAAATTAGCCTTGAAAAAGGCCACAGAAAAATACCAGGATTCAGCTCCTATAGACTTCAATAAGGTTTAACACTATGTGCGGTATTCTTGAACTTCTTGGTGGGTTCAATGAAGCAAATAAATTTTCATATTTTATGATAATTTGTAAGCATATCCTTCTTCATAAGCAACTGTTATGGGAAAATCAGTTAAAGGATAAGCTAAGAGAATATGTATAGAATCTCAGTCTATATATTTGTATTAAGATATAAGCATATAAGAAGCAAATTATAGTTCTCTGCTCTGCTAAAGCTGGCCATACACTGATCGAAGTTTGACTGGTTCAGCAGGGACCCGCCAAATTTTAATCAGTGTGTGGCTGCTCCCACTCAACAGAGGTTGATCGTTTAATTGACATGTTGGACAATTTTTATCGATCAGCAGCTGCAGCCGATCAGCTGCACTGACTGATGTCAGAATACAATGTCTTGGCATGGGGGAACCACCATCCACCTCATTTGTTATTAATTATTGATATCACAAATATTATACAGAAAAATGTGAACTAGAATAATATTGTGGATGGATGTAACAAATTAACTGCTGTTTTTTTTTTTTTTTTTTTTATTAGTGTCTGGCTCTTTCCAAACAGTTGGTTCGCAGTGTAGATAAAGAGAAACTTCACGCTGTATGTAAACAAGAGACGGAACTTCTCAATAAAAGAGCAAGCTCTGAGGATGTGCTTAATGCTATACAGCAATTCTTCTCAAGAAAATCAAAGATCTAATTTTTTTTTTTTCCAAATAAAATGTTAGTCCAGTAAAAATACACACAAAATAATAATGTAAAATATTAATTTCAGCTCTGAGTAAGTATAGTGTTACTAGTTCTCATTTCCAAATACCGTTTTATTTTTTTTTCACATTTTTTATTTTTGGCACATTACAGACATTAAATACAGTTGTCAGCAGATGAAAATATAAAATCATACATTCCAATACAGTTTTATTTTTGATCAGTCCTTTGGACTTTGAATGCTGCTGTTAGGGGTGAGAGTTTTTGCTTTACTAAAATTTCGATATTTTGAGTAAGTATAATGTTACTAGCTCTCACTTCCAAATACCGTTTTATTTTTTTTTCTTATTTTTTATTTTGTCACATTGCAGAAATAAAATACAGTTGTCAGCAATATGATAATACATAATCATACATTCTAACATAGTTTTATTTTTGATCAGACCTTTGGACTTAGAAGGCTGCTGTTAGGGTGAGAGTTTTTGCATCACCAAAGTTTCAATATAAATCAAGACATTTTGGTGAAATTTGTCCAATTTCTTTAAATTGCATTGAAATTAGAAGTAAAGAAAAAATGTAAAGAGCAACTCTACTTTATTGGGGGAAAAATAGCAAATAAAAAAATAAAGCATATACAATTCCTACACAAGCCATGTTATGAAAAAATGATTTTCCTTTTTAACCACTTCCATACCGGGCTTATTCTGGCACTCCTCTCCTACATGTAAAAATCATAATTTTTTTTGCTAGAAAATTACTCAGAACCCCCAAACATTATATATGTTTTTTTTAGCAGAGACCCTAGGTAATACAATGACGGTGGTTGCAACTTTTTATGTCACATGGTATTTGTGCAGCATTTTTTCAAATTTGTTTTTAAAAAAAAAAAAAGGTTTCATGAATTAAAAAAAAAAGCAAAACAATAAAGTTAGCCTAATTTTTTTGTAAAATGTGAATAATGTTACACCAAGTAAATAGATACCTAACTTGCGCACGCTCGTGGTATGGCGCCAAAATTCGGTACTTAAAAATGTCCATAGGCGACACTTTAAAAAATGTTTACAGGTTACCAGTTTAGAGTTACAGAGGTCTTGGGCTAAAATTGTTGCTCTTGCTCTAACATTTGCGGTAATACTTCACAACGTGTGGTTTGAACGCTGTTTACATGGGCACAATGTACGTATGCGTTCGTTTCTGTATGCCGTGACAGGGGCGCTTTGAAACATTTTTTTTTTCATTTTAATTGTTTCTTTTTTTTATATATATTTTTAGACTTTCGCTTTAATTTTTTTTTTTTTTTTTAATCACTTTTATTCCCATTACAAGGAATGTAAACATCCCTTGTAATAAGAATAGAGCATGACAGGTCCTCTTTATTGAGAGATATGGGGTCTATTTAAAGTGGTTTCATTTTAAATAAGCACAAACAGGATTGAATACAAAAGATAAGCCAACAATGGCACTCTAATATAGTCATTTAACTTATTTGTTTTACAATCAGTTGTACACGTAGGGATGATCGAACGGTTCGGGTCGACCATCGGTTCGACCCGAACATTGGCTGTTCGAGTTTCGGCCGAATTCCGAACTTTTTGCTGAAAAAGTTCTGAATTCGGCAACCAGAACCGACCAAAATGCAATGGGACAGGAAATGGGCTTTAAAAGCCCATGATTGGACCAGAACCATTAGTGAAAGCCAATTGAGGGGGCAGGAGAATGCTAGGAATGTGATTGGAGTGACTAGGGGATCCATAGGCCAATCATTAGTGAATACGCCCCCCAGTATATAAGATAGCCCCCGCCAAATTCCTAGCATTGTAATACAGGGACATGGAAGAGGGTGGAAGCAGTTCTGTAACTTTTGCTTCAAAAGTGTCATTTAGCATTTATTAGTGTGAGGAAAGGGATATCTAGTGTAGTTAGGGTGCTAGTTTCTACTTTAGTTAGATGCAAAAATTTAGTTTCTGTAGGGAAAGTGTTAAGTGCCAGGGCACTTTTTTGGGGTCTTTGGAGGCATGCAAAACATCTGAACTTCTGTATAGGGGTATATATACACACACACACTTATATGTATTTTACACTTACACATATATAGGTGTGATAGGAGCAGGGACATATTTACGTTTAGCGTAAATCATAGGAAAAGGATGCACGAGGGTAGCACAAGAACACTAAATTTCAGATGAGCAAACTTTTCTGAACTGCGCTCAATACTACAAGACTTAAATTGGGACCAAATCATAAACATTTTGAACACAGAAGAAAAATGGGAATGCTTTAAGAACTTATTAAACAAAGGTATCACACACAGTACATTGTGCGGTCGTGCGACGCTGTACCCAAACTAAATTGATGTCCTTTTTTTCCCACAAACAGAGCTTTATTTTGGTGGTATTTGATCACCTGTGCGATTTTTATTTTTTGCGCTATAAACAAAAAAAGAGGGACAATTTTGAAAAAATAACAATATTCTTCACATTTTTTTATATGAAATTCTCAAAAAAAATGCAAAAATCTAAATTTTTTAACATTCTATGCCAATTTGTTTTCTGCTACATATTTTTGGTAAAAAAAAAATTGCAATAGGCGTATTTTGATTGGTTTGCGCAAAAGTTATTGCGTTTACTAACTACGGCAAAGATTTATGTCATTTTTATTGTTTTTTTTTTTTTTTAATAGTAATCGCGGTGATCTGCTATGTGATCCTGCTATATAGGATCGCATGTCTCTGTGATGACTTCACAAACCACGCCCCCTGACAGTTAGAATCACGCCCCTAGGGACACATTTAACCCCCTTGATCACCAGTACAGTTAACCCCTTCCTTGCCAGTGTCATTTTTACAGTAAAAGTGCACATTTTTAGCACTGATTACTGTAGTAATGTCACTGGTACCCCCAAAACTGGTTACAGGGCCATGTCCAAAGGGTGGTGATAAATACGTGTACTCAGACTGGTCTGGAGTGGTAAATGGGGTACCCCAGGGCTCTGTCTTGGGATTAATTCTGTTTAATTCATTCATAAATGATATAGGGGATGGGATAAATAGCTCAATCTCTGTTTTTGCGGACAACACAAAGATAAGTAGGACAATTATTTTACATCAAGATACAGAAATGTTACAGAAGGACTTGTGCTAAATAACGGGGTGGGCAACTATATGGCAAAAGAGGTTTAATGTTAAGACATGTAAGGTCATGCACTTGGAGCTAAAAACATAAACGCAACTACTCACTAGGGGGAGAACATCTGGGGGACTCAGAGATGGAAACATTTCTGGGGGTCCTAGTAGATAACAGACTGAACAATAGCATGTAATGTTAAGCTGCAGCTACCAAAGCAGGCAGAAATTTGGCATGCATAAAAAAGGGATATACTCCAGAGATAAAACTACAATCCTGCCACTTTATAAAACTCTGGTTAGGCCACATCTGGAGTATTCTATCCAGTTCTGGCCAGCAGTCCTAAGATGGGATGTACTGGAGCTGGAGAGAGTCCAGGGAAAGGACAACAAAATTAAGGGGACTGGAGAACCCCAAATACAAGGAACGACTCCAGGCACTAAATTTGTTCCCGCTGGATAAACAACGCTTGAGAGGGGACATCATAGTGATTTACAAATACCTCAATGGTGATTTCAACGTAGGAAAAAATTATTCAGTCTCAGGTAAGTTAAGAGGACACGGGGCCACACAATGAGATTGGAGGGGAAGCAGTTTAACCTTAAATTGCACAGGGGTTTTTTCACTGTCAGGACGATAAGGATGTAGAACTCTCTTCCACAATTGGTGGTGGCAGCGTGGAGTATTAATATTTTTAAAAGACTATTGCACATGCATCTTAAAAAACGCAACATTCAGGGATATGGGAAATAATTACTGACACTAACATACGTACACCTACACAGGTTGAACTGGATGGACTATTGTCTTTATTCAACCTTACCTACTACGTAACTATATGTAACTCTTCTGGAAGGCTATCCACAAGATTTAGGAGTGAGTCTTTTGGGAATGTTTGACCTTTCTTCCAGAAAAGCATTTGTGGGGTCAGGCACTGACGTGGAAGAGAAGGCCTGGCTCGCAGTCTCCGCTCTAACTCATTCCAAAGATGTTCTATCGGATTGAGGTCAGGACTCTGTGCAGGCCAGTCAAGTTCTTCCAATCCAAACTCGCTCATCCATGTCTTTATGGACCTTGCTTTGTGCACTGGTCCAAATCATTTGGTGGAGGGGGATTATAGTGTCGGGTGGTTTTTCAGGGGTTGGGATTGGCCCCTTAGTTCCAGTGAAAGGAACTCTTAAGGCATCAGCATACCAAGACATTTTGAACAATTTTTATGCTCCCAACTTTGTGGGAACAGTTTGGGGATGACCCCTTCCTTTTCCAACATGACTGCACACCAGTGCACAAAGCAAGGTCCATAAAGACATGGATGAACAAGTTTGGGATGGAGGAACTTGACTGGCCTACACAGAGTCCTGACCTCAACCCGATAGAACACTTTTGGTATGAAATAGAGCGGATGGTATAAGCCAAGCCTTCCCGTCCAACATCAGTGTCTGACCTCGCAAATGCACTTCTGAAATAATGGTCAAACATTCCCATAGACACACTCCTGAACCTTGTGGACAACCTTCTTAGAAGAGTTCAAGATGTTATAGTTGCAAGGGTTGGGCCAACTCAATATTGACTCCTACGGACTAAGACTGGAATGCCATTACAGTTCCTGTGCGTGTAAAGGCAGATGTCCCAATACGTTTCACAATATAGTGTATATGACACGCAACTTGCAGAGAATGATGGATATTCTAATGAAGTCCAAAAGTGCTTGCATGCTTTTTGGCAACCTCTGCAAACGCACTTATTCACATGTTCCTATTTCCACTAGGAGAAAGGGGAAGTTGTGTCAGTGAGCTAAAATTTTAGCACAGCGGTTTTAAGAGAAAGCCTTCAAAAACCATGAAGTTGCACAGATTGCGCCTGCTGGTAGAAAGTTGTAAATATGAATAATTAATAAGCAATATTTCAAATTTACTGATGCCATACAGCATATATTTTCTAGTACTGCACATTATAAGGGATATTTTAAAAGCTATGAATAAACTTAGTGCTAAAAAACGCAAACACTCAGTAAATATCAATAAATAATTGTTTTGTAGCAGCATCGTAAATATTTAATAAGCTGTGGGATTTCCTGACTAGTAATGATAAATCAACACTTTTGCAGGAGAAACACAGGGAATAGTCAACAATTCCAAATTCACAATTTACACTATGAATTTCAACAATTCCCACAAATGTCCAAGGCTACCAATCATTCTGTCCTTTAACAAATTAAACTTTTGAAGTGCATATAAAAAAGTATATGTTTGAAAATGTGTTTTGGTATGAATATTTTCAAAATCACTACCTCTTCAACTGTTTATAGAATGGGTATTGATAAAAATGCACATTCACATAGGACCAAATTAAAGTTTTAACCCTTAGTACCCTGAAATGTTAAATGAGAGGACGTTGCATATATAATTTAAATCCGAACTGTAGCATCAAGAAATTAAATGCTCAACTCCTGTATTGCAAGGGCAACTGAGCAAAATTCAGTCAGACAATGCAATGGCCATGGCCTACAACAATCATCAAGGAGGCACCAGAATTCACTGCGCTCTAAGAAAAGGGGTCTTGATCCTGTTTCGAGCAGAACTTCACATTCTGGTTTTGTCCATCATTCACATTCCATGCCTGGAAAATTGACAGTCTGAATTTCTCTTTCATCAACACCTGGGTCCAGGGAATTTGACTATACAGTGAGGAAAATAATTATTTGCTCCCCTGCAGATTTTGTAAGTTTGGAGGAAGCACAAACACCATACTAATTGCAGCATATATGGAATTTATTAAAAATGACAAGAATGTTACTCACAAGGATAAAATCATCAAGGGCATGTAGCATATAGCACTGCAGATCATCCCTGTCAGTGGAGCAGTGGGTCAGATTGGCCTTCTGCAGCTGTGACACGGGGGGCGCTGCCAGTGGATGCCGACACTTCCTGGAGCCGTGGAACGCACGGGTGGCTAATCATGACGTCGCTTCCTGGAAATGATGGGATGTTGTAGGCGAAGCGTTTGCGAAGCATGCGCTCCTTCTTCAAGCCTATGCAGCGCCATCTTAAATAAGGGCTTATATTTGCAGAAAAGAGGCAGCTCCGGTGGCAGGTCCGGTGGCTGCTCCAGGTGATTCATAGTTCGTAATACAACCAAAGGTTCAATAGAAATAAATGTAATGAAATAAAATAAAATGAGATAGATAAAAATTAAGTAGATAATAAAGGAAGTGCATTATCGATTGGAATGGCAAATACTGTTACAAATAGTATTATTATTATTATTATAATACAGGATTTATATAGTGCCAACAGTTTGCGCAGCGCTTTACAGTGTGGGGGAAGACAATACAGTTACAGTACAATTCAAAACAGGAAGAATCGGAGGGCCCTGTTCGTTAGAGCTTACAATCTAGAAGGGAGGGTCAAGTGAAACAAAAGGCAGTAACCGAGGAGGAGGGACAGATGGATAAAATGGAGGTAGAGTTGTTAGGTGTGGGTAGGATAGGCTTCTCTGAACAGGAGGGTTTTCAGAGATCGCCTAAAAGCTAATAGAGTAGGAGATAATCGGACATATAAGGGTAAGGAGTTCCACAGGATTGGAGAGGCTCTGGTAAAGTCCTGGAGGTGAGCATGGGAGTGACAAGGTGACAAGGGAGCTAGAGAGCAGGAGGTTTTGAGAGGAACGAAGAGAGCGATTGGGTTGGTATTTTGAGACTAGGCTAGTGATGTAGTTGGGGGGCTAAGATGTGGATGGCTTTGTAAGATGTTGTTAGTATTTTGAATTTGATTCGTTGGGTGAGCGGAAGCCAGTGGGGGGTTTGACGGAAAGGAGTGGCGGACACTGAGTGATTGGTAAGATGGATACGAGTCTGGCGGCAGCATTCATGATGGACTGAAGGGGGGATAGCCTGTGTAGAGGTAAGCCAATAAGAAGGGAATTGCAGTAGTTGAGGCGCCAGATGACCAGGGAGTGAACTAGGAGCTTTGTTGTGTCTTTGGTTAGAAAGGGGCGTATTTTGGAGATGTTGCGAAGGTTAAGGCGGCAAGATTTGGACAGCGATTGGATGTGGGCCTTGAAGGAGAGTTCAGAGTCCAGGTCAACACCTAGGACCTTGGCATGCGGGGATGGGCTGATAGTAATTCCATCAATATTGACAGAGAGATCAGGGGAAGGGGCACGTGGTGGAGGAAAAATTATTAGCTCAGTTTTGGAGGGATTGAGTTTGAGGAAGTGGTGTGACATCCAGACCGATATATCAGATAGTAAATTAGTGATACATGCGGAGACTGAGGGAGAGAGCTGAGGAGTGGATAAATAGATTTGTGTATCGTCAGTGTAGAGATGGTATTGGAAGCCATGGGAGGCTATCAGCTGACCCAGAGAGGAGGTGTAGATTGAAAATAGGAGGGGTCCAAGAACAGAGCCTTGGGGGACCCCAACAGAGAAGGGAAGAGGAGAAGAGGAAGTGGAATTGTAAGTAATGCTAAAGGTGCGGTTGGATAAGTAGGAAGATAACCAGTGAAGAGTACAGCCACAGAGACCAAAGGCATGGAGTTTTTCGAGGAGGAGGGGATGGTCAACTGTATCAAAGGCAGCAGAAAGGTCCAGGAGGAGGAGTACAGAATAGTGTCCATTGGTTTTGGCTGTTAGTAGATCGCTTGTCACTTTTAGGAGAGCAGTTTGAGTGGAGTGTTGAGGCCGAAATCCAGACTGAAGGGGATCAAGGAGGCTATTCTCGGCAAGGTGGTCGCACAGTTGTTTGTAGACCAGACGTTCAAGGAGTTTGGATAAAAAGAAAGGGGAGCAAGGAAAAAGGACGTAGGTTGTTAAGATCGGTTGGGTCCAGTGAGGGCTTTTTAAGTATGGGGCTGACTAGTGCATGTTTTAGAGAGTTGGGGAAGATGCCAGAAGAGAGGGAGAGATTGAAGATGTGGGTTAGAGAGCGTAGAATAGGAACAGAGGGTGAACGTAGCATTTGCGAGAGAACAGAATCGAGAGGGCAGGTGGTTACGTGGACATTAGCAAGTAGTTTAGCAACCTCGTCTATAGTGGTGAGGTTGAATGAGGTAAGTAGGGATCACACCTGTGGGCATGAAGCGCAAAGCATGGAAGGTATCTGAACAGCAATGATCTCCTTACGGATTGTATCAATCTTTTGTTTGAAGTGGTTGGCAATCTCTTGGGCAGTGAGTGAATCAGTGGGTGGAGGCAATGGAGGACGAAGAGTTGCCGGGGGCGAGATGACAAGTTGTTAATGAGAGTGATAAAATAGGTCTGCTTGGCAGTGTGGAGACTGGAATTGTATTTTTGGAGGGCGGATTTATATTGGTTGAAATCTTTCTGAGACTTAGTCTTACACCATAGGACAGGGGTAATGAATTAAAATTCAAGGAGGTCCGGTCGCTAAAATTTTCTTTGGGCCGAGGTCCGGATCTGAAGTCTGTGCTATGACTCAGAAAGATGGGCAAAACAAAACGTGTTCATCAGCGTTGTTCTTAACATAAAATATGCCCATTTGAGTGCCCCTTAACATAAAATGTGTCCGAGAGCGTGACCCTTAGCATAAAATTTGCCCATCAGCGTGACCCTTAACATAAAATAAGGGGCACGCTGATGGGCACATTTTATGTTAGGGGGCACTCTGATGGGCACATTTTATGTTAGGGGGCACGCTGATGGGCACATTTTATGTTAGGGGGCACTCTGATGGGCACATTTTGTTAGGGGGCACGCTGATGGGCAAAACAAAACGTGTAAATCAGCGTTGCTCTTAACATAAAATATGCCTATTAGAGTGCCCCTTAACATAAAAAATGCCCATCAGTGTGCCCCATAGCATAAATATGTCCATCAGAGTGTACCACAGCATAAATATGCACATCAGCATGCCCCTTAACATAAAATATGCCCATCAGTGTGTACTACAGCATAAATATGCACATCAGCATGCCCCTTAACATAAAATATGCCCATCAGCATGACCCTTAACATAAAATAAGGGGCAAGCTGATGGGCACATTTTATGTTAGGGGCACTCTGATGGGCAGAACAAAATGTGCCCACCAGCGTGACCCTTAACATAAAATATGCCCATCAGCGTGCCCCTTAGCATAACATTTGCCCATCAGCGTGACCCTTAACATAAAATAAGGGGCACGCTGATGGGCATATTTTATGTTAAGGGTCACGCTGATGGGCACATTTTATGTTAGGGGCACTCTGATGGGCAGAACAAAATGTGCCCACCAGCGTGACCCTTAACATAAAATATGCCCATCAGCGTGCCCCTTAGCATAACATTTGCCCATCAGCGTGACCCTTAACATAAAATAAGGGGCACGCTGATGGGCATATTTTATGTTAAGGGTCATGCTGATGGGCACATTTTATGTTAGGGGGCACCCTGATGGGCATATTTTATGATGGTGGGATCGCTGATGGGCAAAAGAAAACGTGTAAATCAGCGTTGCTCTTAACATAAAATATGCCCATTAGAGTTCCCCATAGCATAAATATGTCCATCAGAGTGCCCCTTAACATAAAATATGCCCATCAGTGTGTACCACAGCATAAATATGCACATCAGAGTGCCCCTTAACATAAAATATTCCCATCAGCGTGACCATTAACATAAAATAAGGTACACTCTGATGGGCACATTTTATGTTAGGGGGCATTCTGATGGGCAAAACAAAACGTGTAAATCAGCGTTGCGCTCAACATAAAATATGCCCATTAGCGTGCCCCTTAACATAAAATATGCCCATTAACGTGCCCCTTAACATAAAATATGCCCATCAGCTTGTCCCTTAGCATAAAATATGGGGCACATTTTATGTCAAGGGAGTACTCTGATGGGCATATTTTGTTTCTTTTATGGGGCACTCTAATGAGCACAACAAAATATGCCACTTGTCTGCACACTTGTTAAAGCTTGAGAGGTTTTTTTTTTAAATGCAGATATTCCCCTCTAAAAATGTGCTCCACATACCTGGAGCCAGGAGCTGTCCAAAAGCCGCGAACAGGGGGGCGGGGCGTGCACATAGTGTCACACCCTAGCTCGCTGCCCTGCTTAGAGGAAGCCGCAGTCAGGAGCAGGGGGCGGGACGCGCGAGTGACGTCACGCCCCTACTCGCGGCCCGACAGGACACCGCAATGTCTATCAGTCAGGAGGAGGGGGCAGGGCGCGCGCGTGACGTCACGCCCCTACTCGCGGCTCGCGGCCTGACAGGACACCGGCTGCAAGTGAGCCGGGAGCCGCAGTGAGGAGGGGGCAGAATACAGGTGGCGGTCCGGGCGGAAGCATCGCGCGGGCCGCCAATGGACCGCGGGCCGCCATTTAGCGACCGCTGCCATAGGAGCTCAAGCGCGCGGCTATGCTTTTTCAGTATGTGAAGTATACGTTCAAAAAAAATGTATATAAACATGCAATGATGTATCATACAAAACAGTTGACAGTACTGATAAGGGATATCAATAAAAAATCAAATATAAGGATTTTTATCAAATAAAGACCCACACACACGAGTCTTTGCTAATATATATACTAGATTAGGCTCCTATATTTTGTGAAGAGGGGGGAACAGACAATCCTACCTACTAGTGATGCGAAAGCAGTAAGGAATGATATTGTTTAATGAAAGGTCCCAAGTCTAAAATACCTTTTGCTGGAGAAACAACTGCAATTCAAAGGGATAGGTATTGAGAGAAGGGGGGGGGGGGGAGAGAGATGAAATCCAAAAAAAATCAAAATTTATGTAGGTTAACCTAAACATGAATACCTGTAATATGAAGGACAATGGGGGAAAGGGAGGTTCAGATCAAGGTATTGACCTCTATCTCCTCTTTGAGGCCACTAGGCACAAGGGTATCTAAAGTGTAGATCTAAAAAGTTTCCCTCTGACAGAGACACTTAAAACGTTCTGCCATTGGGAAGGTGCCCGGAATAGATTCAATAGCCCACACTCTAAGCCCTGTGGAGGATTTTCCATGGTGTTCCAAGAAGTATCGGGGAACACTGTGCCTATCATCACCACCCTCTACAAGGTGACGGTGCTCCCCGAATTTCTTTCTCAAGATACGAATGGTTCTCCCTACATAATATAGACCACAGGTACAAGTGAGGCAATAAACCACAAATTCTGTGGAACAATTATAAAAATTCCTAATGGAATACGTTTTGCCTTTGACAGTGAACTCTTTTTGGCCGTGGGTGACATGTTTACACTTTAAACATAATGAACAAACAAATTCTCCAGTGCTCAAAAGAGATGTGGCGGCGGTGAGGCTCTATGGCACCGGGTATATGCACAAATTTTGCTGCCCTCCTGGGGTCAGGGGAAAACCAATGGAAACACTGTAAAAAGAACAACCACACCAACCTTGCGCATTACCCAAGTGGTGTTTTATTGATAAACAAAGAAAGGAAATACACTCACCAACATAAATATCTTAAAAGCGTATCAAGTCTACAATGGACACAAAGCACCCAGGACAATGTCTAGCATGCCAGAGGACCCTCAAATTTCTGATGCGTTTCAAGGAAAGATTCCTTCCTCCTCAGAGCCAGTCTATCATGTTGCATTGACACATTTAATATATAATATAGGTCTTGTCACATGGTCATGGGACCCCACCCAGAAGTGGGTGGAAATAGGAGTGGTATAAAAGTGGACCACGCTGTTGTTCATGAGACTAATCATGCTGACAATGTCAAACTCTAAATAAACTAACAACTACTGTAGATAGTCAGCACCTCTCAAATCTAAAAAAAAAAAAAAAAAAATGAAAGGAAGGGTGAAGGGGGGAAAAGAAGGCTTGCCAATTGCATCAAAATACAATAGCACATACAAAAGGGATGGCTTACCCATGGTTGCTGACTGTCACCAATCATACTGGCTGTGGAGGAGCCTACATCCGGGGCATGCCGGCCATAAACTCTAGAGAGCCAGGATATACAGCTCACGTGGAGCCAATGGATGGGGGTGGAACAGCCATGTGAGCGCACGCCGTCCGTGCGGGAAGAACAACTAACCCCAGTGGCCCCGGAAGTGCAATACCGCACATGCATAAAGGGAGACACAGCTACAAACGGGAAAAACATCTGGCTGCGCTACCTCACAGCATCTCACCAAGGACCCCCACAACATTAAAGGGCAGCCCCTAAAGGTGCTCCACAGAAGGGGAGAAAATGTAAAATATAAAAATGTGTATAGATAACGGAAAATTTATATCAATACTTACCGTAATTTTCCTTTCCTGATGGACTCCATGGCAGCACACGTATGGGTAGGCTCCGCCTCCTCTCCTACCCTATAGGACCCCCACTCCCATAAATCTTTGCTCCATACCAGGAGCCGTGTTCCATAACTAGAACTACTCCAGCAGATGGGAGGGGACTCCTGCTGCCATGGAGTCCATCAGGAAAGGAAAACTACGGTAAGTATTGATATAAATTTTCAGTTTTCCTGACAGACTCCATGGCAGCACACGTATGGGAAATAACTAGCCATACACACCCGGGCGGGTAACTGCTGGTTTAACAGAAAAAGGTTTAATTTGCACCGTCAACAGACAAGACTTTTAAACCAAAGTTGACCGAAGATAAAGAAGCCGGTTCAACACAGTAATGCGACATAAAGGTATGAATTGATGACCAAGAAGCCGCTCTGCAAATCACGTCAGGAGCTACATGAAGAGAAGCTGCCCACGACGTAGAGATCCCTCTAGTGGAATGAGCTGTCACCACCTCTGGAGGAGCCAGTCCCTTGGCTTTGTATGCCCACTGGATGGTCTGAACTATCCAACTCGCTATAGATCTTGAGGAAGCTTGTTTGCCCCTGTTTTTTCCACAGATGAGGACAAAAAGATGGTCTGACTGGCGAAAAGGAGCCGTGGTCTCCAAGTATAGCCGTAGAGTTTCCCCCACATCCAAAGGATGGATAGAATTTTCATCTTGAGATTTCAACGTGGGCAGGACAATTTCCTGGTTGACATGGAATACCGACATTACTTTCGGATTGGAGCCAAGCATCGGAACCAATACTACCCGATCAGGGAAAAACATAAGGAATGGTTCCTTGTAGCCCAAGGCACCGAGTTCAGAGACCCGTTTGGCCGAAGTAATAGCCACCAAAAAGGCTGGGTCATGGAGATATTTTTTTGGAAGAATGGATCCTTCTGATTCAAGGTGACTGAGGAAAGAAACTCCAGGACCGTAGGAAGGTCCCACTTAGGAAACCTGGGCTTTCTAGGAGGTCTTAACCTAGTAGCGCCTCTGAAGAACTGGCGAACCAGGGAGTGTTTTGCCCATGCAGTCCCAGTGAAGGCCGAAATTTGGACTCGAAGGGAGCTTACTGCCAATGGCAGGTCCAGTCCGGACTGGAGGAAGCCCAAAATATCCTGGATTCCTGGGTCAGAGACAGAGCCAGATCTGCTATCCACATAATCCTTGAACTTGGACCAGATTTTGTAGACCTTGTTCGTGCCGGGTCTTCTGGCACTCATCATTGTAGCGATTGCCTCATTTGGACACCCGAGCGCTTTCAATCTTTCCCTCTCAACAGCCATGCCATGAGATGAAGCTGTGCTGGGCAGGGATGAAGAATAGGCCCTTGGGACAGAAGGTCCGGCCTAACTGGCAGAGGTACCGGGTCCCGACAGCTCAGCTGGAGCAACAGAGGAAACCACGGTCTCTTTGGCCAGAAGGGAAGAACCGCTATGATCTGCACTCTCTCTGTCCTGAGTCTGTGAAGAAACTTGAATATGACTGGCACTGGAGGAAACACATAAGCTGTTTGAAAATTCCAATGATCCGTCAGGGCATCTACCCCGTAGGCCTGGGGATAACGCCACCTCGTGTAGAATCTCTCCAGTTTGGCATTGCTTGGAGATGAGAATAGATCTACCTCTGGACGGTAACCTAGAGACATGACCCATTTGAAGGTCTCTGGATGGAGTGACCACTTGTTGTCCAGAACAGACCTCAAAAGGAAGTCTGCCTGGACGTTCTGGGCACCTGGAAGGTAGGCGGCTGACAAGTTGGACAGATGTCTTTGAGCCCAATCCATAATTGGTTTCACTTCTTTCAGAAGAGAAGAACTGCGGGTGCCCCCTTGTCTCTTGATGTAGGCGACGGCTGTCGTATTGTCCAGTCTTAGGAGGACCGAGGCATCGGTCGCCAGATGCTGAAAGGCCTGGAGAGCACAGAACGCTGCCCGAAGCTCCAGCACATTCGAGACCACCCCGCATGTAGGGAAATCCCAACTGCCCTGGGCCACCTCCGACAGGCAGTGCGCTCCCCATCCTGTCCTGCTGGCGTCCGAGGTCACGACCAACCAGGACGCTGGAATGATTGAATGGCAGTTTAATAGATTTTTTCGCTGAAGCCACCAGGTTAAGCTTTCCCTCATGGACGTTGTTATCCGAATGAGGACTTCTGGATTCTCGAAACTCCGCTGTTGGAGGAATCCCATCTGAAAGGGCCTCATCCTCCACAGTGCCCACTTCACCATGGGAGCCGTGGAAACCATGGTCCCAATTATCTTCATTCACTGGGACGCCCGGAGATGAGAGGCTGATAATGCCGGATGAATCCTGTTGCGAATTGTCGGAATCTTCTCTAATGGAAGGGAGATAGTGCCTTTGGAAGTGTTGAAGAGGGCCCCTAGGAAGACCAACGACTTCGTGGGTTCCAGATGGCTTTTTTCCAAATTCAGGAGCCACCCGAACTCTTGAAGGGTGGAAATTACTTGAGATCTGTGGAGCAGAATTTGATCCTGGTGTTTTGACAGAAGGAGCAAGTCGTCCAAGTAATGGTAAAGACAAATCCCTTTCGCTCTGATCAAGGCTACTACAGCCAGTAAGATCTTGGAAAAGATTTGAGGTGATGTGGTAAGCCCGAAAGGGAGACAGGTAAATTGAAGATGCACCTGACCCACTGCGAATCGAAGAAATTTCTGCATTTCTGCTGCGACTGGGACGTGAAAGTAGGCATCTTTCAAGTCTATGGATATCATCCAATCCTCTGGCTGTACCACTTGTCGAATCGTAAAAAGGGTTTCCATCCTGAACCTCTCTTTCTTGATGAAGGTGTTTAGATGTGTTAGGTCTATAACCGGCCTCCAAGAGCCGCTTTTCTTCAAGACCATGAAGAGCGGAGAGTAGATGCCTTGGAACCTTTCCTCAGTTGGGACAGGCACTGCCGCACCCTGGGCAACCAGGGATTCTACAAATGAAAGAAGAATTGACTTCTTTTCTTCTGAATGGGGTAAGGCCGTAGGAATGAAGCGAAGAATGGGACTTCTGTCGAAAATCCACACATGCCCGTGTGATACAGTTCTGACAGCCCAATGATCTTCGACCGAGGCTGCCCAGACGTGCGCAAATTGAAGCAAGCGTGCGCCGTCTGGACAGGCTCGATATCAAAAAGACTTTGTCGCCTCTCGGCTTGCTGAAGATTTTCCTTTGGAGAACTTCTGCCCTGTAGACTGAGGGCGCTTCCAGTTCTTCCTGAACTCACGACCGGGCCTGTAAAACGGGCCTCTCTGGCACGATCAGGATTTTGCCTGTTTTGAGGTCTTCTCTGGTCTATCAACCGGCGATCCTGGGGAAGGAACCCTGATTTACCACCAGTGGCACGGGTAATAGCATTGTCCAGTTTATTACCAAAGAGGGAGGAACCCTCAAAGGGAATTTTGCACCAGGCCTGTTTAGAGGCAGGGTCGGCCAACCAGGGACGCAACCACAAGGCGCGTTTGGCCGTGACAGAGGACAGCATGACCTGCGCCGCCAAGCGGATGATATCAATGGATGCCTCACCCAAGAAAACCGTTGCCAGCCTCAACTCTTGAATGGCTGAACTCCTGGCCACCTCTTCGGAGACACTCTGAAGTGTAGCCTCCACGCTGTATACCCAGGCTTCCATTGCCTTGGATGTGGCTGCCAAAGCCAGAATCGCCTTACACGCCATACCTGTGGAGAGATAAATCTTCTTGAGAGCTGTGTCAATCCGCCTGTCAAGAGCGTCTTTGAATGAGACTGAGTCTTCCAAAGGCAAGGTCACGTGTTTTACCAACCTCATCAAGGCCGCATCCACCGTGGGAGCGGAATCTAGATGTTTTACCTTATCATCCTTAAAGGTATACATTCTGGAGACCTTAGATGACAGAGAGCTTCTCTTTTCAACTCCCTGCCACTCGTCTGTAATAATTTCTCCCAATTCCCCTAGGAGGGGAAAATGGGAACGCTCTTTTTTAAGATGTTTGAAGTATTTCTTCTGTTTGGCTGGGGACTCGGCTGGATCTTCCCATTTTAATGCCTCCTTAACCGCCTTAACTAGCGGTGGGACCATAGCAAGTTCAAAACCTACATTCTGGTCTGCCAAATCATCCTCGCTGTCTGTAGAATCTTCAGACAGACGACTTAGTTGTGAAGTACCTGGCTCCAAATCATCCCTTGGGAGAAGTCTAGGAGCCTCTGAAGAGTGACCCGACAGCCTGCTGGGATCCCAATCTCTGAGGGATTCCTGTACAATCCGCCTGACCAAAGACTCCACTGGTTGTACAGTGTCTTGCTTCTCCCTTAAAACCCTGGAATAACAGGTATCACATAGGGATCTATCCTCAGGGATACGGGCTCGACAGCCCCAGCATGACTTCCCTGAACTGCGGTCAGAATGGCGGGATTGTCGTGGTGCGACTGAACTGGAAGTGTGCTCATGTTGTTTAGATCTGGAGCTAGACCTATGACCAGACTTTGACGAAGAATGCCGATGGGCTGAAGGAGAACGATCCTTTGATCCAGAAATGGGGCGTTGGTCAGACCTAAAAGGGCTGAATAGGGAAAGAAAGACACACTTATGCCCCATACACACATGCAGATTGTCTGCAGACTTACCTTTTCTATGTAGTGCAAGGGCCTGCCGGATTGCATACAAATTGAAAGTGTTTAGGTTTGACCTCATATTATATGGTTTTGGTAAGTCTGCAGACAAAAGTCTGCAGATAATCTGCACGTGTGTATGGGGCATTAGGCTCCATTCCACCAGCCAACGCAAGCAGGTAAGGGTTAAGAAAACTAGCCTACCTGTTGCGCAGGGACTGGCCACCGGGGGGTGGTGAAGCATCCATTTGCAGATAGAAGCAAAAGCCTGCACAGGAAGAAAGTAAGCATACATGTACTAACTTTCGTCTCCACACCATCCCTTTTACCCCAAAAGGCACCTGGTTCAAAGTATGACTCACCACTGAAGAACAGAGAAACAGCACGGGGAAGCCACCACAATGCCTGCAGACATCCCATTGAAAACTGGATTGACAGCTGCTTAAATCTCCCGGGCGCCGCAAAGCCACGCCCCAAACGACGCAATAGCGTCATAGGAGATCGGGAGCGATGCGCGCGCATGCGCAGATGAAACCAGAGCCAAGCCTCATCCTGAACGACCAATCTAAGGTTTGGTGAAGCAGGGGGAGGAGCCTAAGCGACGATCTGGAACGCAGGAGCGCTCCACCGCACAAACAGGAAATGCAATGAAACCAAAGAAAGTTTTATACTTTACCACCATGATGATAACCGAACAGTCTCAGGCCTGGATGAATTCATGCGTGTGTGACAGGGCATCAGGGCCTATCCGCTCAATAGCAAGGACGTATTGGCCATCAATGCAGCCCACCTCTCATTCAGGATTTACGGCATCTTCAGCATTTAAAATAATATTGCCCGGGTCCACCCGATAAATATCGAGATTGCTGGACATAAAATAGGAGGCATCCGACATCAAGAGAGTCCACACGCCACCAGATCGCCTGAAACCGATAGACGTCCTATAAGGTAAGACTTCCTTCTTGCAGGAGGAGGACAAAAAGGAACACGGCTCCTGGTATGGAGCAAAGATTTATGGGAGTGGGGTCCTATAGGGTAGGAGAGGAGGCGGAGCCTACCCATACGTGTGCTGCCATGGAGTCTGTCAGGAAATATATATATATATATATATATATATATATATATACACAGCTGCAAGAAAAAGTATGTGAACCCTTTGGAAGGATATGGATTTCTGAACAAATTGGTCATAAAATGTGATCTGATCATCATCTAAGTCACAACAATAGACAATCACAGTCTGCTTAAACTAATAACCAGAGATGTATAGTAACTAAGTAGAACTACTTCACTACTGTACTTAAGTACCGAAAGGCGGTATCTGTACTTTCCTAGAGTAGAATTTTTTTCTCCTACTTCCACTTTTACTTCACTACATTTTTTCAATGATTTCAATACTTCTACTCCGATATTTTTTTTTGTGTTGCATAGTTACTCGTTACAATTATAAAAATTACCACTGCCAGAACAGTAGATGGCTGGTTTCATGAAGCTCAAAACATGTGTATTATCAGCGCATACGAAAATAAAAGCTACTGTATGTATAAATAAAATCTGCATTTGAAATAATAAAAAACAATATGATGTTTTTATGACTTTTGACTTCTTTCTTTAATAACTACATAACACAGTACTTGTACTTTTACTTTCAGTACTTGAGTAGCAATTTTTTTTTCAAAACTACTGGTACTTTTACTTTCAGTACTTGAGTAGCAAAATTTTTAAAAAAACTACTTGCAATACTTAAGTACAAAAAATGTTGAATACTTTAGTACTTCTACACAAGTCACTTTTTGATCGAGCACTTCCACTTCTACTCAAGTCACTTTTTGATCGAGCACTTGTACTTTTACTCAAGTATGGGTTTCGAGTACTTTATACCAGTGGTCCTCAACTCCGGTCCTCAGGGCCCACTAACAGGCCAGATTTTTAGTATTACCTTGGGGAGATGCAGACTAGAGTACTGCAATCACTGAGCAGCAAATTATATCACCTGGGATGTATTTCAGTTATCTTGCAAACCTGGCCTGTTAGTGGGCCCTGAGGACCAGGGTTGAGGACCACTGCTTTATACAACTCTGCTAATAACACACAAAGAATGAAATGTTGCCATGTTTTTATTGAACACACCATGTAAGCATTCACAGTGCAGGTGGAAAAAGTATGTGAACCCTTGGATTTAATAACTGGTTGAACCTCCTTTGGCAGCAATAACTTCAACCAAACGTTTCCTGTAGTTGCAGATCAGACGTGCACAACGGTCAGGAGACATTCTTGACCATTCCTCTTTACAGAACTGTTTCAGTTCAGCAATATTCTTGGGATGTCTGGTGTGAATCGCTTTCTTGAGGTCATGCCACAGCATCTCAATCGGGTTGAGGTCAGGACTCTGACTGGGCCACTTCAGAAGGCGTATTTTCTTCTGTTTAAACCATTCTGTTGTTGATTTACTTTTATGCTTTGGGTCATTGTCCTGTTGCAACACCCATCTTCTGTTGAGCTTCAGCTGGTAGACAGATGGCCTTAAGTTCTCCTGCAAAATGTCTTGATAAACTTGGGAATTCATTTTTCCTTTGATGATAGCAATCAGTCCAGGCCCTGAGGCAGCAAAGCAGCCCCAAACCATGATGCCCCCACCATCATACTTCACAGTTGGGATGAGGTTTTGATGTTGGTGTGTTGTGCCTCTTTTTCGCCACACATAGTGTTGTGTGTTTCTTCCAAACAACTCAACTTTGGTTTCATCTGTCCACAGAATATTTTGCCAGTACTGCTATGGAACATCCAGGTGCTCTTGTGCAAACTGTAAACGTGCAGCAATGTTTTGTTTGGACAGCAGTGGCTCCCTCTGTGGTATCCTCCCATGAAATCCATTCTTGTTTAGTGTTTTACCTATTGTAGATTCACTAACAGGGATGTTAGCATTTGCCACTGACTTTTGTAAGTCTTTAGCTGACACTCTAGGATTCTTCTTCACCTCATTGAGAAGTCTGTGGTGTGCTCTTTCAGTCATCTTTACAGGACGGCCACTCCTAGGGAGAGTAGCAGCAGTGCTGAACTTCCTCCATTTATAGACAATTTGTGTCTTACCGTGGACTGAACAGCAAGGCTTTTGGAGATACTTTTATAACCCTTTCCAACTTATATAACACTTTCCAGCTTTATGCAAGTCAACAATTCTTAATCGTAGGTCTTCTGAGAGCTCTTTTGTGCGAGGCATCCTTCGCATCAGGCAATGCTTCTTGTGAAAAGCAAACCCAGAACTGGTGTGTGTTTTATAGGCGGGGCAGCTGTCACCAACACCTCCAATCTCATCTCATTGATTGGACTCCAGTTGGCTGACATCTCACTCCAATTAGCTCTTGGAGATTTCATTAGTCTAGGGTTCACATACTTTTTCCACCTGCACTGTGAATGTTTACATGGTGTGTTCAATAAAAACATGGCAACATTTCATTCTTTGTGTGTTATTAGTTTAAGCAGTCAGTGATTGTCTATTGTTGTGACTTAGATGATGATGATCAGATCACATTTTATGACCAATTTGTGCAGAAATCCATATCATTCCAAAGGGTTCACTTTTTCTTGCAGCTGTATATATATATATATATATATATATATATATACACATATATACACACACACAGTATCTCACAAAAGTGAGTATACCCCTCACATTTTTGTAAATATTTTATTATATCTTTTCATGTGACAACACTGAAGAAATGACACTTTGCTACAATGTAAAGTAGTGAGTGTACAGCTTGTATAACAGTGTAAATTTGCTGTCCCCTCAAAATAACTCCACACGCAGCCATTAATGGCTAAACCACTGGCAACAAAAGTGAGTACACCCCTAAGTGGAAATGTCCAAATTGGGCCCAAAGTGTCAATAATTTGTGTGGCCACCATTATTTTCCAGCACTGCCTTAACCCTCTTGGGCATGGAGTTCACCAGGTTGCCACTGGAGTACTCTTCCACTCCTCCATGATGACATCACGGAGCTGGTGGATGTTAGAGATCTTGCACTCCTCCACCTTCCGTTTAAGGATGCCCCACAGATGCTCAATAGGGCTTAGGTCTGGAGACATGGTTGGCCAGTCCATCACCTTTACCCTCAGCTTCTTTGGCAAGGCAGTGGTCGTCTTGGAGGTGTGCTTGGGGACCTTATGTTGGAACACTGCCCTGTGGCCTAGTCTCTGAAGGGAAGGGATTATGCTCTGCTTCAGTATGTCAAAGTGCATGCTGGCATTCATGGTTCCCTCAATGAACTGTAGCTCCTCAGTGCCGGCAGCACTCATGCAGCCCCAGACCATGACACTCCCATCACCACGCTTGACTGTAGCAAGACACAATTGTCTTTGTACTCCTCACCTGGTTGCCACCACACACGCTTGACACCA
Organism: Pelophylax lessonae; assembly: GCF_965119305.1. Taxonomy (NCBI): domain Eukaryota; kingdom Metazoa; phylum Chordata; class Amphibia; order Anura; family Ranidae; genus Pelophylax; species Pelophylax lessonae. Next base: position 322,792,900 of record NC_138772.1, on the reverse strand, counting down.
TCTGAACCAAATAAGTTTATCTTGGTCTAATCAGACCACAGGACAAGGCTCCAGTCATCCATGTCCTTAGTCTGATTGTCTTCAGCAAACTGTTTGTGGGCTTTCTTGTGCATCATCTTTAGAAGAGGCTTCCTTCTGGGACGACAGCCATGCAGACCAATTTGATGCAGTGTGCAGCATATGGTCTGAGTACTGACAGGCTGACCACCCCCCCCCCCCACCCCTTCAACCTCTGTAGCACTGCTGGCAGCACTCATACGTCTATTTTCCAAAGGCAACCTCTGGATATGATGCTGAGCAAGTGCAGTCAACTTCTTTGGACGACCATGGTGAGGCCTGTTCTGATTGGAACCTGTCCTGTTAAACTGCTGTATGGTCTTGGCCACCGTGCTGCAGATCAGTTTCAGGGTCTTGGAAATCTTCTTATAGCCTAGGCCAGGGATTCCCAAACTACGGTCCTGCAGCTGTTGCAGAACTACACATCCCATGAGGCTTTGTAAATCTCTGACATTCACACACATGACTAGGCATGATGGAAATTGTAGTTCCTGAACAACTGGAGGGCCGTAGTTTGGGAATCCCTGGCCTAGGCCATCATTATGCAGAGCAACAATTCTTTTTTTCAGATCCTTAGAGAGTTCTTTGCCATGAGGTGCCATGTTGAACTTCCAGTGACCAGTATGAGAGAGTGAGAGCGTTAACACCAAATTTAACACACCTGCTCCCCATTCACACATGAGACCTTGTAACACTAATGAGTCACATGACACGGGGAGAAAAAATGGCTAATTGGCCCCAATTTGGACATGTTCACTTAGGGGTGTACTCACTTTTGTTGCCAGCGGTTTAGATTAATAGCTGTGTGTTGAGTTATTTTAAAGGGACAGAAAATTTACACTGTTATACAAGCTGTACACTCACTACTTTACATTGTAGCCAAGTGTAATTTCTTCAGTGTTGTCACATAAATAGATATAATAAAATATTTACAAAAATGTGAGGGGTGTACTAACTTTTGTGAGATACTGTACATATATATACTGTATATGTGTATATATATATATATATATATATATACATACACATACATACATACAGTTGTGCTCATAAGTTTACATACCCTGGCAGAATTTATGATTTCTTGGCCATTTTTCCAAGAATATGAATGATAACACAAACTCATTTCTTTCACTGATGGTTAGTGTTTGCCTGAAGCCATTTATTATCAATCAACTGTGTTTTTTAAATTTTTGATTTGTATATTGCTGGAGAGTGAGTTTATCAAGAGCACCACATCCCTAAATTGTAGTCAAGAAAGAGCAAGGTTTGGTATTGGGACTTTTAAGGTGCTGATAATTATTAAATAATGGAGAAAAAAATCATTTTTTGTAAAAACAATTTGACACATTTTATTAGGAACAATTACACAAACATAAATTATTTTAAAACATATAAAAGAAAGGAGAAAGAACTTGATTATGTCTGCTCAACATGTTTCACCATCTTGTAATGGCTTCTTCAGGAGCCTGACGAACATCTTTCACAAGTAAACATTCTATATTTAATGAGAAATATTGTGAGAAATATAGAAAACGTACATATGTATTGAGCGACAACTGTCTGCAATTACAGTGGTCACAATATTCAAAATCCATAGAATTACTATAAGAGCTATGAAAAAACATACCTCAAATGACTGAACTTTGCCCATACATGGAGAAAATTGTAAATGGAAACTGTCCTTAGACAGGGAAGGATAGAACCATACATTTTTTAAATCATAATGACAACAGAAACTACCCAAATGACCCGGATCAAAAGTTTACATACCCTGGTGATTTTGGCCTGATAACATGCACACAAGTTGACACAAAGGGGTTTGAATGGCTATTAACCGGTTGCCGACTGCCGCACGACTATATACTGCGGTGGTCAGCCCCGGCCAGGCAGAGTGACGTATGGGTACGTCACTCGCCTGTCACTGACTTGCGAGCCAATTGCGGGCGGGCGGGCGCGCGCCCGCCGCGGCTCGTTCACAGACAAGTCAGTGCGTGTGACCGGCGGACTCGATGTCCGCCGGTCACACTACGATCGCTCCTGTGAAGGGAGAAAGGCGGAGCGGCTTATGTAAACAAGCCGCCCGTCATTCTCCCTGGTGTAAAAATGAAGATCAGACGGTTCTACTATGTAGGACCGTTGATCTTTGTTTTTACACCAATAGCAATGTCCCTGCACAGTTAGAAACACGCCCCTAGGACACACTTAACCCCTCCCTGTCCAATAAAGTTAACCCCTTCCCTGCCAGTGTCATTTTTACAGTAACAGTGCATATATATATAGCACTGATTACTGCAGTAATGTCACTGGTACCCCCAAAAGTGTCAAAAATGTCAGTCAAGGGTCCGATCTGTCCGCCGCAATGTCGCAGTACCGCAAAAAAAATCGCAGATCGCCGACATTACTCGTTAAAAAAAAAACACCAAAAATGACAAAAATCTTTCCCTTTGTTAGTAAACGCGATAACTTTTGCGGAAACCAATCAAAATACGCTTTTTGCGATTTTTTTTACCAAACATATGTAGCGTAAAACAATTTGGCCGAAAATGTTAAAAAATTTAGATTTTTACATTTATTTGGGGGGGAATTTCATATAAAAAAAAAGTGAAAAATATTATTTTTGCACAAATTACGCTCTTTTTTTGTTTATAGCGCATGATCAAAAAATTGCACAGGTGATCATATACCACCAAAAGAAAGCTCTGTTTGTGGGGACAAAAAGGACATGAAATTCGTTTAGGTACAGCATTGCACGACCGCGCAATTGTCCGTCAAAGTCACGCAGTAAAAAATCGCAAAAAAACCCCTGGTCTTTTAGCAGCCAAATCCTCCGGGGCTTAAGTGGTTAAAGGTAACCATCCTCACCTGTGATCTGTTTGCTTGTAATTATTGTGTGTGTATAAAAAGGTCAATGAGTTTCTGGACTCCTGACAGACCCTTGCATCTTTCATCCAGTGCTGCATTGACGTTTCTGGATTCTGAGGCATGGGGAAAGCAAAAGAATTGTCAAATTATCTGCGGGAAAAAGGTAGTTGAACTGTATAAAACAGGAAAGGGATATAAAAAGATATCCAAGGGATTGAGAATGCCAATCAGCAGTGTTCAAACTCTAATCAAGAAATAGAAAATGAGGGGTTCTGTTGAAACCAAACCATGGTCAGGTAGACCAACTAAAATTTCAGCCACAACTGCAAGGAAAATTGTTCGGGATGCAAAGAAAAAACCCACAAATAACTTCAGGTGAAATACAGGACTCTCTGAAAACATGTGGTGTGGTTGTTTCAAGAAAGATGCACAATAAGGAGGCACTTGAAAAAAGATGGGCTGCATGGACAAGTTGCCAGAAGAAAGCCATTACTACGAAAATACCACAAAGTATCCCACTTACAATTCGCCAAACAGCACAGAGATAAGCCTCAAACCTTTTGGCACAAAGTCATTTGGAGTGATGAGACCAAAGTTGAGCTTTTTGGCCACAACCATAAACGCTACATTTGGAGAGGAGTCAACAAGGCCTATGATGAAAGGTACACTATTCCTACTGTGAAACACGGAGGTGGATCACTGATGTTTTGGGGATGTGTGAGCTACAAAGGCACAGGAAATTTAGTCAGAATTAATGGCAAGATGAATGCAGTAAGTTATCAAAAAATACTGGAGGAAAATTTGCATTCATCAGCCCGGAAGCTGCGCAGGGGACGTACTTGGACATTCCAACATGACAATGATCCTAAATACAAGGCCAAGTCGACCTGTCATTGGCTACAGCATAATAAAGTGAAGGTTCTGGAGTGGTCATCTCAGTCTCCTGACCTCAAAAATCATTGAGCCACCCTGGGGAGATCTCAAATGTGCAGTTCATGCAAGACAGCCCAAGAATTTACAGGGACTGGAGGCTTTTTGCCAGGAAGAATGGTCATCTAAGAAGGTAAAGGGCCTCATCTACAAATACCACAAAAGACTTCAAGCTGTCATTGATGTTAAAGGGGGCAACACACGGCATTAAGAACTGGGATATGTAAACTTTTGATCAGGGACATTTGGGTAGTGTCTGTTGTCATTATGATTTAAAAAGAGTATACACAGTAGATTGAAAAAAAAAAATGGCTTTAAATAAATAAATAAATGGCTTCAGCCAAACACTAACCATGAGTGAAAGAAAAGTTTTTGTGTTATCTTTCACATTCTCTGAAAAATGGCCAAGAAATCATAAATTCTGCCAGGGTATGTAAACCTATGAGCACAACTGTGTGTATATATATATATTTTTTTTTTTTTTGTACCTGTGACAGATAAATGAATATAAAAGATCAATTCAAAATAGTAATCATATGCCGGTTTGTATGTGAGTGCTTTTTAGCTGTGGAAAGAAAAGCATGTAGTTGCGCATATACAGTATGTACAATAGTATGTAAATATAAGTAAAGCATGTGTGCATGACAAGCACGACTGCATAAAATGCACATGCGAATAAACAAGCGCATACACATGTGCACACTGACATTTCACATGAGCATGTGCACCGGGCATGAAAGGCCAATGGGCACACACATAAGAAAAAGTGGGGGGGGCAAAAAAAAAAAAAAGGTAATAATTGAAATAATTATAATGAAAAAGATGACATGAAATAAATACATTAATTGGACGTAGTAATAACAGATCAAAAAGTCAATGCAAGACAGAACTAAAAGACGGGAGATTAAAAATATTCAGTACAATACAATGCAATGAAATAAATACATCAAAATACAATAAAAAAAATATATAATTTAATAAATTAAAACTCATATATTGTACTGATAAGGGTGATCTTAAAATTAGAAAAAAATAAAATATAATTAATGTACAACACTGATGTACACGCAACGGAATGAACGAAACTGTGGTATATCTCTGCCAGGCGCCACAGTCAACTGAACTTGGCCCCTGGAGAGTTATCAACTTTTTGACATAAAATTAAAAATTATCTTGGAACACCTAAACTAACAATGGAAAACTGGGGGGAGGGAGGGTTGTTCTAAGGGAAGCCCAGAACAAAATGTAAACACTCCAATGAGGTTGGAGGCCGAAAGTTACACCAGGTTGTGGGTCTTGAGCTCCTCATTGAGGCCCTTAGGTGCCAAGCAACCCAGGGTAAAAATCCAATAACTTTCACGCCTGCACAACCTCTGATGTCGTCTGCCATTGTCCAAATCATTGGGCATGGCCTTCAATCCCAAAAACTTTTAATCCTAAATATCTGCTACCGTGTACCTCTTTGAAATGACGGGGCACAGAGTAGTTGTCTCTGTTATGGTGGATATTGCCCTTATGGTCTCCAATACGAACCCTCAAAGGTCTGGATGTGCAACCTACGTACAGTAAGCCGCAAGCACAGAGAAGACCGTAAACCACATAGGAGGTGCCACAGTTGATAAATTGCTTGATGGGATAGAATCTCCCACCCATGTGTGCAATGTGACATTTACGATGCAACATGAGACTACATGTACCACAATTGTGGATCCCACACTTATAGCTCCCTTTCTGATCAAATATGGAGGTCCACACTGTCTGACTACTATCCAAAGATCTTTCGCCTTCTGAACCCTGCTTGGGGCCACCAGACTTTTCAGATCCTGTGGTTTCCTAAAGATGACATAAGGTTTATCTGGTAAGATGTCTCTGAGAATGTTCCAGTTCTTCTTAAGAATATGTTGTATTTCCCACGCTTTGCTGTTGTATCAGGTACAGAATCATACAGCTGATTTGCTCTTATTCTTTCAAACAAAATCATCAGAAGATTTAGAAGGACCACTATTGTTAATATTCTCTGCATAGAGTACTAAATACTTATGGTAGGCCTCCTCAATGTGGCTGTGTGAGTACCCCTTCTCTTTAAATTTCTGTTTGAGAATCAATCCCTGCTCCACATAGTCCTGTTCTAATGTACATGTACAAGTCTACAAAACTGACCAAAAGGAACATTTCTAATCCACTGGGGGTGATGATTACTCTTTGCGTGTAAATACAAATTCCTAGCATTAGGTTTGAAATGTGTCCTGGACAAAATGGGGTGGATCTTAAATCCAAATCTAGGAAAACTAGAAATCTTTCATTGATGACATGCCTAAAGGAGATGTCAAATGGGTTCTTCATACAGTGTTCCAGAAATCCTTTAAGTTGGAAGTCAGTCCCATGGTCAAAAAGTCATCAATGTACCTGGCGTAAAGGACCAGGTTCGCCCCAAATGGGTTGAGGGTCCAGATAGAGAGATATTCCCAGTACCCCATAAAAAGTTTGCATAACTGGGGTGAACCTAGCCCCCATAACCGTGCCCTGAGTTCATCTGTAATGTTTGCCTAGAAATAAAAAGTTGTGTTTGAGGGCAAATTCTATGCAATCAAACAGGAATTGTGCTTGCTTATAATGGAATGCCTGATCCTTAGATAAAAAAAATGTTCAATGGCCCTTAGCCTGAATTCGTGCTTGATAGATGTATATAATGAAGCTACATCCAGAGAGAGCCACCTGTAGCCATGTTGCCATGAATAGTTGGACAAGATTTCCAGCATATGTCTGGAATCCTTCACATAGGAAGGGAGATGGATAACTATATCCTGTGAGAAAAAAAAATCAATATATTAACCTAGGTTACTGGTAAGACTCTCCATGCCTGCTATAATGGGGTGCCCCAGGGGGTTGACTGAGTCTTTGTGAATCTTAGGGATGTGATAAAAATAAGGGGTGGCTGGATGTTTCTTGTACAAATAATAATATTCATCCTAGGTTAAAATGCCATCAGCTAGTTCTGTATCTAGTAGACCCTTGATATCCTTCTTATATTGCAAAACTGGGTCACAGGGAAGCACTTCATAGGTGTCACGATCACCCATGAGTCTCAAAGCTTCACTTATACATCCCTGTCCTGTATGACCAGACTCCCGCCTTTGTCGGCTTATCTAATAATGACCCCTGCGTTCTGTATTGATGTTGTCAAGCGGGCCATGAAGAAGATCAGAGTCAGGAGGGATTCTGTTTTTCTTGGCGCACATGTTTTTGAATTGGCTAAATACCCCCTCGTAGAAGGCAGGGATGATTGCCTTTTACCTAATGGGGATAAAATGTGGAGACTGGTTTAAATTGAGTATGTCTTACATTTTCTTGCAACAATCCTGCAACCAGACTGTTGGCCATAGACTCTACATTAATTTCCTGGCCTACCTCACATCAACACACAATGGGTTAACACCTCCTCTGGAGCCCATAGGACCACCTTTTCCTAGCTAAATAAAAGACAGCCCCTCCCCAACTGAAGTGTTTTTCTTTTTTGGACATGCTCCAGGCAACCTGATGATTACAGTTGGTAAGTACTTTGATTGCTGCAAGTATATTCCCCCTGCCAAACCTACCCCTCCATGTTCAGCCTCTCATGGAGTTGGAAGACCCAGAATGCTGGAAGTAAAGGCCGTACACACGTACCGATCGTCGGCCGAAAAGCTTCGGCCGACGACCGATCTGCCGATTGTAGGCTTGTTAGTATGATGCCTCCGACAGCCGTCAGCGCACATTCTGCTGACAAGAATCTGTAATGCAAGCATTAAATTTTTTGTATGCCGACACCAGAGCGGCCGATTGTTCGCCAGTCAGTACAGAATTTGGCCGACAGACCGCAGACTTGCAAGACTGGGCATGCTCAGAAAAGAAAAAACACAGGGAAAGTTAACCATTACATGACATCACTTCTGCAGTCGGCGGACAAAATTCTTGTGCTGTCTTTGCACTTTTCAACAGACACCGACAGCCCGGGGACAAAAGACGGCCGATCGTTCGCCGACGATCGGTACGTGTGTACGGGGCTTTAAGCTTTCTAAAAACTGGGTGCCTTGTGTGCTGGGCTGCAGGCAAATTATGCTTAAACAGCATCGATTTTGTGCAGGTGTGGTATAATAAAAGATCTGCCTGCCTCTGTCATTGCCTCTCCCTTGAGTTTTTTCCTGTCTTGTATATGCAGTGCACTGCACTGCTCTCCTGGCTTATTTTCAGCCTGAGAGTGACTGTGGATGATGTCACAGGGAGCAGGGAGATGGGCAGCACGGGATGGATATCCGTCAGGTGCCAAGCAATGGTGTAAACAGTCCTGGAAGTCTGCAGAGGAAAGGACTTATCTCCCACTCTGCCATCCTGCCAGGTAAAGACTTTTTGCTGTTGCTCCCTGCTGTGCAGTGTGTTGTTCCTTGGGATTACACCGTCTGTTTTTGTTTTTTTTTCCTCAGATTCTGAATGTGTCTCCTGTCTGCCTCTGGCTGTGCTGTCCTGGTTCCCGTGCTATGCTCTATACTCCTGTGGGTTTGATGGTCTGACTAGTTTTGTCTCAGACTCCGACGATGCCTGCTGTCTGCCTCCAGAAGGGCTGCCTAGACTTACCTGCTGCTACTTCTGAACTAAGTGGATGAAGTCAGATGAGACAGTGTACATGTTTTTTGGTGAGAGGTAATATGATTTTCTCAGTGGTGGGATTCAGCCGGTTCTCACCGGTTCTACAGAACCGGTTACTAAACATGTGGCAGTTCGCAGAACCGGCTTACTGCTACTAACCATCTGTGATCTGTCCTCTGTGTCCTGGCTGCGGCACTGCTCTCTCTGCCTCTGTCTGAATCATGACTGTCCTGTCTGTGGCTGCGGCGGCGCTCTCTCTCTCTGCCGGGAGCACTGGTTGCTAGGCTAGAGGCCGCCTAGCATCTAGCAACCAGTGACGTCACCAGGCCTTCTGAATCTGAGCCTCTTCTCCTCCAGCCAGGCCGCCTCCCAGTCCCTGCCTCCACCAGTGGCGAATCCAGGGGGGGGGCATCGGGTCAATTGCACCCCCCGAAAAAAATATTACCCATGGCACTTACTGTGTAACTCTCCAGTCCATGGTCCTTTCTCCCCAGCAGGAACAGGCCAGCAGCGCGGCGGAGCTAAAAGCTTCTCTTATAGTCCCGCCGCCGCGCCGCTGGCCTGTACAGCAGCCGTGGCCCGCCCGCAGTGAGTGCACAGTGAGTGCACCGCCGATTGGCGTCTAGCAACCAGTGACGTCACCTCGTCGCCGGTCTAAGGAGTGGAGGAGAGCGATGCCCCAGCATCCACAGCGGAACCTCCGAGTCCTTCCTCGCGCGCTGCCTGGCTCCACCCACCTCCTCACTCCAGGCTCCAGCAGCTTCTCTCCAAGCAGCCAGCACCGAACAAGGTCCAAGGAGAAGAATCTGAGCAGTGAGCAGTCAGTGACTGTGATCTGTGACACAGAGTGACAGTGACTAGTAGTACAAAAGTAAGTACAATTTAATGGATGTATTAAAAAAAAAAAGCTCTAGAAAAATGATTGGGGGCAATGCTGTGGGCACTCTGCAATGATTGGGGGCAATGCTGTTGCACTCTGCAATGATTGAGGGCAATGCTGTGGGCGCTCTGCAATTATTGGGGGCAATGCTGTGGGCACTCTGCAATTATTGGGGGCAATGCTGTGGCGCTCTGCAATTATTGGGGGCAATGCTGTGGGTACTCTGCAATTATTGGGGGCAATGTTGTGGGCACTCTGCAATGATTGCGGGCAATACTGTGGCACTCTGCAATGATTGCGGGCACTCTGCAATGATTGAGGGCAATGCTGTGGCGCTCTGCAATTATTGGGGGCAATGCTGTGGGCACTCTGCAATGATTGCGGGCAATGCTGTGGGCACTCTGCAATGATTGCGGGCAATGTTGTGGCACTCTGCAATGATTGGGGGCAATGCTGTGGGCACTCTGCAATGATTGCAGGCATGCTGTGGGCACTCTGCAGTGATTGGGGGCAATGCTGTGGGCACTCTGCAATGATTGGGGGCAATGCTGTGTTCACTCTGCAGTGATTGGGGGCAATGCTGTGGGCACTCTGCAATGATTGCGGGCAATACTGTGGCACTCTGCAATGGTTGGGGGCAATGCTGTGGGCACTCTGCAATGATTGGGGGCAATGCTGTGGGCACTCTGCAATGATTGGGGGCAATGCTGTGTTCACTCTGCAGTGATTGGGGCAATGCTGTGGGCACTCTGCAATGATTGCGGGCAATACTGTGGCGCTCTGCAATGATTGTGGGCAATACCGTGGCACTCTGCAATGGTTGGGGGCAATGCTGTGGGCACTGTGCATTGAAAGGGGGCACGCTGGTCTCTCTGCATTGAAAGGGGGGCACGCTGCGCTGGTCACTGTGCATTGAAAGGGGGCACGCTGGTCACTGTGCATTGAAAGGGGGCACGCTGGTCATTCTGCTGGGAAAGTCGGCACTGGTTACTAAAATTTTTGAATCCCACCACTGGATTTTCTCCATATATTTTGTGCAAATATGAGCACCTGTTATTGGCACAGAAGACTAGCAAAGGTAGGAGGGGGCAACGTGGGAATGGTATTTAAAAGAGTGCTCAAGGACTGCAAAAAATTATGTTTTGCATTATTTAAGGAGCAGAAACCCTGAACGCAAATGCTCCAAGAAACATAAGACCCGCCAAAGATCATCTTCTCCTGCCCAGGACAATCCACATCCCATGGAGTCCTCCACAGGGCAGCTTTCATGCTCCCCAAGCACGCCATTAGGCACTGGCTCCCCGTGCGTTTTTGTCAGCATGATAGGAATTGCCTCGGCCAGCTCAGGGTGCATTTTGGGCCTGCATGCAGTCTGCAGTGACTGAGAAATGAAAATTGCACAGAATGCCTCAAGGATGTGCAAAATTCTAAGCCCTATTGGGGAGGCTATAGCAGAAAGTATACAATAGTGGTCAAAATATCCCACTAGCCACGCAAAAAAAAAAAAATACAGCTGCAAGAAAAAGTATGTGAACCCTTTGGAATGATATGGATTTCTGCACAAATTGGTCATAAAATGTGATCTGATCATCATCTAAGTCACAACAATAGACAATCACAGTCTGCTTAAACTAATAACACACAAAGAATGAAATGTTGCCATGTTTTTATTGAACACACCATGTAAACATTCACAGTGCAGGTGGAAAAAGTATGTGAACCCTAGACTAATGACATCTCCAAGAGCTAATTGGAGTGAGATGTCAGCCAACTGGAGTCCAATCAATGAGATGAGATTGGAGGTGTTGGTTACAGCTGCCCTATAAAAAAAAACACACCAGTTCTGGGTTTGCTTTTCACAAGAAGCATTGCCTGATGTAAATGATGCCTCGCACAAAAGAGCTCTCAGAAAACCTACGATTAAGAATTGTTGACTTGCATAAAGCTGGAAAGGGTTATAAAAGTATCTCCAAAAGCCTTGCTGTTCAGTCCACGGTAAGACAAATTGGCTATGAATGGAGAAAGTTCAGCACTGCTGCTACTCTCCCTAGGATTGGCCGTCCTGTAAAGATGACTGCAAGAGCACATCGCAGACTGCTCAATGAGGTGAATAAGAATCCTAGTGTCAGCTAAAGACTTACAAAAGTCACTGGCAAATGCTAACATCCCTGTTAGCGAATCTACAATACGTAAAACACTAGACAAGAATGGATTTCATGGGAGGATACCACAGAGGAAGCCACTGCTATCCAAACAAAACATTGCTGCACATTTACAGTTTGCACAAGAGCACCTGTATGTTCCACAGCAGTACTGGCAAAATATTCCGTGGACAGATGAAACCAAAGTTGAGTTGTTTGGAAGAAACACACAACACTATGTGTGGCGAAAAAGAGGCACAGCACACCAACATCAAAACCTCATCCCAACTGTGGTATGGTGGTGGGGCATCATGGTTTGGGGCTGCTTTTCTGCCTCAGGGCCTGGAAGGATTGCTATTATTGAAGGAAAAATGAATTCCCAAGTTTATCAAGACATTTTGCAGGAGAACTTAAGGCCATCTGTCTACCAGCTGAAGCTCAACAGAAGATGGGTGTTGCAACAGGACAATGACCCAAAGCATAGAAGTAAAACAACAGAATGGCTTAAACAGAAGAAAATACGCCTTCTGAAGTGACCCAGTCAGAGTCCTGACCTCAACCCGATTGAGATGCTGTGGCATGACCTCAAGAAAGTGATTCACACCAGACATCCCAAGAATATTGCTGAACTGAAACAGTTCTGTAAAGAGGAATGGTCAAGAATTACTCCTGACCGTTCTGCACGTCTGATCTACAACTACAGGAAATGTTTGGTTGAAGTTATTGCTGCCAAAGGAGGTTCAACCAGTTATTAAATCCAAGGGTTAACATACTTTTCCACCTGCACTGTGAATGTTTACATGGTGTGTTCAATAAAAACATGGCAACATTTCATTCTTTGTGCGTTATTAGTTTAGGCAGACTGTGATTGTCTAGTGTAGTGACTTAAGATGATGATCAGATCACATTTTATGACCAATTTGTGCAGAAATCCATATCCTTCCAAAAGGTTCACATACTTTTTCTTGCAGCTGTATATAAACATGTGTGTGCATTCAAACACTGAAATGAATCAAGAGTAAAATGACCAGCAAAAGTAACTTCCACTGTGAAAAATCATTAAACCATAATAAACAAGTGAAAAATAGTCCACTGTGTGTAACTCCAATGGGTGAAATATTATATATAATATAAACAGTTCTCATCCACTAGTGCAGTGTTCACAGATCATTAAACAATAGTGATAATCGGATGACCAGATGAAATCCTGTTGTGTGCTGATTAAAGAGACACCAGAGAGATCCACCACCTCCGTGCTGCACACCCATCAGCCCAGCAACTCACCCCAGCTATTTGCCTTCCATTCTCATGGAAAAGGCCATCTGCGCATACATATCCCACTGTGGCAATGAGGACAAGGGTAACACCGACACTCCTTTGATTAGGCAATCCTCTCTTGCACAAAATTAGATCCGATTGCTCCTAATAATCGCTGATGAAGCAATTCAGATCTAATTCTATCTTCATTCCTGTTGGCTCTAAGGTGTTAAGCAGGTAAACACAGAGGAATCCGTAGAAAACGATTTACTACTTTCAGCCTTCATATTCAACATACTGAATGTGAACCCAGAGAGAGATAATCTGTGAACACTGCACTAGTGGATAAGATCTGTTTATATTATAACGGAATTTTTGTAAAATCTTACCGTAAAATTCCTTTCTCTGAGTCCTCCAACAGTCGCCGCCACTTCATAATCTTCACTAATGGGTAATTGACCTTTGCTCCGCAGGAGTAGCTAGGCAACAAGATTTGTTAATATCAAAGCTTTTAGCATATTACACCCCTGGGGGGTGGTCCCCTCAGTCAATACCTCCCTGCTTCCTGCATTCTCAACTCAGTTTCAGTAGCATAGCAGTAGAGTACATAAACAAACCCCAAAAGAGGGGCGGGGGCGGCGACTGTCGGAGGACTCAGAGAAAGGAATTTTACGGTAAGATTTTACAAAAATTCAGTTTTCTCTTACGTCCTCCGACAGTCACCGCCACTTCATAATCTTCACTAATGGGGACGTCCCAGAGCAGTGTAGACATGAGGGGTGGGAAAAACGTAGCCGCGCCTAAAGCAACGCAGTACCCACATCAGAAAAAAGAACCTTACCAAAGTAAGAGAACCAACTGGGCAACAGGAAAAACAAGCTCAACAGGAGCAACAACCCAGGAAGAACAAGGAACCTAGGGGTAAAAACACCCCAACAGCCAAGGACCCAAACAAGGGACCCTAAGGCACTGCCGCACTAAGAACTTTACGGCCAAAGGAAGCATCTGCCGATGCCTGAACATCCACCTTGTAAAATTTTGAGAAGGTGTGAAGGGACGACCAAGTCGCCGCCTTACACACCTGGGCCACAGAAGCCTGATGACGATAGGCCCAAGACGTACTCAGAGACCTGGTAGAGTGCGCCTTCACAGGGAAAGGAGGAACCTTCCCCTTCAAAGCATAGGCTTGCACAATGGTCTGTCTGATCCATTTGGCGATGGTCGCAGCCGACGCTGCCATGCCCTTCCGAGGTCCCTCTGGAAGGACAAATAGAGAATCCGACTTGCGAAAGGATTTCGTCGACGACAGGTAAACTCTGATCGCCCGAACCACATCCAAGGAATGCAAAGCCACCTCCTTTGGATGCTTAGGCTTCGCGCAAAGCGAAGGTAAGACAATGTCCTCATTGAGGTGAAATTCCGAGATCCACTTCGGAAGAAAAGAAGGGTTAGGTCGTAAGACCACCTTATCCAAGTGAATCACCAAGTAGGGAGAGCTGCAGGACAAGGCCGCCAGCTCCGATACCCTGCGAGCCGAAGTGATCGCCACCAAAAAAGCAACCTTCTAAGGACAACAGAGACAACGAGATCTCCCTGATCTTCTCAAAGGGAGCATGCTGCAATACGGACAGAACAAGGTTCAAGTCCCATGGAGGTAAAGGGTCCCTCCGAGGAGGGGCCAAGTGTCGCACCCCTTGAACAAAGGTGCTAACCAAAGAATTAGATGCCACAGGGCGTTGAAAAAGAACGGCCAGCGCAGAAATCTGACCCTTAATCGTGGCCAACGCCAAACGCTGGTCCACGCCCGTTTGAAGGAAAGCCAACACTCTCGATACCGAGTATGAGCGAGGGGAAAACCCCCTGGACTCACACCAGGCAAAATACGCCTTCCAAGTACGATAGTAAATCTTCCCCGAAGAGGCTTTTCTAGCCTTGATCAAAGTGGGAATGACCTCAGGGGAGAGACCCCTATCCTTCAGGACCTGGCTTTCAACAGCCAGGCTGTTAAAGCCAGCGACTGTAAAGCAGGATGGAATATCAGTACTTGAGACAGGAGATCTTCTCGAAGAGGCAGACGCCACGGAGCGTCGACCACAAGATTCACGAGGTCTGCGTACCAAGACCGGCGAGGCCAGTCTGGCGCCACCAGAATCACTGTGTGCGGTTCCGAGGCCAACCTGCGAAGGAGCCTGGACAGCAGCTGAATCGGTGGAAAGGCATACATCAGACGATACTGATGCCAGGGCGCCACTAACGCGTCTGAGGCGTCTGCCCGAGGATCGCGCGTCCTTGCCACGAACCTTTCCACCTTGTTGTTTAGACGAGACGCGAACAGGTCCACATATGGGGAACCCCACTTCGCGCACAACATCTGAAAGACATCCGGGTGAAGGGACCATTCCCCCTGGTCCAGGGTCTGGCGGCTCAGATAATCCGCCTGCCAGTTCTCCACCCCCGGAATGTGAACTGCAGATATCGCCGGGACGTGCGTCTCGGCCCAAGACAGAATGTCGGCTACTTCCCGAGCCGCTCGGGCACTCCTGGTGCCCCCTTGGTGGTTGATGTAGGCCACCGTTGTGGCATTGTCCGTCTGCACCCGAACCGGACGGCCCTGAAGCCTGTCCGTCCAACGCAGAAGGCAGAGATTTTTCGCTCGCAATTCCAGAATGTTGATCAGAAGGGAGGATTCCTCCTCCGACCAAGTTCCCTGGGCGGACAGAACGCCCAGAACACCACCCCAGCCCGACAGG
The DNA here is from genome assembly GCF_965119305.1 of Pelophylax lessonae. Taxonomy (NCBI): domain Eukaryota; kingdom Metazoa; phylum Chordata; class Amphibia; order Anura; family Ranidae; genus Pelophylax; species Pelophylax lessonae. The sequence continues at coordinate 322,777,397 of NC_138772.1, read as the reverse complement.
CTGTCATCCGTGGTGATTACCGTCCACGACAAAGGACGAAAAGACTTGCCCCCCGACACCGCCGGGGACTGGAGCCACCATAAAAGACCCCTTCGGGTGAGGCGGCTCAATGAAATCCGTAGATCCAGAGACTGCGGACGCCCGTCCCACTTGGCCAGGATCTCCGCCTGAAGATCCCGCGTGTGAAACTGGGCGAAGGGAATCGCCTCGAAAGCCGAGACCATCAATCCCAGACACCTCATACACGTCCGGAGGGATGAGCACCGATTGTCCCTGAGGGACCTGACTTCGTTCTGAAGTGTCCGAAGCTTGTCTTCCGGCAGGAAGACCTTCGCTTGAACAGAGTCCAGGATCATCCCCACGTAGGGGAGACGAGCCGACGGACACAGCGTTGACTTTGGAAAATTTATCGTCCAACCGAACTCCTGCAGAGTCTGCATCGTGATGGACAGGTCGTTCACCAGGCCCTGACTGGTCGCAAACCGAATCAAGATATCGTCCAGATACCCCAGGACAGAGATGCCCTGGGCTCTCAACAAAGCCAGGACCGGCGCAAGCACCTTGGTGAAAACCCGCGGAGCCGAAGCGAGACCAAAGGGTAACGCCACAAATTGGTAATGATCCTCCGCAATGGCGAATCGAAGGTACCTCTGGTGACCCTCGAAAATGGGGATGTGAAGGTACGCATCCTTCAAGTCGATGGAGGCCATGAATTCCCCCGGAACCAGGGCAGCCACCACTGAGCGCAGGGATTCCATGCGGAACTTGCGAACCCGCACAAAGCGGTTCAGAGCTTTTAAGTCCAAAATTGGACGTACCTTGCCCTCCTTTCTGGGCACAGTGAACAGATTGGAATAGAACCCCCGAAATCTGTCCCGATGAGGTACCGAAACCACCACTCCCTGGGCCCGCAGGTCCCGCACCGCCAGGTGCAGATCCTGCAAACGCTCCGGAGACCGCTGAAGATTTGAGGGAAAAAATCTGCTCGCCGGCCGAGAGAGAAACTCGATCTTGTATCCAGATCGAACGATTTCCTGAACCCACCTGTCCCGAATGCGGGCCAGCCAAGGTTGAAGAAAACCGAGCAAACGTCCCCCCACCCCGGAACCGGGTGAGGGCGCCCCTTCAGGCCGAATTGGCATGGGCAGCGGACCCGGACTGGCCAGATTTCTGCTTACCCGCCCACAGCTTTTTCTGGGAGCCTTGGCCCTTGAAGGGCTTGCCCTTATATTGCGACCGAAAGGCACGAAAAGACCCCCGAGAGGGCCTAAACGAAGTATTCTTCTTACCGCGAACAAACTTATTCTTGTGAGTTTGGGGTAAGACAGTGCTCTTACCCCCGGAAATTCCCTTTATCAGAGTATCCAAAGACTCGCCAAAAAGGCGAGATCCCATGTAGGGCAAATTAGCTAAAGTCTTGCGAGATGATTGGTCAACCGACCAACATTTTAGCCATATCAGGCGACGGTTCAATACCGCCACACTTGAGAGGCGTGCAGCCAAAAGGGACTAAATCCAAGTCCGCATCGCACAAATACATGACACCCTGATGAATTTGATCCACCAAAGCCAATGTTGTCGGTGGAGCAGAGTCAGCCACCAGGGTGCGCCTGAGCACCTGCGCCCAATCCGCAATAGCCTGGGCTGCCAAATGGAAGCAAAAATAGGCTTCAGCATAGAACCAGCAACCGTATAAGCATGACGGGCAAGAGACTCCAATCTCCTGTCCGTAGGGTCCCGGAACACCGGGGTATCCTCAGCAGGGATCGCAGTGGATTTATTCAAAACCGCCAACGCGTGATCCACCTGAGGCGGCACACACCAACGCTCATCAGTGGTGGGTGTAAAGGGATAACGCAGCTTGAACTTACTCGGCACAGTAAATGGCTTCTTTAAATTGCGCCATTGCTCATCAACAGCGCGCTGAAATTCCGCAGGGCAGGGAAAAACCTGCGCTGTTTTGCGTTTCCTTTGCGTCCCATAAGAGGACATCAAAGCAGGAGGACATGGTTCATCCTGCAAACGCAGTGTTTCCTTGATAGAAGCAACCAACTCATCCATGAGTGCAAGCTCTTCAGGCGAGCCAGGGGGAGAATTATCAACCCCTTCTACCTCAGCCTCCCCCTCAGACCCCCCAAGGTCCAGAGATGAGCGAGACCCTGAGAAGGGCACTCCAGCCATAGCAGCCCCATCGCCCTCTGAATCAGAGGAAATAGACAATCTGGGCCGTTTTGCGGATCGATCAGCCATTAGCATCTGCACCTGAGAAGCCAGGTTCGCCACAATAGCAGCCAGATCAGCCCCCTCGGGGGATGCAGCAGCCCCTTGGCCCCCCACCAAGGTGGGAGGAAACTTGCAATCCTGAGAATCCATGCCCCAGCAATAATTGAAAAAGGAGGACTGCCCCTTTAAGACTGCGGCGAGCGTAGCCCACCGCACACTACTGTATGTACCGACCCCCACAGGGATAAGGACACTGAGCAAGGAAATACAGGAAAAAGGAAAGGTAAAAACCTGGAGAGACCACACAGGCTGCTGCCACCGGTCGCTGTTCCAGAGCAAAAGGAAGTGATGCAATGACTGACCGCCCTATAAAGCCTATGCAGGCTACACAAACATGGCCGCTCGGCTGAGGCATTTTAGGCAATGAGAAAATGGCGCCGACATGTGGCTGTATGATCCATCGCCGCCAAAATGGCAGCGTTTGGCGCCAAACACCGCGCCGTACCACACAGGGCCGGTCACCATAATTTGCCGCAAAAAATGGCGGGACGCCGCCGCACAGCATGTCCAAACCCAGTCTGCCCCATACTCTCACATAGCAGAGCGGGAGAGCCCCCCCCCCCCCGCAGCCCACAGAAAGGCAGCTATTCCACACAGGAATCTGACAGGGAGCTCAGCAGATACACAGACATGCAGGGTCACACAGTCACAGACTGACACCCAAAACAGACAGGTCCCCACATAGAATTGCACTTACCAGTCCGGATGGCGTGGGGAGCCTTCTCCAGCGACCAAACCGCTGCACTGAGGACAGGGAGTGTCGCAGCCAGGACGCAGTGGAACTGCGGTGCGAAACCGCAAATGGCGTCCGGTGAGGTAGCCACCTCACAGACAGCATCCCTGCAGCGAACAGGGATGGGTCGTTCAATATGCCAGGGAAACCTGAGCTGAACGCTCGATGGCAGGCTGGGAAGCCCCTGGCCCTGAACCCTGGCATCCAGGGTGGCCAGTCCGAGACCCAGCTCCGCATGATCATCTTCATCCGAAGAAACTAAACTAATGCTGAGAAAAAGAACAGCTAAGTAAAAGAAAGAGAAAAATACTCAAAATAAAATCAAAAAGAGGATAGAAGGCTGAGACTGAAAGCCCCAGCACAGGATCAGCCAGCTACTCCTAAGCTAGGCATTAGAAACTGAGTTGAGAATGCAGGAAGCAGGGAGGTATTGACTGAGGGGACCACCCCCTAGGGGTGTGATATGCTAAAAGCTTTGATATTAACAAATCTTGTTGCCTAGCTACTCCTGCGGAGCAAAGGTCAATTACCCATTAGTGAAGCTTATGAAGTGGCGGCGACTGTCGGAGGACGTAAGAGAAATATAATTTTTCACAGTGGAAACTGACTATTTTCCACTTGTTTACTATGGTTTAATGATTTTTCACAGTGGAAGTTACTTTTGCTGGTCATTTTACTCTTGATTCATTTCACAGTGTTTGAATGCACACACGTTTATATATATTTTTTTGTGCAACTAGCGGAATATTTTGATCACTATTGTATATTGATTTATTTTTAAAGCTGCGGCACCATTTGTTGATTGCTTCACTTTTGTACACAGTAGTTGGAAGCAGGACCTGATTTATTAGCGCGAGAGCCTGCCTGATTTTAGTTCTTAACAAGATTTATTGCAGAAAGTATGCTGCAAATATCCATGCCACACAATAAAAAAAAAGAGCCTAAGAGTTGAAAGATGGATGAAGAAAGGTCAGGTGCACATACTTAAGATTTCAATCTCATTGGCTCCTTTAGTATGAGGGGCTAGATGCCCTACCACCACAAAGCATGCAGATATTTCCAAGGGCCTTCTTTTCCCATAATGACAGAGCGTAAAGAGCTTGTTGATGAAGGATGGCAGAGACATCATCAGAAGACCAATTTAAAGTAACAGGTTCTCTAAGCCTTATCCAAATAAGATCGATTTTTATGCATTACACTTCCAGAGGTGGATGCTGCCCTCTAGGTCTGGTGCATCAAATGTCTTTGCCTTTTAAAAAAACTCAGTTGCCTTTACAGAATACTTAAATAATCCCAAAGAGAAATTGGGAAATTGTTGAAGATCCTATGGATGGTTAAATGGACTTGGTTACACCAGATGCATGCAGTCAAGAATGCATGGACAGTGTTTAATTTGGATTCATTGACCTAGTTCACACCAGTGCAGTCTAGTGAAGTCAAAGTAAAATGTTACATTGTTTCTGTATAGAACACATCTGGAAAGTATCAGAATGCATCAAAAACACTCAGAACCACATCTGGAACTCAGAAATTGTGGTGATCTGGCCATTAGGCTTGTAGAGAATCTATACAGTGACAGGTTTTGCCTGTCAACCAACAGCGTTAACTTTGATATATAAACTGTTTAGAAATGGCATTAAATTCAAGACTGGAAACTGCAAGATTTGGCACAGTTTCTGGAGGAGTTGAACCTGGCAGCTGACTTTTGTTGGAGGCTTTGATAAACCTAGTACAAGCACTGGCACACTCAGTCACAGCCATGAGAGCATTGTGGTTACTCCACTGGAGGGCAGATGGAACTTCCAGACATACCTTCAACATTTCCTATAATGGGAGGTTATTGTTTGGTCAAACGCTGAACAAAGTAGGCTGGAAAGTCTTTTGAAGGTGCGTCCCAATAGTGTCTTCTAGTTTCGGCCAGGAGGCCTGAGTGAAGATGATGATGATTGTAGCCTCGTTCTGCAGGGTTTTGACGACAATCAAAGAAGACAGAAGGAAGTACAATGGAGAATTCTAGAGCTGACCACTGAATCCATTTCATTCATGACCAACAGATCTCAGAAAAGAAAATGTTTGCAAGATTACATTTAAGGATTTATACTGCTACAAGGCCATCATGCCAGCGATGCCAGAAACATAGAATCATCTTTTTCTAGTTCCTAAGGCAGAAGCCTTCTGGCCTGTTTCAGTTTGAAGGTATCAAATGTGTACATACACACCAAGAGGTTCAAGATAGAGTCCATACAGGACAGTCACAGGTATAGTTCAGCTGGAGGCTCAATTAGTGTCAATCAACCTGCCGACTCGTACCTCTATGTACTAATCAGTTCTGAGCACCAGAAGAAGCATGTGGGATTTGTGGTGGCCAGATGTCCATTCCAGTTTAGGTGTCTGCCTTTTACAGATTTGGCACAGCTCCAGGAATCTTTTAAAGATCTTGTTGGCAGTGGTGCTAACTTAGGCCAGGTGGCACATGAGGGCATGTCAATTTGCCTTCTTTAGTCTGAGCTGGGCTGTCTATTAATCAGAAAATCTTGTGCCTATACAAATTCAACAAGAACTGAAAATTTTGGACATCGCCAATGTGCTTCTTTTAACTTCCCAATCATCTTGAATGGAAGGGAGCCTTTTCTAGCATTGCAAGCCTTTCAGGATCTTTTTCAAGATGGCCTGAGTGAAGTTGATTGACAACAAGACAGCAGTAGCCTACATTGCTTGCCAAGGGGACACAAGAAGTATTTTCCTGATTTAGGCACCAATGTAATACTCACTGTATACAGTTCCTCCAAATCTCTCTTCTGTCTGATGTTCCTTAAAAGTCTAACCTACCTCCTGTGTTAGCTCCTGAGACTTCCAACCCCTCCCATTTGTTTGGTACATACCCCACTCTTTGTTTTACCTAGTCCACACCACTCCATGTTGTACTCTGTGCTGTACATTACATACTGTGATCAATAATTCTCACTGCTCTACGTATTAGTTACATACTCAACTCCATGTTTTCATATACAGTATGGAACTGATTTCCCACCACTCTATTCTGTGCATTTTACACTACACATCACTTTAGTGACTGCTATAATATTCTACTTTCCATACACCATATCGTGCATTAAATACACTGCCTATTGTCTACCTTCTTACAGCCCAAGCACCAGATCATTTTTTTTAGCTATTATCCCTCCAGTAGCCTTACAATTTGCTAGTGTTTCTAATGCCAGTATAGGTGTTCTAAATGACCATTTTACAAACCAGTATCACTGCCAATTTAAAAACAGGACAAGTAGTAGGCAAAAAAAATATTTATTGGAGAGTACTTTTTATTCTGAGACAGGATTCAAAAGCTTTTATTATCCAGCAATCGCCAAAGTATCCAATCTGTTATTAATCTGGAACTTACCCTATAGGAAAAACAAAACAGCAGTATAAGTTTTTTCTTTTTATTAAAACTAACTGTACTAAGAAAAATACAAACACACAACATAAGTTAATGCTAACACAGATTTCACTAATTATTGATTTAATTAGGTCTCCAAATTGCTTAGGGCATGGTAATCCATGGCAGTGTTAACCTTTTTTTCCGGTCAAGGCACCCTTTAAAACTATGGATGATCGAAAGCACCCCATTCTAAAATGTAAAAAACGAAACTAATAGTTTCACAAAATGCTATCCACACATGCAAGACACCAAACATTAGTGGTCATTTACTCTTTCAAAGCAAAAACACTTTTGCACACCGGTACGGAATAGTATTCCAGCATTTCTTCTTCCTCATTTTCTCTCCGCCACACAGCTAACGTGACCCGAATGCTGACAGAGACTGGGGGGGCGAGGAGTGCAGATGCCGATGTTCTCCTCCTCAACCAACGATGTCAGTGATTGTTAGGGCTCTGGCAGCTGCCCTGAACCATGCCCAAGGTTGTAACATTGCACAATAAAAACCTGTGGCTTTGTGTAACAAAAAAGCAGGCTTGATCCACCCGCTGGCTTGTACACATATTTTGGTCAATTTGGAACAATGTTTAGGCATTTTGCCAAGGCATCCCTTAGGAACCCAGAAAGCACTCTGGTTGAAAAAGTCTGATCTGTGGAAATAACTTATTACAAACAATTCACAATTACCCCCTTTAACCACACTAAAAAAGGCATTATGCACCCTAATTGCGTGGAAGAGTTTATTTAACTACTTCAATACTGGGCACTTTCAATCCCTTCCTGCCCAGGCCAATTTTCAGCGCTCTCACACTTTGAATGACAAAAGTGCTGTCATGCAACGCTGTGCCCAAACTAAATTTTATCATTTTGTTCACACAACTAGAGCTTTCTTTTGGTGGCATTTAATCACCACTTTTTTTTTTTTTTTTTTTGCCAATCGATAAAAGCCTGAAAATTTTGGGAAAAAAAATTAAATTTTCTTAGTTGGCTATAAAATTTTACAAACAAATAATTATTTTACATAAATTTAGGTTTAAAGTATATTCTGCTACACTTCTTTGGTGAAAATAAAAATTTAGTGTATATTAATTTAGTCTGTAGGAAAGTTCTAGAGCCCACAAACTATGGTATATATCTGAAAATTATCTAATTTTTTGGAGGTACAAAAATGCCAGGACAGTACAAATACAGCCCCCCAAATGTCCCCCTTTTAGGAAAAAACAATCCAATTTTTTGCAAAATTAATAAAAAAAAAAAAAAAAAAAAAGTTTTCCACATTCCGTCACCAGTGCAGTACAGTGTTATCATATAACTGGTGTGGCAGTGATCAGGGACACTGAATAGTGACAGCACAAAAGAAAAATGTTTTAATTATTTTCAATTATTTTAGTACATTTTAACAATTTCTTTTTAACACACTGTGACCAGAGCAAAATAATGTTACCATAGTAACATTGTACTACTCTGGGGAAGTGATAAGGATTTTTTTTTTTTTAACACATTATGAATGCTTACAGCAGTGCATTACATTACAATAAGCAAGCATTTTACTCAATGAAACTGATTCATTCAATTTGTTTGTTTTTGATTAGCGGCGATTGGCCAAAGCGAATAATATGGTACAGATGGGCTGTGATTAGCCCTGTCTGTACCATGTGCTCACTCTGACCAATCACAGCTAATAACTCAATTGTACACAATGGATGGCATGAAAGGTAGCCATCCATTGTTTACAACTGTCATGTGCCCTGTTGCGATTGCTCACTACGGTCATATATGGTACCAGCAGAGAGCCGGTACACTGATCAGTCATCGGCTGTGTGACAGATAGTGCGGCTGTGTGCGAGGCGCGATCGGGGAGGACGTCATAGGACATCCACCCGGATCGATGAGAGGCCCGCCAGGAACTGATTAAAGGCAAAAGAGGAAAAAAAATCAGTAGGTGATAATTTTTCGGTAGCAAGTCTCTTATTTCTAATACATTCTGAGCAAGTCCAAAAATAAAAAAAAAAATCCCCTTACAACTACATTTAACTGTCAGTTACACGACAATCAAAAACATTTGGTAATTCCAGTTTGAACTATTATCAGTGAAGTCCATTTGTTTAAATGAATGAACATTAAAGTGGTAGTAAAGTCGTGTTTTCAAAAAAAAAAAAAGAAAAAAGCTGGTACCCATGCAGGTTTAAGTCATAGGCCCCTTTCACATGGGCAGTGCGCCCAACGGACTCTGTTTTGCTCAGGGGGATCGATCTGCCGATCCCTGCTGAGCAGGTTGATGACAGTTCCGTCTCCTCTTACTTTGCAGAGACGGAGCTATCAGATTCCACTCTCCTCTGTGGGAGATCAGATGAAAATGGACCACCTGCCCGTGTTCATCCGATCTTCCAGACGGATGGAAAATAGGGTTTCCATCCTTCCGGATTTCACGGACAGGATTGGATAGCAGCGGGTATGTCTCCGCTGACATCCGCTGCTCCATAGGGCATCTGATCAGGACCAGAAAGGAAAGCCCATGGGCCTGCCTTAATGTACTAGTATGCATCGCATACTAGCACATTATGACAGACTTTCTGAAAACAAAGCCCTCCAGTGCTGGTCATTGGTGCCCTCGGCGGGGGTGGGGGGTGGGGGGTGGGCACATTTATGACAGAAGAGACCACGACCACTAGGGTCTCCTCTGTTATAAAAACCCCATCTGTCCGCAGATTTTAAATATCAAGATTTTACTGACACTTTAAAGTGCAATTAAGGCTTAATTTTTGTATGGAAGGAACTGTTTTACCTCAACCTGCCATTACAGAACTTTCGTTTTAAAAATGTATTTGCTTGCCTAATATGCTGGTCCAAAATTTGCAATGGCAACCAACATATTTTATCACAGGTTTTCTTTAAACTACAGCTCTACCAAAAAGGTTAACTTCACTTTTGTGGGAAAAAATATAGCAAATAAAAAAATAACATAACAAATACAATTGCTACAGAATAGATTGAAATTTAATGTTAAAAATTTAATCTGCAGCACTGTAATATTCTGTAAAACTGAATGCAATATGGCAACCTGGAGGCCTTCTGTATACAGGTGTTGTACAGAACGACTCGAGAACTTTCATTTCCTGCTTTGATGAAGAACTCTGGGGGCAGGTTTTAGACTTCCTCTGCAACATAACTCATTTCTAAAGGTATACAGACACCGCAGCTTTTTTCAACAGAATCCTGAAAGTGCATCAGCTGCTTGTAATGAATTAGTCACTCCCATTCAGGAACAGTCCTGCACAACACATGATTTACAAAGAGCTATTCCTTCAGAGCAGAAACAGGTAGGAATCTGAAACAAAGTTTAAAATCCATGCAACGTACATTGATCACCCGGAGGAGAATGTTTCCTTTCATCAACAAAAGTGAAGTTACTCTTTAACCAGTTGCCGACAGCTTTAATGCTACAGTGCGGGCCGGTTGCGCAGAATCACCTTTAAATGCACGTAATTCTGCTGTTATGGGTAGGGGGCGTGCCGCTTGTGCTGTGATTAGTCTCATCCCAAACCAAACAGTGGGTGCCAGCCAATGGAGGACCACCGGAACACGCTGATCGGCGAGGAGAAAGACAGGACGCAGCTCTGCCTATGTAAACAAGGCAGAGCTCTGTCCCATTAGCAGGGATGTGCTGGATTTTGTTTCCACGCAAACCAGGAATAAAAATCAGCATATCCTTTAGTGAAAGCACCTTACAGTACACACAAACACTGGAAGGCCAGTGTTTCTCAACCTTTTTTCAGGGAAGGCACCTTTTAAAATTATGGACAGTCTTGAAGACCCCCATTCTAAAATGTAAAAACTAAACAGTTTTACATGGATGCAGCAACATCAATACATGTAGGACATTCAACGTAAGAGGTGATATAGTCTTACAAATCCAATACACTTTTGCAAACTGGTACTGACTAGTATTTAAATGTTTCTCTTCTCCCTCAGTTTTTTCTCCATCACTTAGCTAATGAGACCCCAAAGCTGATGGGGAGAGGCAAAGGAGGGTCAAACAAAGATGATATGCAAGCAACGGATATCCTCCTTATCAACTGATGATGTCATCCTGAACAGACTGAGGTGCAACCTGGCAGCGTTGAATGGACTGAAACAATGTCCCAAAGATGCTCTATATGATTTAGGTCAGGCGAGCATGGGGGCCATTTATTGGTATTAACTCCTTAATACTCCAGGAACTGGCTGCATACTCTCACCACATGAAGCCGTGCATCAGAAGGAACCCAGGACCCACTGCACCAGAGTAGGGTTTGACAGTGGGTCCAAGGATTTCATCCCGATACCGTAAGGCAGTCAGGGTGCCATTGTCTAGCCTGTAGAGGTCTGTGCATCTCTCCATGGTCATGCCTCCCCAGACCACCACTGACCCACCACCAATCCAATCATGCTGAGCGATGTTACAGGCAGCATAACAATTCTCGATGGCTTCTCCAGACCCTTTCACGTCTGTCACATGTGCTCAAGGTGAACCTGCTCTCTTCTGTGAAAAGCACAGGGTGTCAGTGGCGGACCTGCCAATTCTAGTGTTCAATGGCAAATGACAATTGAGCTCTACAGTGCTGGGCAGTGAGCACAGGGCCCACTATAGGATGTCGGACCCTAAGGTCACCCTCATTAGGGCTGCTTCTGATTGTTTGGTCAGAGGCATTCACACCAGTGGCCTGCTGGAGGTCATTTTGTAGGGCTCTGGCAGTGCTCATCCTGTTCCTCCTTGAACAAAGGAGCAGCTACTGGTCCTGCTGATGGGTTAAGGACCTTCTACAGCCCTGTCCAGCTCTCAGAGTAACTGCCTGTCTCCTGGAATATCCTCTATAGGGTCCAGGTATTGCCTCATGCTACCAGTAGTGACACTGATCCTAGCCAAATGCAAAAAATAGTGAAAAACAGAAAAGATTAGTAGGTAAAAAAAAATGGCAGTTGCCTTCACCTGTAAAACCATTCCTGCTTTGAAGGTCGTGTCCATCTAGTGCACCTGTTAATTTAACATCAAAGCAGCTGAAACTGATTAACAACCCCCTCTGCTACTTAACTGACCAGATCAAGATCCCAGGAATTTATTGACTTGATGCATCACTCTGATTAAAAAGGGTTCCTTTATTTTTTTGAGCAGTGTATACCACATGTGAGAGGATGGAGGTAAGAGGAGCTTGTTAAATAATTCACACTAGCAGTTGGGGGGGGGGGGGGTTCAATAGGTTAAAGCAGGTTTGCCATTTCGGGCATTAAAACAGGCCCTGAAGAGGCCTACTATGAGTGGCATTTCATTAGTATTTAGATAAATCCCAACAAAATTTAGACTATACTGCATTTATGAGTAGAATAGGTGGTCACCAAGGATGTAGCTTTAAAAGCTTGGGTGGTTCACCCTGTTGGGGCTTGCTCACTTTGGCCTCTGAAGAACAATTTGCATTCAGATCGCTCTTTGGAGAACATTTGAAAGGCAGCAAGGAGGCATTGTATCGCCTCCTCACTGCCTGCTTTAACCCCTTCAAACCCACACTAACATCACAACCACATGCATTGCATGCGGTTGAATGGCAATTGCAGAGCAACCCAAATCATTGGAATATGGCAACAGGGCATAATTCCAGACATGGCCACAAGGTATTTTGGCCATGGCATGTGTACAAACCCAGCCTCAGCAGCTAATGGGGATAGCAGTTGAGGGACAAAGAACGCTTGGCTTAACCATGGGGTTTTACCGTCCCCCAACCACTAGTGTAAACGAGCCCTTAAACCTAGGTTCACAAAGGCTTCAGCTTGTATCTGGGCAGTGTGAAACCAAGCTTTTGTGAAGCATTCAGCAAGCTTTTTCAAAGCTACATGTTTGGATTGCTCTTCAGAGAGCGTTTGACAGGTTCTGTAGAAGCACTGTATTGCCTCTTCACCACCTGCTTTAACCCCTTTATCCCATCACAACCAGGTGCATTGCCGGGCAGGTAGTTGCAGAGCAGTCCCATTCACTTGAAACAACAGGAGGTATTATTCCTGTCACAGCATATGTATATCCCTACCTGGTGCCTCTGCAGCTGAAGAGGGCAGTAGTTTAGACGATGGGGGAGTGGTTTTGGGACAGGGTAAAGCTCCACTCAAACACAGATTTACTGCCCCCCAACAGCTTGTGTCAACACGCCCAAGATTCTTTTTTTATTTGCTCAGGAGTTCTTCCCTAAAGTACAACTATAGGCAAAACTTTTTTATTTTTCATTTTGGATAGAGTAAAGGAGGTTATAACCCCTGTTTTAATTTTTTTTTCTTCTTTTACCATCATTGTCCCATTGCAGAGATTTCCCTTCACTTCCTGTCCCAACACCAAACAGGAAGAGAGCGGAAAGCCCTGTGGCCCCCCAGGTCATCAGAACTAGTGTTCTCATTGGAAGATTTCCCCTCTATTACTTTTCTGGGGACAGCCCAAAATTTGGGATTTTCTTTTACTTTCAATGATAATGGTAAACATGACACAAGGAGAAGCTCCTTAACAGGGGCACAGACAGCAAAAAAACTGACAAGCATTCTAATCCTGCTGCACTCTATTCAAAAGTTTTTTAAAAAAAGTTGCCTTTAGTTATACTATATTCGGTTCCAATGAAAGCTGGATTACCAGCCAACTACCATAAATGAGTGCACTTTTTTTAGTTTTGGATATACTGGAGGGGGATTAGACATCTGTCAGTTTTTATTGCTGTCTATATCTCAATTAAGGATATTCATCCTATTTGTTCTGTTTACCATTATTGAAAGTAAAAGAAGATCCCAAATTTTGGGTCATTCCCATAAAAGAGGGGAAATCTTCCAATGGGGATACTAGTTCTGATGACCTGGGGGTTCCGAAGGAATTCACTTAATTTGCAGGGATTTCCTCTAACGAAGTGAAGGGAAATCTTCACAATGGGACACAGATGGCGGAAAAAAAAATCTGTCAGGGGTTATAACCCTCCCTTACTCTATCCAAACTTAAAATTTTTACTTTAGTTCTACTTTAACTCCAGGCAATAGCAGTTTCTTTCTCAAGCCTTCTATTTCAAACCTTTGCACTGAATCTAACCTACTTTTCTGCTTACTTTGCTCCTTTGTATAGATATTCTAATATGTGATGTCATCATAAAGTCTTGATCAGGATTCTAGAAGGGGGGGCTCTACATACACTGAACAAAATTATAAACGCAACACTTGTTTTTTTCCCCCATTTTTCATGAGCTGAACAAAGATCTAAGACTTTTTCTATGTACACAAAAGGCCTATTTCTCTCAAATGTTCACAAATCTGGCAAAATGTGTGGTAGTGAGCACTTCTCTTTTGCCGAGATAATCCATCCACCTCACAGGTGTGTCATATCAAGATGCTGATTACACAGCATGATTCTTGCACAGGTGTGCCTTAGGCTGGCCACAATAAAAGGCCACTCTAAAATGTGCAGTTTTATCACACAGCACAATGCCACAAGTTTTGAGGGAGCGTGCAATTGGCATGCTGACTGCAGGAATGTCCACCAGAGCTGTTGCCTATGAATTTAATGTTCATTTCTCGATCATAAGCAGTCTCCAAAAGCATTTCAGAGAATTTTGGCAGTACATCCAACTGGCCTCACAACCAAAGACCACGTGTAACCACACCAGCCCAGAACCTCCACAACCAGCATCTTCACCTCCAAGATTGTCTGAGACCAGCCACCCAGATATCTGCTGCAACAATCGGTTTGCATAACTAAAGAATTTCTGCATAAACTGTCAGAAACCGTCTCAGGGAAGATCATCTGCATGCTCGTCGTCCTCATTGGGGTCTCGACCTTCATCATCGTAAGCAAATGCTCACATTCAACGGAATCTGCCCCTTTGGAGAGATGTTCTCTTCACGGTGAATCCCGGTTCTCTTAGATCTTTGAGTTCAGCTCATGAAAAATGGAGGCAAAAACAAGTGTTGCATTTAAAACTTTGTTCCTTTATAGCTTCCTGTAAACATAGGCACTTTGCCCTACTCAACAGGGCATCTCTCCACCCCCTCAATTTGCCCTTCTCTAGTTTGTAGAGGTCAGTTGCCTGGCAACTCAAGATGCAAATAGATCTAAGCAAATCAAATCAAAAACCTTACCTACCTTTCTCTTCTGTCATCTCAAACTTCCTGTTCTGTCACTTGCTGACTGATTATTTTGAGTGACTAATTTACAGCGCTGACAATTGGGTTGATTTACTAAAACAGGAGAGTGCAAAATCTGGTGCTGCTGTGCATGCACACAGTCTAAGAGCCCCTAGCTACAGTCCAGATGTTCCCTATTCTCCCTCTTCATAAATACCCTAACTTGCTTCCTCGGTTTCCCACCTGCTGTACTCTTTTGCTTTAAGTTTATTGTGAATGAGTAGTGGTTTCAGCATAACAGTAAGAAAACGTTTAGTGCTCTAAAGCAATGACAGGATCTCTACCTCAACAACTTTCTACACACGGCTTCCTTAAACTAAACCTCAGAAATAAAATATGAACAAAGCATGTCTGCTGTTTTGTTCCTCTATCAGCAGGAGTCACTTCTGAAAAGTTTTCCTGACACCAAGAGAAAAATGGTGACGGGAGGGATCTCCAGCTAATCGACAGCCTCAGCTCTGTTCTTCTTTAATATGTGGAGGGGAGAGATGGGGGTGTCCCTTCCCTCCAAGCAGCTGTCAGAGCTCTCCTCACTGAACTCTGCAGAGCGTAGCTTATGCTCTCCACCCCCTTATTTCTGAACTTTCAGATGAAAAATTCAGCACTTTAATCGAATAGAGAAGGGCTGCAGATAGACAGCTACAACTTATGTAGTTTCATCCCTGTGTATCGCCTGAGGCCAGTCACTTCACTGGGTAAATGTAAGGGTTTACAATCACTTTAACAAAGTTGTGTGGGTGGGTGGGTGGATGGCTGCATGGGCAAGGACAGGGGCCTAAATAAAACAAAGTTCTCTTCAGTGGCGGCCCATGCATAGGGGGCACCAGGGCGCCGCCCCCCCCTACCCCTAAAGAAAAAAAAATTACAAAACGAACAAATAAAGTTTTGTGTTCGCCGCTACCCCGGCCTATGTGGTGGGTATGGGGGGGGGGGGGGTTTTACGACCCAGAAGGGCGCCGATTGGCTGCCTTCTGGGGGCGTAACCTGAGCGCAAGTCATTGCGCTTGGGCACCCCCACTTTCCTGATATCCTGGCTGTGATTGGTCCAGTCTACAGCCTGGACCAATCATCCAGGACATCCCATGGCCCCATGCTGACCCCGCTGACGTCGCGTGGACCGGCATTGCAGAGAGCGGAGAGGAGACCGGAGAAGAGGAGAGGGAGAAGCCGAGCCTCCAGGTAAGTGCACTGCTCCGTCGGGCACGCACGCATAGCTCTGCATTGTGGGATGTATACTTGTGGTCACTGCATTGGAGGCACGCACGCATAGCTCTGCATTGGGGGACATATACTTGTGGTCACTGCATTGGAGGCACGCACGCATAGCTCTGCATTGGGGGACATATACTTGTGGTCACTGCACTGGAGGCACGCACGCACGCACGCATAGCTCTGCATTGGGGGACATGTATACTGGTGGTCACTGCATTGGAGGCACGCACGCATAGCTCTGCATTGGGGGACGTATACTTGTGGTCACTGCATTGGAGGCACGCACGCATAGCTCTGCATTGGGGGACATGTATACTTGTGGTCACTGCACTGGAGGCACGCACGCATAGCTCTGCATTGGGGGACGTATATTTGTGGTCACTGCATTGGAGGCACGCACGCATAGCTCTGCATTGGGGGACATGTATACTGGTGGTCACTGCATTGGAGGCACGCACGCATAGCTCTGCATTGGGGGACATGTATACTGGTGGTCACTGCACTGGAGGCACGCACGCATAGCTCTGCATTGGGGGACATGTATACTGGTGGTCACTGCATTGGAGGCACGCACGCATAGCTCTGCATTGGGGGACATATACTTGTGGTCACTGCATTGGAGGAACGCACGCATAGCTCTGCATTGGGGGACGTATACTTGTGGTCACTGCATTGGAGGCACGCACGCATAGCTCTGCATTGGGGGACATGTATACTGGTGGTCACTGCATTGGAGGCATGCACGCATAGCTCTGCATTGGGGGACGTATACTGGTGGTCACTGGAGGCACGCACGCATAGCTCTGCATTGTGGGACGTATATTGGTAGTCACTGGAGGCACGCACGCATTGCTCTGCATTGGGGGATGTATACTGGTGGTCACTGGCTGCACTGGAGGCACGCACGCATAGCTCTGCATTGGTGGACATGTATACTGGTGGTCACTGGCTGCATTGGAGGCACGCACGCATAGCTCTGCATTGGGGGACGTATACTGGTGGTCACAGGCTGCACTGGAGGCACGCACGCATAGCTCTGCATTGGGGGGACGTATACTGGTGGTCCCTGGCTGCACTGGAGGCACGCACGCATAGCTCTGCATTGGGGGACGTATACTGGTGGTCACTGGCTGCACTGGAGCTACACACGCATAGCTCTGCATTGGGGACATGTATACTGGTCACTGCATTGGGGACATGTATGCTGGTCACTACATTGAAAGGGGGCATTTATACTGGTCACTATATTGAAGGGGGCATGTACTGTGGGGTTTGTGCTAGGGGCCTGTACTGTGGGGTTTGTGCTTGAGTTGTTTGTGCGGGGTTTGTGCCTGAGGGGTTTGTGCTGGGGGGGGTCTGTACTGTGAGGTTTGTGCTGGGGGGGTCTGTACTGTGAGGTTTGTGCTGGGGGGGTCTGTACTGTGGGGTTTGTGCCACTCTCAGTCCATGTATCCCATAATAGGATGTCTCTCACAGTATATCCCATAATAGGGCCCCTGTTCCCTATTATGGGATATACTGGTACTGATGGACCCGTTAATATGTGATATATTGGGAGAATTGGTTCACACAAGCAAAATACAGGGGACAAAATGGGTGGAGTCTATAAGGGATGGGGCTTCTGAGAAATGGGAGGGGTCAAAATGGAAGGGCGGGGTCTTGCGCCCCCCCATCTTAAAACTTCACCAGCCGCCACTGGTTCTCTTACAACAAACGCACTGCCAAATAGACTGCCTTTCATTTACAATAAACTTAGAGCAAGTGAACACAGGAGTAGAGAAAGCTGTCATAGAGAGGGTGCAGCTGTGATCAGTGGGTGGCGACAGGCGGGGAGAGGTAGTGTAAGCCAAACCACCACCAGATGCTCAGCTTTCTGGGCTGCATGCAGTGATGAAATTAGCACTGCTTGCTAAGGGGGCAGCGACAAGACTGATCACCTAGGAGATGAGAGCAGGCTGTGATGACTGATCTTGCAGACAAGAAACAGGTGTCTTAGAAATGTCTTAACCTATCTATAACATAACTGGGGAAATCACTGAAAGGCAAGTAGAGATCTAATTGTCTGCCAGAGATCTGTTTTGCTCTGGGTTTAGCTTTAAAGACAAATGTTGTTTTACCATCATACATGCAACCATAATAAAAAACTGTAGTTGACTATTTTAATCCAAAGGAATTATTTCTGTTTCATAAATCAGAAACCTTGGGTGAGGTCATCTTTCCTTCTTCCTCTTTGACACAGCATCTAGAACAAAAGAAACAGGTTAACCAGCAACTTTATTCTCTTTCTCAGACAAGAAAAACGGCAGATAAATCTGCGTGTGATTAGATGGGTGATTGCTTCCTGCATTAAAAAAAAACTATACTTTTAACACAGTTTAGGTAAAAGAGAATACCTTTTGTGTATGAAAGACATCAGCTCACATTTTTCACTTGGCCAGAAGGCCCATTTGACTACCTCTAAGGTGCTCATTAAATAAGTGCAAATTGAAGTACCCAATAGAACAAGCAAAACAAGTCATCCTTCACCAATTAGGTTTCAGAAAATTGAAATCTGATTGGTTACTATGCTTTACTGCACTTGGCACACTTCATTGCACTTTGCACAACATTAGCTTACTCAGTAAGTCCAATCATCTAAAAGCACATATTTTATCAAAATGGCACATGTGGCACTTGAACTGCACAAAGCAGAGGACAAGTGATAAAAAGACAACCCAAAAAAAAAAAAAAACCCACAGCACTTGAACTGTTAACGTTTATGCCTATTTATATGGCTATTGTGGTTTAAAAAAATTAGTATTTTCTAAATATTAAGAAATGAATTGATTTGAAAAACCCTATTTTTGCAATGTTTCTATATGCTTTTCTTAATAGTAAGAAATTGTTCATTTGGATACACCTATTGTTTTCGCAACGTTTCTATATGCTTATCTACACATGCTGTCAAGAATGACCTTGTGAGGGAGGTGAAGATGGTGTCTCAGCAAAGCAGCCGTTGGGAAGCCTTGTCTTGCTTTCCATTTTCCTTTCAGCACCATCAAGAGGAAAAGTGAGAAAACAGCACAAACATTAGTTAATACCACAAGCATTAAAAAAAACAAAAAAACACTAACACAGATTGAGAGTATGAGATTTAAAAATTTATTTGGTATCATAAAGTTGAGAATCATTGGAAACTATTCAAAGGTGACCTATGTCTCCAAAGACAGCAAACATTCTACTTACTGAAATAAATGGACTTTTCAATCATTAGTGGCATTTCCCATTTTATCGGTTATGAATCAAAATAGACATCTTACAAATGGCTACAGATACCTTTTTCACAAAAGACTTTATTATCTAATGATGCATACTGAAAACATACAGATATCTGCATGGGTCACTGTACATGCAGCAAAACCACCTTCACTTTACAATAAGTGAGTCAAATGTTTATGCAAAAAGAACATTTGAAGGTTTAACAAAACGTTTCATTTACAAGAGAAAAAAGGTAAAGAAGCAATTACCGCTTTTAAAAAGCAGCTGATTTTTGTTCAAGAGTGGAGAGTTTATTCCTGTATTGAAAGACAATATGATCACAAACAGTGAAAACAAAGAACAAAGAAAACACTTCAGATAGACATTTTGCAGGGAATCCTTTTGCCAGACAAATTGGCTGTCCCTCTGCTTACTGTTCAGTTACAAAAAAGTACATTTTTCAATACACAGAACCTTTAGAATGCTTCTTTGTACAAGTATTTAAACATGACAGGATGCATTATGTTACCTAGCCTCTAAACTGTCAGTCAACCCATAACTGATATCCGTCCTATCTTGATGTTAAAAAAAACTATATCTTACAACAGTTTCTTATATCTTTTGGGGTCTCCAGCATTGATATTTTTTTTACAACTGTAGTCTCCGCACTGATAGTTGTCTCCCTTCCCCCAGATGTGTCCTATTTATCAAAAGCAAATATAGCAGAATAGTGCAAGGCCAGAAGGCCTGGCAATAACGGCCATGGGAGCTTTAAGAAGTCTTTGGGTAATTTAGCCCACCACTGTTTTATTATAGAACTAAATCATCAGTTGTGGGTAGACTGACCCATAAACCTTTGCAGATTGTTTCACATTTTGTATAGAACTTTAAGAATCTACTAGACTAAAATAAAGACAAAAAAGGAACACATTTATGATCCAGTACACTGAAGGCACCCCCTTTCCATCAATTGCGCACATTCCAGTAGAAAGGAATGGAGAGAAAATGTGGATTGAAATTGCCACAAGTACTGTCCAAATTAAAACATTACAAACTAACAAAACTGTAGGTCACTTGTGAAACATGCAGAGGCAGAAAGCTGCCACAGTTAGTTACCAGGGTCTCAATATATATTTACACAACAACATTTTAAAATACCAACAATGTTGATGGGTTTAGCTTACCTTCAGTGTACTGTAAGTTGTACACAACCTGCTTTAAAAGAGGAGACCATCCCTGCAGGCAGGCTCTAGAAGGAACAGGCCTCCCTTCGGCACTGAATAGACCAAGAGCATGCTGCTGAGGCCTGCGCACACAACCTAGGAAAACGTGAATATAAACAGCATTTATGCTCGTCATGTTTTCTCAAAACAAAAGTAAAAAAGAAAAAAAAAAAAAAAAGAAAGAAAATGAGCCGCGACCGCTAAAAATAAAATATTAACATCCAACAATCAAATTGCAACTTTCTTTCCCCAAATATAATGTTCAAAGGAAATTGCATTTGTACTCTTGAGTACAATTCAGCCAATTTACAAGCACTCCTACTGTGAAAAAAGTACATATATCACAATTGATAAAAAGTAAAATATACTCTTGAACAATTCATGCTTCCTCAACTTTGCAATGGAAATATTTATATGTTTATATACATTAACAGGCTGCTGTAGGTGGTCTTCAATCCCGGTGTGTGATCTAGTGAAATCATTTCCCACATTTAGATCTTTTCCTGGATGAAAGGGTGCTGAAGTGCTTGATTGATGCTTATTCGTTTCGCTGGATCTAGCATTAGGATCTGATCCAACAAGTCTTTTAATTGGTGCACTTTTTTACGTTGGTCTTCTGGAAGTCTCTGCAATCCAACTAAATCAGCCAACAAGTCCTTTGTTGGGTTAATAGTGCTCATGACTGTAACTTTTTCCTGGAAAGCAGTAATACGTTTGTTTAAAAAAAAAAAAAAAAAACCCACACACAATTAGTGCAGAGAAATAGCATTGCTACTTAAAGTAGATATCTAGGCAAAATGTTTTTTTCCCTTTGAATATAGAGCAAGGAAGGGTTATAACCCCGGTCAAATTTTTTTTCGCCATCTGTCCCATTGCAGAGATTTCTGTTCATTTCTTGTCCCGTAGCCAAACAGGAAGTGGGAGGAAATCCCTGCAAATTAAGGGAATTCCTTGGGGACCCCCAGATCATTCCCATTGAAAGTTCTACACTATTATTTTTCTGGGGACAACCCAAAAATTAGGTTTTCTTTAATTTTCACTTTCAATTTTAACGGTAAACAGGGCAAAACGAGAGGGTGAATCTCCCTAATGGGGGGCATAGACTGCAATAAAAATCGACAAGTGTTCTAATCTCTCTGCACTCTATCCAACACTAAAAAAAGTTTAGCCTTAGTTAAACTTTAAAGTATCCCTAATAAAGTTTTTTTTTTCTTAAGAGTGGGGAAGGGTTAGAATTATTTGTTTTATTTAGTTTTTTTTTTTTGCTCTCGTCCCTGGGGTACTCCTAGTCACCATAATCACCACAGAGGAAAACCCAAAATGTTACTTAGCTAAAATCCCCCCGCCCCTACATCGCAAAAACATTTCACAGGATTTTGAAAACACCATACTCTATTCATAAACTATATATATATATATATATATATATATATATATATATATATATATATAAAAAGTGTGGGGAGTTTTAAATATGCTGTATACTTTAATATAATAAAATTTCACAGCACTGTTCCCTTCAGGTTGGGTAAAAGGCACATGCATGTGCAATAAAGAAAACTGACAATACTTACACCTGGTTCACACCTATGTAGTTTACTTTTGATCTGTTTCTGCAGTGCTTTTTGCACATGCATTTTTCACACGTTTTCTAAATCGTTTTCCATTTTTTTTTTTGTGGCCAATTCGTTGTGCAGAGTAACCACTTCAATACAGGGCACTGTTACCCCCTTCCTGCCCAGGCCAATTTTCAGCTTTCAGCGCTGTCGCACTTTGAATGACAATTGCACGGTTATGCAACACTGTACCCAAACTAAATTTTTATAATTTTGTTCAAACTAGAGTTTTCTTTTGGTGGTATTTAATCACCACTGGATTGTTTATTTTTTGCTAAATAAACGAAAAAAGACTTAAAATTTTGAAAGAAAACTTTCCTCATTTGCTATAAAATTTTGCACAAATAATTATTGTTCATAAACTTAGGCCAACATGTATTCTGCTACATTTCTTTGATGAAAATAACTCAAATCAGTGTATATTAATTTCACATTTGAAAAGTCCCTCACCCTTTTCAAAAATGCAGTGGTTGAAAAAAGCATAGATGTGAATGTGTCCCCATAGGAAACCATGTTAGATGGACTGTAGTGCGTTTCTGCAAAAAGCACTAAAAACACATAGGTGTGAACCAGGCATTAGTGCAATAACCTTTACAAAGTTTCCCTCTATGAAGTATGAGAATTAGTGGTGCACCGAAATGAAAATTCTGTACCGAAATTAAAAATTCAAGATGCACTTGGCCGAAAACCGAAACGGACAGCTTTAAAGAAATATATATGGATTTCTTATAAATAATTGTATTATATTCGACTTTTTAAATATAAATTTAAATGAATATAAATTTATTTTCAGTGGCCATTTTTTTCTAACCCTATGTTTGACCGATAATTTTTAGCAGCCAATATATTGGTGCATCCCTAGTGAGAATGGGGAAATTCATACTACTATGGATGTTTTCACAGTATCATATGTGGAGCTTAGATTGCATTTTTATTAACAGGAATCCACTGGGCAATACAGGACTCAAACTCTCTTTAGAAAAAACTGCATTCAGGTAGAATTCAATAAAAAAGTAAAATTAATACGTACTCTTTCTGTAACTTTGTCAACTTCAATATACATGAAGTTAAGATTTGAGTCAAAGTGCTGGTCCTTAAATACACCTTTCCGAATCATCTGCAAATGATACATAAAAAAGGTCGCTAAAAACTCCCTAAAAAACTTAGTAATGAAAAACATTCAAATTTGAGCAACATCAATAATATATAGGTTGTTCCACTTGCAATCAACAACCCATTCTTTAAAAAATCTGCACACATCTGCATAGAAAAAGAATGTCTAATACATTACATTTCTGTATAAAACCCTTGTGCCTGCCTCACTGTCAATTTTCAAATAAAAACTGAACTTTAGAAAAATAGCCAGTGCAGAGCAAACAACATTTTTATGTGGGCTCTGACATCAGAAGACCAGCCAGTCCTTTTAGCAGAACCCAAGACTGAACTGATTAATAAGTGGTCCTGCTGGGTTAAAGTGGCTGTAAGGGTAGAAGGTCTGTTACCATAATGCATTCTCTGCATTAAAGGTAAAAAACCTTCTGTGTGCAGCTGTGCCTCCTCACCCCCATATACTTACCTGAACCCTCTCTATCGATCCAGCACTGTGCCCGGGAGTAGCATCTCCCTCTCTTCCTGCACTGGAGATCAAGACAGCAGTGGGAGCTATTGGCTCATGCTGCTGTCAATTACAGCCAGTGAGTAGATAGCGAGGGTGGGTCGCGCCATGCTGTTTCAATAGACACAAACAGCATGGCTCATGAGCAAGCTCAAACAGGTGGGGGGGGGGGGGGGGCAAGGATTTCAGCCAGAGTAGAAATGGCTAAAAATGCAACTGCTCCAGCAGACCCTCCTCCCAGCCTTATAAACTCGATTGTCTCTGGATTCACACACCTACCTAGATTACCTATGCAATTGTCAAGCCTTCCTGGCAAGGTTCGCACATGTGCTCTACCCACAGATAGATAGGATAGAATAGATAGATATTTCTATGGACGTCATTGTACAGGTTTGCCCATAGGGGTTCCAAGTGGGCCTGACAGACTTATGATAAACAGCCAGGTAATCTAGGCAGTAGTATCTTGCTGGATAGGGGGACAAATAAATATGAGACTATATAAGAGAGGGTACTGAGTGCAATATATAAAACTCATATAAAACTGTAAATCTTTTATATTTTTATTTCTCTGTTGCCACTGACAGTGACTCAAAACAGGAAGTGAGGGTCCCCCAAAAATATATAAGTGTTGGCGGGAGTAAGGCTTTAATTTATTTGTTACTCACTTATGTAAAGTCCATTTAAATCTACTAGTTCATCTAAGCCTCCCCCTCTCCAAACAGTGCTGCTGTGCAAGGGTGACTCAGTTGATCCTCCATAGATATATAGCAGCCACCCTAAGACAGGACGTGTATTACTGACCAGATCACCAGGTGAAAATAAAGCAATAAATCCTAAAAAACAAAAGAAAACTAATGCAGCCAGTTTTGGGTTTAATACTGCCTAAAGTTTCAAAGTCAAATATGCTGTTTTAGATAATATTGTTTTGAAAAAGCTACACTAGTGAATCTGGTACTTGTAGTTCATTCATTCACAAGTCTGTGAATGAATGACACAGCCATGTGATGTAGGCAGAGCCCCACATGGTCACGCTGTTTTCAAATTGTGACAGCAGGTGTGGGGAGAAGATCCCTTGCCTGCTGTCACACGGAAGGGAGGATTGGGGGAGGAGAGGAGGCAGGAGCTGGAACAGGTTACGTGTAAAATAAGGGTGGAACATGCAACATGTTCAAAAGGTTAACCTATCCTTTATAATCTACACTATATAGTTCTACCTACATTTTCAAAACATGAAACAGTACAAAATCTATGCTGGAATAAAGATTACATGATTTCTAAAAGCAGCAGCAGTTAAAACCAAATTACCTTGTTTGGCATTTTTCCTTTTAGGTCCATGGCTAATTTTATCATATGGTTATTGGTTTTTCCAGGGAATAATATTTTTCCAGTGTAGAGCTCCGACAATGTGCAGCCAACTGACCACATGTCTATTCCATAATCATATATCTTGCCAATTACTGCAGAAAAAGCAGCAGAATTATTATCCAGAAGCATTTACATCTATACGTTAATATATTGTATACTGAAAAATACTACAAGGTGATTGTTAAAATTGACCTAGAAAACAGAAAATAATTCCATATGCCCCACCTCATTTACAGAATAGTGCTCAAGATTTACTTTTTAAATGTTTACCAAGGGAACATCAGTACTTACTGATTTCAGGAGCTCTGTAAAATCTACTGACAAGATATGGTGTAATGTCATTATCTGCCACATGAGATGCTGATCCAAAGTCACAAAGCTTCAGGATGGTTTTGGATTCATTTACCTTAATAGCAATAAGAAAATAACAGAAAGGTGTTGAGGTCTTCTATTTAAAATATGTACATTTCTATTTTTTTTTTTTTTTTTTAAAATACAGAAATTCCTTTAAAGGCCCTTTCACACTTGTGTGACTTTTCCTGGGACTTGGGACTGCAAAGTCGCATGACAAGTCATACTCCATGATTTCTAATTAGTACCATTCATATCAGTGCGACTTCAAGTTGCAATGACTTCAAAGTATTACCTGCACTACTTTAAGTCTGATTTTGATGCGTTTTGAGGTCCATAGACATAGGCATTGCTTCAAGTACAGTCAAAATCGTGTAAAATCGCGAGGGGAAAAATACGCAAAACGGTGGGACTTTTAGGTCACACAAGTGTGAAGGGGGCCTAAAGCAGATGTGTTCTTTGCCCATGTAGGGCAAAGCAACAGGTATGCTTTGATTTCACCCTCCTAGCAGCATATAATAATCTCTTTCTTTTTCACTACATTCAGCAGCTGGAAGCAAAACAATACCGGGTACTTATGGGTGTGAAGAAGCATAGGACAGTGCAGAGGCTTAAAGATTAGCCCATCGTTGTCATATTGGAAGAGAAAAGTCCTCAGCCCTGTGTAAGCTCCAAGTGGCTCCAGTCAGAGTTATCTCTTTGCTCCTGGCAGCTGAACAAAGATGAAGTAGAAAATGAAAGGTGATATAGCTGGACAGGCAGAAATTAAAGCGAACATGTTGCTTTTTCCTATATGGACAAATAACTCAATAATAATTAGCATTGCACAGTTACCGATATCAGTATTGGTGCAGATACCAAGCACGGGTTCTTGCAAATGCTCCGATACCGAAAAACAGATACCTTTTTCATGTAGTTCAATTTGAGTACATACAAAATGAAAGGGGTCAAACCGCACTGCAAAGAATCACATGTGATTTGAACAGGAATGCGATGCAATTCCTGTCCGAATTACATGTGGTTTCCTGCACCGCTCCTGTGTGAACCCAGGCTTGTCATAGTGACTTCAGCCTGGGTTCACACTTCCCATTCTGATAAGGTCCAGACACAAACTGAGCAGGTTATAAGCAGTGAAACCTGGCCAGTAACCGATCCCACTGTCCTAATCAATGGTACAGAATAGGCACGCAAAGGCTATATACAAAGCCTCTTTTTATTCACTATGTCTCCCTCCATGGTTTCAGCTCTACTACCTATTTGACTGGGAAGTTCAGTATTGAGCTGGACAACGTGCCTATCATGTAACTAATGCTCAACTGCGATATGGACTTTGTATCTTGAAAGAGACAGTCATCCTTTGAAGAACATGATCCGGGCTGTCACAATGGCTGGGGAGAAGAAAAATGATCTGCTTCATTGGCTTAAGTCACTATGACAAGCCTGAGTTCACACAGGAGAGGTGCAAGAAACTGCATGTGATTCGGACAGGAATCGCACACTATTCCTATTCAAAATCACATGCGGTTCTTTGCAGTGCAATTTCAGCCCATTCATTTTGTATGGGCTCAAATCGCACTGTAGAAAAAAATAGGTGTCTGTAATTGGTATCGGCAAATAGTTGAGGAAAAGTGTCGATAACTCGTACTTCCTCTGAAAAAAAACTGGTATGGATGCATCCCTAATAATATAGATTTAAAAAAACAGAAAGAAATTGGATATTGAATAGAGATTTTGTAAACATGCAGTAATTGAGGGTCTGTTAAAAGGAAACTTCAGGCAGACAGTGGCCTATTTATAAAACCGATTTTGTCCTTAGCACCCAGGGTTCGACTGGCAGTGGGCTGGAGAGTCTTGGAGCAGAGAATTTCTATGTTTAAGCATCCATACGTGAGTCACACGATTTAAAAATCAGGTACAAACCATTGCCAAAAAAAAAAACACACACACTGGCACATTTATAAAACAGTGCTGCTTTACACATGCCCTCAAGCTTCACTTGCTTCAGTACTTTGAAGAATATCATAGTGTTTGCAATGAGAGAAGGTAAAACCTTGGTTTTGTTCTGTGAATGCCAGCCAAAACATTTTTAAGTTACATATAGCTATGAAAGTGGAGAAGGCTTAGAAGCCCTGATGGGTTTTTATCGCTGTGCTCAAGTTGGGGAGATTTTCCCTAACTTTCAGCATAGGACAGCAAAGTCAGGCAGTTTCTAACCTTTTTGTCATTCTATCTAGAAAAAAAAAAAAAAAAAAAAAAACACGTTCTGGCTCTTCTAGCTTTTACCACAACAAAAAACAAACAATGTCCCAATTTTTAAGTTCTAAAAAGTTCTTACCAGAATGTTATCAGGTTTTATGTCAGCATGTAGAATATTGCATCTTTTTAGAAGCTTTAGAGCTAAAAATAGTTGCTGACTGTATGACCTCACTGCTTTGATGTGCAGGCCAACGTCTTTGCCATACTTCTTTAAAACTTCACGCAGGTTCATACTGAAAAAAGAAGAGAAAGTAGTTGCTTGCATTGTGAAAAATACATTAATACATGGTCAGAAATATGAAGACAAACAGTTACCTAAGTGGTTCAAATACAAGACACAAGTGCTGTTTATGGTAAAAGTGTCGGAACAACCGCAAACAATGAAACTTGTCATCTGGATCTGCATCGTTCAATTTCTTCAAAAATTCCAACTCTTTCAAGCCAGTTTTTTGCCTGTGGATGGATAACAGATTAATAAATTGGTAAAAGAAAGCAGCATGTAATATGCTTGGCAATATATTTTGAAAACAAAAAAACAATAACCATGTATTTGCAAATCATCTGGGTGTTTAACCACTGGATATAAATCATTTGACTTTTACTTCTTTACTGAGATGAGGAAAAAAAAAAATAGGATAAACTGGCTGACATTCATCATTAGAAAATGTAAAAAGTAAAAGAATTAGCATACCTAAACATTATCGCATGGGGAGAGGGCAGGTACCAAGCCTTTGCAAATTTAGATTTTACAAAGAGAGTATTTGCACGATTGTGCAGCAGTGGGGCATAGCAGGATTCTGAAGATGAGGAGAGTTTACTTTAAGTATGAGTACAGATTTTAAAGTCATTTTCTTTAAGTATGTAAACCTGCAACATCAATTAAAACAAGCACAGGATGCAAAAGCGACATAAAACCAAAAAGTCAAATAAATATAGAGTGCAATAACGACAGATCCCTACCTAGGAGTCTTTTGATTAGTATCTAAATAAAGCAATTTGGTTTATCACCACCCAAATGAAGGAAACTCACATTAAGTCATTGTTTCTGATGATTTTGACAGCGACTTCCTGATTAGCTCTGGCCGTATCTCGAGCACGTACAACATTACTGAAAACTCCTTGACCCGTATATCCATAGACATTATATCGCTTCTCCAGTATTTCACCTATGTTTACACCTATATATGGGGAATAGTTAACAATGTTTAGGCATATTAGACAGAAAAATCTAAACAAGCTTTTGTCAAAAGTTAGTCTGGCTTGTTAATGTTTTATTCGGGTATAAGCCAAAACATTTATACGCTGATTAGTAAAAGATTTACCATTATACTCTTAGGGTAGATTTTGACGTGCAGATCGAGCTTCAAAGGCAACAAACAGGAGGTGAGGAAACCATAACATGTCTCCTCCTCGCCTGTTTAAATCCCATTTTGGCAACAAATGCACTACAACCATGTGCATAGCACTTTGATGGGGGGGGAGGCATTTCCTTATTTGCTTGAATGTGTAGCGTTCATCTGGCTTCCCATTGACCAATTGCTACATGTTGGATAAACTTTGTCATATTCGAGAAGCATCGAAACAGCAGCATGGAAGCACTCCTGCCTGCTGCCCAATGCAGCTTGAGGGGGCGGTTGGCAGACGGCAAAATTTCAGTTTAAATGTGCATTTTTGCTGCCCCCAACAGCACATCTAAATGAAGCCTTAGAGCAACATATCTATTAGGAACAATGTAATAAGACTTTTGATACAAAAGCCATATTTTCTCTCAATTTAACATACTACCATTGAAAACTGTAAAATGCTATCTTAGAACCAAGCTTCTTTCATTGATAAATGGGCAAGATCAACTGTGCATATTGCATACCCAGCAGTCCAAAATATAATCCGGAAAATATTTCATCCTATTTTCATGGTGTCACTCAGCTGGGCACAAAAGCATATAATGTTAGGGAGGTATATATGAAAGAAACAAATAGGAGGCTTAAGCAAATGTGAATGGTTTCCTAAATATCACAAAATACTGGTGGTCCACTTTTTTTCGATTAAGGTTTAACACACTTATGGCAACAGATGAACTAAACATATTTATAGGAGTCTACTATACATATATACAAATTATATGCCTAGACATATAACACAACTTATGTGAATAGCAATTGTGAGGCAATGCTAAAAATGTACTTACGGTAATAGCCTTCTGCATCTGTCCAATTATCTCTCAAATTGGGATTTTCCTTAAAATCTTTTCCGATACCAGCAGCTCTAAAACGAGCGCTCTGAAAACAAAGCATTAATATACAAGATGTCAAGACAGCAAGAACAGGTTGCAGAGGACAACTCTGCCAGGAAATATCGTAAAAGGGAACAGGATTGTAAATACAGCTCTTCCATCTATCCCAACAAGTAACAACACAAAAATAGTAGACAACTAAAATTCTCTTAAGACAGCGTATACTCAAACTATCTGACGGACAGTATGTAGGGGCTTTAAACTTGCATTAATTATGGGACACAGTATAAAAAGAGAACAATTGCACGTTGATTGTAGACCTTTTAGTTAAAGTAATATCTAATATATGCAATTCATTTAGGTCACAAAAGGAATCCTACATAAACACTTACATCAAAGTATGCGGCAAACATGTCATCAGATTCTGTAAACATGTCAGGAGCAGTTATTTTCTTTTGTTGGCTTCCTGTGAAGCAAAAAAATACATTAATACAATTCTAATGAAAAATGAAGGCAACTAATGACAGAAATGTGTACATGTCACAGCAATTCTCTCTTACCATTATTCTGTTCTGTCATTAAGTGTTTTGCCTTGACAGAAGCTTCAAAGTTATCAACATTCTCTCTCTCATATTCCTTGACATCAGCAGCAACACGCTCAAGAATGTCATCTGGTGAAGCAGAGCGACTGCTAGAACTACTCTGGGGACTGCTTGGCTCAGAGTTTACAGATATATTGCTGTCTTCATTTAGATATCTGTATTTCTGGAAAAATCCCACATTACAAATATTAGGAAAAAAAGGCATTCAAATTCACAACACTGGCATGCATTCGATTACAGTGTGCTTAAATGATTAGTTCACCTTTGCTATTTTGAAAAAAATAAATAAAAAAAGAAACATACATTAGGTAAGTAAAACTGCTTTTCCCATGCCCTAGGGTGTTTCACACTGACCTCTACAATTGCTAGCCTTTGCTGTCGCCTTTGTTCAATAAGGGCTTCTTCATCTTCTTCTTCAACATCAAAATCCTCTAGACTGAAAAAAAAAAAAAAAAAAAGTACTAATTTAGAATCAAGGGCACTTTGACCAAATAAAGTCAAGCAGTGTCCTGAACAGTACAGGCAAAGCATTCAATAACCAAATTTTTGTCCTCACTTGGCAAATATATAAGAGTGTATAGCGTAAACTCTTCCTTCTTTTTAATGGAAAAAGGAATTTTGACTTGGCAATAAATTCTACATCTTGGAGTACAGTTCAGGACACAAGCAACAAATTTAAACACTATGAGTTATAGGTGAATACCATCAGGTGATTGGACACGCTTTTTTTGAAGGGTAGACAACTGGGCAAACAGAACTGCGCCAACAGGACCAAATTACAATGGGGACTATGAACCCAAGTTCATAGTGCCGCTGTGGGCACCAGATGGCGGACTTACACAGTTGGGCTACAGACTTGGTGCTGAAATTCCAAGGAAACTCCCAACAATCTGGTGGAAAGGGCACAAAACAGTGCAGAAGGTTTTCGTTTAGGAGCGTAAACTGTTGTATTCAAATTCCTTATCCACCATGCAACAGTGGATTTTGAAGCAGAGTGACCCTTGCAAAGTCCCAAGGAGAAAACAAGCAAGGAATCTGTTTGTCTGGAGGAGGCTGACTAAATCCAGGAAATGTAGATTCCTTTAGATACTGTGAGCAGGGCACAAAGATGGCAGTACAATGTCCTCATACAGGTGGCACTCTGAAACCTGGAGTAAAGTGGGGTACACACTAAGAAAATTGGGCGAACAATTGTCTGATTTTCCTCGTTATTCACAGCAAATCCAAACCAATGAACGAAAATTCTCATACGACAAAGGTTTTGTTGTTTGTTTCTGATCATGCGCAGTCTTTTTTCAGACTTTTCTGTTCAAAAACGGTACACAATAAACGAAAATCATTCATTCTGTTATACGAAAAAAATTTAGAAGTTTGTCCCTTCGGGAATTTTTGCACGAAAAGTCTGAATCAGCTATCAAAAGTTGTGTACACACTATACGAAAACTGTACGAAAGTTCTTTGGACGAAAATTCTCGCCCGATTTTCTTATAGTGCGTGCGAGCCTGAACGCTAAAAGAAAGTGATCTTTGGCTTAAGACAACCTTGTTATTGTGAAGTATGAGGAAAGGCTCTTCACAGGAAAGGGCAGCTATTTCAGAAACACATCTGACAATTGTGATAGATACCAAAAAGTCAAATTTGCTTGCAAGAGCCTCTAGGGGAATATCCCTGATGGGTTCAAGGGTTGGTTTCTGCATGGCAGAGAGAAATTAATGAAGGTCCCGGGGGAAGCACATGGTGCTGCAAAGGTGTCCTGATAGAATAATCCTCTTGAATAAGAGGATTGACAACAAAACATTTTGCTGGAGAGCTCAGGAATGGAATTGGGCGAAAGGCACGGCCTCGAAGGAGACTAGAATTAGGTCTAGAACTGTCATGGAAAATCTCAGTGTGCTCTCTGTTCTTGAGCATGAAATCTTAGAGAAAATTATCTTTTCTGGAAGAAAAATTTGCACTTGGAATGTGTCCAGGACCAGACCCAAGTATTTCAGATGAAAAGAAGGTAATCAGCCAGCTAAAATGCTGTAGCAGTTGAATTGTCCTGACAACTGACCAGGAGAGGAGTCCTGCAGAAGGTGGTCATCTAGATAGCCTGTTAACTGAATACCCCGAGTCCTGAGCAGAGCCAGAAGAGGTGCTAAGACCTTTGTGAACACTCTGGGAACAGAGGACAGGCCCCCGAAGGGTATTGGGACAAACTAGAAGTGATTTTCTGCCAAATGCCATGTGAAGTGCAGGAAACATGCAGATAGGCATCTTGAATATCAACTGATGCCAGGTAGTACCCTCATCTCAGAGAGGCAAATACTGACCTTGCAAATTCTATGCGGTATTTTGGAAACTGAAAGAAACTGTTGAGGGATTGTAGGTACAAAATAAGGTGAATATCCATGCTAGGCTTGGGTACTAGAAACAGGTTTAAGTAGAAACCATCAAACGGGTTTGTGAAGGTACTAGCATGATGACTCCCTGGGACAAGAGGTGGTTCAGAGGTGTTTGCGAATCTTACTGTCCTTCAGCAGTCCTTAGTTGATTTGAAAGAAGAAAGCGGTGAGGGGCAGAGATTTGAACTCTATTTTGCGGTCTTAAAACTGTCAACTCAACCCACTGGTCTGGGACCCACAGGGAGGCAAAGTATAACAGACATCCCTCTCTCTTAGAAGTGAGGGCGCCCCTTCACTGTGAAGAGGGTTTTGGAGAATACGTTGTGGCTTTTGCGGGCCAAGCCTTGTGCCAAAAGGACGAAATGGACTTAAGCTTTGAAGTTAAACCCGGGTAGCGTGGACATGTGCTCTGCGTTTTGAGGAGCTAGGGGCTCCTGAGGAAGAACATTTTCGAATATTCTTTTGTGGAAGTAAAACCTTTCCTCGGGTGACCACTGTGATAAACTGGTCTCCAAACAGGTGTCCTTTCTTGGAAAAGCATATGGGGGGATGCTCCTTTTGTACTGAAAGAGCTGGTTGCAGCGCTGAAAATGCAAGATTAAAGACAGCCTTTAGGAGTTTCACAAACTTTCTAACTGAAGAATCTTTGAAAGAAAGAACATTTTCAATAAGTACAGTGAGATGTTTGTTTAGAACTGAGATGGCAGGATAAACAACAGGAATAACCCAGTTCTTTGCAAACTTTTTTTCCACTGGATAAATTAAGCAAATATATTGGCAGGAGTGAAAATACTTTCAGGAGAAACCCAATCATCATATACTGCACATTCTATCTGTTCGTGAACTGGTCAGGCATACCAGGTGTCAAAGTGAGTGTCCATGCAGGATCCACTGAAACAAACATTACAGGCAATCCATACAGCGTGAGGTCCGGGCATGGCTCCCAAGGTTTTACCAATCTAAGTACACTCCTTGTGTAGGCATTACAAAAGAGTGAGGTGTTGATTGAAGAATTCAATAATAATCTAGTGAAGCAGATTTTTCCACAAAGGAGTTAAGGTCCATCACCTTCAGACACTAGAATAAAGTGGAGGATCAGAGTGGTGTAAGGTTATAAAGGGAGGTGTCCCAATGGGGTGTTCCTCAAAAGCTTGCCAGGGTGGCTGTATAGCCGCTTGAATCACTTTTACATAAAACACAATCGCCAGCTGAAAAGATTAACAGGTTCATGATTGTAGGTGCAACCATGATCCAGGTATTACCACCTCAATACGAGGCCGTATATATATATATATATATATATATATATATATATATATATATATATATATATACACACACACACACACACATATGGTGATATTTAGGTGGTTATTGGGTAAGGGTTCACTGTCATTTTCACAAAATTTATTGTGTGAACATTCTCAAATCATTTAGTAAATCAGTGTCTCTGCCTGTATTACTTTCTGGATAAAGATAGCACTCACATGACATCCCCTTCAGCCATGGCCAACATACTAAACAAAGTGCTGGCGAGGCACTAAGACCCTTTTATTGCAAGTTAATTTAATTGATTAACTAAACAGACTGCTTAGGTAGCTCAGTAAATACAGTGAAGTTGTGTTGACTCTAAATACCTAATTATGTGCAAAGAAAAAAAAAAACAGTAGGTTTTCAGGCACACGAATGGCCGACTAAAAAGTGGAAATAGCTTAACTTCTTTACCAAGCTCAGGAAACTTTCACTTTGCTAAATAACCAGTCTCTTCTTCTTTATAATATCAAACATAACAGTCTCATCTAGGAAAAAACCAACATAAAACTAAGCTTAGTTAGCAAATGGCTTATTTATAAAACAGTTCATACTTTTCATCAGATGACTCTTGTTCTATCTTCATTCCCTCAGAAAGGCTTCCTTTAAACTTATCTTCTTTGTCTTTACTTCTGCTTCTCCTTCTGCGATTTCGGCCACCACGGGAGCGCGACCTCCTTCGGAGACGTGATCTACTTCTTCTGCCTCTCTCTCTGTTGGGCATGACAGAATTGGAAGCAAATATTTTCTTATTTGCAATTTTGCACAGCAATATTTAAGCTGTGGACCTTAAATGCAGCCAACAACTGAATAAAATACAATTATTATTGCAACAGGGACACAAGTCATTTTATAATTACACTTTTTACACAGCAGTATGGAATCATCCAAGCAAATGTAATTCTTAAATATAATGCACAGTAATCACACTGCTTATTGTTTGGCCCAATCATGGAAACCTTTGCATTCAGTGAAAAAAAAACAAGGCAGCACAGTGGCTGGCACTTCTACCTGGCAGTATTAGGGTTGTCTATCTGATTCACAACCACGGCACTACCTGCACAAAGTTTGCATGTTCTCCCTGTGACTGTGCGGGTTTCCTTTGGGTACTCTCATTTTCCTCCCACACTCCAAAGACATATTGGTTCATGGGCTCCTGTCTCAATTGGCCCTAGCATGTAAATGTACGCGAGTGCGGGACCTTAGATTGTAAGCTCCTTGAGGGCAGGGACTGATGTGAATGTACAATATATATGTAATGTACTGCATAGCTTGGCGGCGCTATACAAGTACCTGTAATAAAAAATTAATAAATAGGTGCCCTCTGTATTGCGCTTGTGCTGAGAACGCAACTGCATATGGTAACTATGCAGTAGGGTAGCCACTTAGCACAGGTCCTGGAGGACAGGAAGGATCACTGTATTAGTGGAGTCTACGACAGTGACTTTCTGGTTCCACAGGGGTCAGCCAGGTATGGAAAATATATGCCAATATTGGTCCAAGCTGGCTCAATGTAACTACGCAAAAAACGACACCTGTAATTTAGCTTTAACATATTACTTATGGAAATTAACATACAAATGGAACTTTAGTCAGAAAATTAAGTCCTGCTAGATCTCTTCAGGCTGGCCCATTTAGCAGGTAAAATATTGGAAAACATTAAAAATAAGTGTCTATGCTGTTTAACCCTTTCACTGCCAGGCCCTGTGCTCCACTTTTAAACTTAGCTGGCCAGGCCATTTTTTTAATTTTTCTATTGCTTTTTTATTATTTCCTTACAGCTTTCAAAGTTTGTAAAATAACCCCCAAACCATATATTTTCTGAGAGGACCTGACCAGCAAATAAAAAGAAGGTTCTACTGAATGTTTAAGGCAACATAATATTTGCGCAAATGTTTATCAAATCGCTATTTTCTCAAAAAAAAAACAAACACATTAAAACCCTTATTTGCACACATAAACACGGCATTATTTACAAAACTCTTGCTATATTCCTACCAAAGCCTCATTCACATGGGGTGTTCTAAAGCATACGCCCATAAGGGGCTGTGTTTACCTGCACAGGTGTTCTGTGCATTCCTGTGCAGGCAGTCCTATTCATGACAGTTTGGATGGCAGCGCCTGCAAGGACAGGCTAGACACCCGTGCATGTGTAGGTGCATGGCCCCAAACGCAGACGTCGTGAGTACTGGGATATGCACCCACATGGATGTCAAGTTGGGAACAGTGGCTGTGTCTATGCAGCTGCTGTATCCCAATTGATATGGATGGGACTGCCTGCATAGTAATGCACTGAACACCTGCGCATTTCTGTGCAGCTGCTGCTGGGATGGCCTGCATGGGGATCCACGGAACTCCTTTGCATCTAAACACTGCCTAGCTGTAGCATGCCCTGCATGAATGTGGCCTTAGGCCTTGTTTACACTTGCAGTTGGGGGGCAGAAAAATGTGCGAATGAGCCGTTTCTGCCGCCCATTTGCCCCCCCTTAAGCTGCAATAGGCAGCAGAAGAGGGGGGGTTAACATGCTGTGGGTGCAATGCTTCGTGTCTGCGGCAAAGTTGACCTGACTTGTAGTGATGCCTCCTTCCAGTTGCTACACATTCAGGTGAATAGGGAAGTGCTGCAAACGCCCCACAACTGCGTTGAATGCATACGGTTGCAGTGCATTTGTCGTCAAAAAGGTGGGTAAAAGAGGTGGTGAAGAGGCATTGCATCACTTTCTCACTACCTGTCGGTAGCCTTTGGAGCGTGATCCGAACACAGATCGGGCTTCAGAGGCAAGGGAGATTTAGGCGCATGTCTAAATCTACCCTTAGGCCCCTTTCACACGGGCACCTCCGTGGAATAAAATCCACTTGCTCAGTAGGGGATCGCTCCACTGATCCCCGCTGAGCAGGTGGATGACAGGTCAGTCTCAGCTCACTGTGCAGAGAAGAGAGTGAGCCAGTCCAGCTTTCCCCTTTGGGGAAATCAGGCAAAAACTGACCGCCTGTTTTCACAAGATCCAATCCGCCAGATGGATGGAAAATAGGACCACCATCCGTCTGGATCTTGCGGACAGGATCGGATACCAGCGGATGTCAGTGAACATGTCACCGCTGACATTTGCTGCTTTATAGGGGAGACTGAAGTGTTTGATCAGATCGGCCTAAAAAAATTGACAGGTGGACCTGATCGGACAGCCCATGTGAAAAGGCACTTCCTAAAGTTTTTTTTTTGAGACAGAGAAGGGGACTAAAGACAGTCCCTTTCTCTGCATTCTGGACTGCATTCTAATGAATGACATGGGAGTCTGACTCTGTATAGAGACTACCATTCATTCACACGGGCCAAATGCTGGCCGACATCGATCGGTTCAATAAAAACTGGCCGATATTTGGCCTGTGTGAATGCCAGCCGGTTTGGCCGGCTCCTGCTGAACGTGCATGCTGGAAAGCCAGCAGCCAACCAGTTCCCGATCAGTGCTGCTCTCACATCGCAGTGTTCAGGTGGGGGGGGGCGGCAGTCAGGCAGGACAAATCTCGGTTGTTCCCTGTTGAACCGGCCGAGATTCGATCCTCTTATGGCCAACTTGAGTCTAAAGCTGGATACACGCTATACAATTTTCTTTACATTTTTTTCCTTTAGATTTCCCAAAACCATATAATGAGGTCAAACCTGTGAACGCTTACAATTCGTATGCAATTAGGTAGGCCCATTCACTACATAGTTGAAGGTAAATCCAAAGGAAATCTACCAACAAAAGTTGTATAGTGTGTATCCAGCTTAAGAAAGATCACTCCAATAGTAACAAGGAATCTTGTGTGTTTATTGACACTGGCAGTATAACAATGCAGCTCTCCTTTTTTGTACAGCAGGATGCTGCAGGAGTAGGGAGTTTAATGTTTAATATCACCTTAACTGAAATCAGAACCAATTGCTGCCTTTTCAATTGCACAATTAACTTACCTCCTGTGAGGAGATCTGCTCCTTCGACGGGGTGATCTACTACGCCTAATAGGTGACCGTGATCTTCTTCTTAGAGGTGACCTACTTGAACGTCTTCTAGGAGACCACCGAGGAGGGCTTGTTTCTTTTGTTCTATCATGTCTTGTAAGCCCCTCATCTCTGGCTCGCGATCTAAATAAACATAACTAATACTTTATGAACAATAAATACATAAAAGATACCATAAAACTTCAACAATGGACCACATAGTTATTTTTTTAAGAGCAAAGCCGATTTATGCTTTGCGCATAAATAATTTAGGAATGGTAAAATAGAACCTTTTATGAGAAAATGATGCAAGCTGTCATTGCGGATGTCCTCTTGAGAACGTAAATTGCCACAAAACAAGCATGTAGCAAGTGATGTCAAACCCTATTATCTGCATATTCGGATGCAATGTCAGCCCACATCTTGTATTTCTTGTACCAGGTTTTCTTAAAATCGGTTAAAAAAGGTTAATTTTATTTTCTGCAATATGGTTAAAGCAGAACTATAGGCAACACTTTTTTTTTTTTTAATTTTGGATAGAGTAAGGTAGGGTTATAATCCCTGTAAGGTTTATTTTTTGCCATTGTTGTCCCATTGGGGAGAATTAGTTAAAAACATGGAGAGAAGTCTCTGCAAATTAGGTAATTTCTTGGGGACCCCCAGAGGTCCCTATTGGAATATTTCCTCTCCATTACTTTTCTGGGGACAATCCAAATTTTGAGAGTTTCTTTTACGTTCAATGATAATGGTAAACAGGACAAATAGAGAGGATGATGGCTGTCACTTATCATCGTACATCACAAACATAGTTACAGAGTCAAGCCAAGCAGCTCTGTACCTTATAAACACAGGATGACCAATCACAAATGTTAACAGTGTACAGTACTGATTACATCTGAGAGCCTGTCCTTTCTTCATTGTGAAGGAAGTGTTTTATGGAAAAAAAAAAAATGAAGGGATCAGGAAAAGAAGGTTATCAGTTTGAGATTTAAAATGAACTTGGGACTGTTTTTTTTAACACTTGTGCAACCTCCCCCTCATTTCTAGTCTGTGACTATGTGATCTGTACATTAACTCTTTCACCTCTCCCTGTGTGTGACCTGGACATTTAATGATGCCCAGTATCTAGTGCACTATTACTAGGCCCACCCCTATATACTAGCATATTTCTTAATTTCCAAATAAATAGTGGCAAAAAAGTGAAGATAACTCTAGCGTTACTACTTTTCCAAGGGGTCATTTTGGGGGGTTTTGGAATGCCTTGGCATTTGTATAGGGTATGTTTAACAGAAAAGTAAGGCATTTTCTTTACTATATACAACTTTAACTAGTAAAAGAAAAAGACCAAAATCATCACCACAAATCTCTATTTGCCTAAAAATTATATAAAATTTGAGTGAAGTGTTTGCCCTTTTAGACTCACCTACACGATCTTACCCTCCCCAGATTCTTACTTAATGAGAGTCAACAGCAGCAGCCTCAAGTGTTTGTTTACATCCTATGATAAAAGTCTGCCTCTCCTGGATGTGCCTGTGTAATACAACCCTACAGACTTCTATATGGCTTTTATATGGATTAAGTGATGCTCTTTTGAAGCAAAGGGTGGTCACACCAAATTACTGATTTGGATTTCTCTTCTAATTACTTTTTTTTTTTTAACTTATTTTGTTAATTGATAAAATAAACTATTAACACTTCCATTTCTTAAAGCCATCTTTATTAACAGCATTGTTTCACACCTCCCCAAACTTTTTGCACAGTACTGTAAGTGCACTTACCCTTTAATTTTTTTTTTAAAAAGGGGTAAAATCAGCTGCAGAAAGACCACGGGCAATACAGATGACCATTTGCCTTCTGCCAGCTTTATTTTGGGTACAGCTTCCAGAGTTCACAGTTCCTATTTAACCACCTATTGTCCAGCGTGCAATATTCAGCCGGCAATTGGCTTTACTGTAAAAGTGATCTGAGCGGCTCTACAACCACCCGATCACTTTTACAAGACTCGGAAGGCCTGTAACATCCATTGCTCCCCCTGCTCTGTGACAAATGACACTGGAAATTAGTATTTCGTCACTTACTGTTTTGTTTCGCCATTACTAGCCAGGAAGGGTAGCTTATAAAACCGATCTGTGTTTCATCAGCTGCCTTGGAGGGCAGAGGAGGGATCATGGGTCCCCCAGATCCCTGCATCAAGAGAATGTTGCTGCCCAAGCTATCACAAGGGATTATTGTTCATCCTTTGTGAGCAATAATGTTGAATTAAAAAAAAAAAAAAAGTGTAAAAACATTTTAATAAAAAATAAAAAAAAATTAAAGCTCCCCTGCCACTACCCTAAGTAGAGACAATATACATCTGGGCACTCTTAACAGTTCTGAACCCAAAAGTGCTCAGAGCGGAGCACTTACAGACTCATTCTCAGTTCAGCGTTGTTCCACGATCTCCTTCACCTACTCGGCTATCCTAAAGAGCCCCAGTGTCTTCCAACGATGCTGGTCCCAAAGAGGAAATAGGTGAGCCCAGGGACCAGGAGACGGCCACTGCACTACCACCGCAGATTTCCCAGTAAATCAAACTGACTGGACGTCTTTACACCTGTCCAGATTTGTTTCTAAATAGAGGACAATCTGTTAATTTATTATTTTTACTGCTCAACTGTAAAAGTGTGGCAGTGATGGGGTTAAGTCAACCATTTGGTAACCACCTACAGCTATCACCAACCAAATGCTTTC
This sequence comes from Pelophylax lessonae, assembly GCF_965119305.1. NCBI lineage: Eukaryota > Metazoa > Chordata > Amphibia > Anura > Ranidae > Pelophylax > Pelophylax lessonae. Next base: position 322,736,659 of record NC_138772.1, on the reverse strand, counting down.
CCTCCCTCTCCAAAGTAGTCTGCAGCTCCCTTCTGAAAATCAGACCTCCAGAAGATGCTGCAGCTTCAAACACAGGACTTTAACATCCTCCCAATATAGGTGGGTGTGGGAAAGGGATAAAGCTCTAAACAAATAGGCACGGTTTAACTACTTCAATACTGGGCACTCTAATCCCCTTCTTGCCCAGGCCAGTTTTCAGCTTTTAGCGCTCTCCTACTTTGAACTGATCAATCATGATGTACTGACAGCCTATCTCATTTCTTGAGGCCCAAAAATGCCAGGACAGCATAAATTGAGGCAGTCCAAGGTATTTAGTAAGAAGCATGGAGAGTTTCTTCAAAGTTTAATTTTGTTACAATGTCATTTTCACAAAAACTGAAACAAAATATAAAAAAAAATGTCACAATTAGTTTTTTTTTTTTTTTTTTTTACATATTTTTACATACTGTCACCAGGGCAGTAAAGTGTAATCATAACTATTCTGGTGGTAATCAGGGACACTGATTGGTGACACAGTATGAAAAAATAAATAAATAGTAATTTTTACATTTTGTTTTTCTTTTTTTAATGATTTTTATTTAATTTTTTTTGCATACTGTGACTATAGTAACACCGTACTACTATATGGAGGTGATCAGTATTTTTTTTTATGATTGCTTAAAACAGTGAATATCACTGTTATAAACAACCATTTTTACTGAATGAAATCCATTTATTCAGCATTTACTATTGTGATAAGCCACAGCTAATCACATGGTACAGATGGGCTATGATTGGCCCTGTCTATACCATGTAATCACTGTGACTAATCACAGAAAACAACACAATAGTACACAATGAATGGAAGCCATCCATTGTTTACAATGGTCATGTGATCTGCTGTGATTGGTCACAGTGATCACATGGTACCGGCAACAGACTGATACACTGATCTGTTATCCACTGGACACAGCGGGTAACAGATAGCTCCGCGGTGCGGCCTGTACGGCACACATGTTCTGGGGAGGAAGTCAAACGATGTAAAATCGATAAGCTTAGCTGTTAAATTTATGTAGATGGGAGCAGTCACATTTGCTCATTGGACTGCCGCCATATAGGATGTGTTTTATGTTGCCAAATTCTCGATTAAAGAAGATTTGTGAAGTTCTTTAATTCCACCCAAAATTTTCAGTTGGGTGTTGTTTGAAGTATTAGAAAAAAAAAAACTTCCTCACGTCCTTTAGTGGGTCTACATGGAGGATCAACAGCCACTGAAGGGCCAAAGATATCCAATTAACAGGTACAACTCATATGGACTGAACTGCATCTGCTGGTTGGGTGACATCACTCCATTGGTGTCTCTTCAGGGACTGTCAGTAAAGTGTCCAGTGACATGTTAAATTATCATTCAACAATTACATAAATGTAACCAAAGCATAAATGTGTTTACCTAGGTGAAGACAAGCGCCTTCTCTCTGGTTCCCATCTTTTCCTTTCTATAGATTTGCTCTTTGCTCTCCTTGGGGGGGACTGTGTTCGAGGCGGAGACTGTTTAGTCTTCCTATCATGAGCAAGTGGGGATCTACTATGCCTCAAAGTCCTATCACGCTGTTTGGGAGATAGACTCCTTGCTTTTGGGCTGCGGGCTGGTCGGCGTCCTGGTGAGCGGTTTTCTTTGCCAGAAGAGGCATCTTTTGAAGGTGACTTGGGAAGGAGCTTCTTTTCCTTCTCCGATTCAGACCTTCTGGGTTTGTGCTCTTTAGACTTTGACCTCCTTTCTTTGGATTTGCTTCGCCTTGGCAAAGGAGATTTAGACTTCCTACTACGATCTTTTACTTTGTTTTCAGTAGCTACAGGTGATTTCTTCTTGTCTCTTGTTTTGACTCTATCCTCAGGGGGGGACTTAGACCTTATATTTTTTTCAGGAGATTGCCTTCGCAATGCTGGTGACTTTTTAGGCTGCTCCTGAGATCGATTCTTTTTAGAGGGACTTTTAGATTTTCGCCGTTCCTTGGACCTACTCCTAGGTGGTTTTTCTTTAACAGCTTCGGAATTGGCTTTAGGTTTTTTCTTTTCAGTCTTGTGCTTTGTCTTCTCTTTGGACTTGCTCCTAGACCTTTTTTTAGAAGTATTTTTTGAGTAAAGATCCTGTTTTGCTTTTAGGTTTGACTTGGACACTCTCTTGCCATTGCGAATTCTTTCATTAATCTCCCCTTCTTCTTCAGACCCTGAATTGTACCCCTGCAATATCAAGCCCATGCCAGACTGCACTTTACCTTCCATTAACTCGTTATCAAGCTCTGCTTTAATCAAAGCTCTTTGCTTTTCAAGGTCCTCCAGCAATGCAAAGTCATCAAGCTTTGCTCTTTTTAAGGGTGAAATGCCATCTTTGTCAGCAACAACTTTCCGTTTATGTTTCTTATGCTTATGTTTATGTTTGTGTTTTTTATCTTTGTCCTCTTCAGAAGAGTGTTTGTGTTTTTTATGCTTGCTCCGATGCTTGTGTTTCTTTTTCTTGTGTTTATTGTGCTTAATAATCTGAGGCTGTTCTTCCTCTGACACTTCACCATTTTCATCAATGCTTCTCTCAGATATATCACCATCTTCCATTCTGTAAACAAGATCAACACATCTCAGTCACATTACCGTTAAGCAAGTTTAAAGCTTAGAAAAAATAATTCGATTTTTACTTACTTAAAACTGCTAACAATCAATCTGCTCTTAAGAAAAATAGCAACATGATTATAAAGCCTATATATATATATATATATATATATATATATATATATATATATATATATATATATATATATATATATATATATTTTTTTTTTTTTTAAATAGCAAACATGTTTTACTCACCTGCCCTTTGCATCCCCCCCTTTCCCTGAGTGCTCCCATAGCAAACCGCTTGCTGTGGACGCACTAATGCATACCTAAACCCTGCTTTGAGTGTTCATAAGGCCCCTATCTCTCCAGCAGACGAAACGGGCCCACCTGTCCATTTTTCCAGTGGACCCGATCGGGCCACCCATTGTCCTTAATGAGGCGGTGGATGTCAGCAAACACTGTCGGGCATCCAATCTGACAAAATCTGCTGAAAATATACTAATGGCGATATGTTCGCCACCCGGCCAGCGGGTAGGATCGGATGATGATCAGATGGAAACAGACATGCAGTCCGTTTCCATAGAATGCAGTAAGGTAAAAAGAAAAAACCTTCTGCCTTTACAACAACCAGGCAATTCAATGTGATGGTCATGTAAACAAACATCATGTAAGTTAAAATGAGAAGGGAACAAAACAATCAAAAAGGCCCTACTCTAATCAGCACAGGGTATTCACATGTCTCATTCCATTACACATGCCAAAAATAAGAAGATTATTCCTCCTTTCGCCCTGTTGGTCCGGTGTATATCAAAATCTGCTGGTGTGTAGCACAAATATAACCTAATAAAGATCCATTTATTCCAACCTTCATACAGCTGTTTCAGGCTTTTTGGCCATAAGTGCAGTTAATGGAACCTATGCCTTCTAAAGGAAGGGCACAAGACATTATAACTCTACAGATTACGGTGGGAAGGATAGTCCTACAAATAAATCAGTGTGCAGCACAGTAAAACTCTCATTCCATCACATATGCCAAAAGGAAGATGTATTCTTGCATCTTATTTTTCCAAACTGCTGTATGCAGCTTAGAATATATGGCTGTGTAATATTTGACTATATTTGCACTATACCTCTGAATATGCATCTGGTTTTGATGCGATGCAATGCAATGATTTGCATGGCCCTGCCTGCTGCCCTAAAATGCAAATTAATCCTCATATTTTTTGGATACATGATGGAATGAGACATGTGAATGCCTTCTTCATGTTTAACCACTTGCCGATCAGCCGCCGTACTTATATGGCATCAGGTCAGCTCTCTTCCACGAAAAAAAATAAAAATGACATATCTTTCCCCTAGTTTGTAGACGCGATAACTTTTGCGCAAACCAATCAATATACAGTGTGACAGGTCTGGGGTGTGGAGGGGCAGTGCGACAGGTGGGGGGGGGGGGCGCGTGCAGTGTGACAGGTGGGGGGGCACGCAGTGTGACAGGTAGGGGGGCATATTAAGGGGGTAAAACCTTCCGGTCCAGAAGTGGTTAAAGCACAGGCGTAACTAGAACGTTCAAGGCCCCGGTGCAAGAAACTATGAAGGGCCCCTGCCTCCTCCAAGTCCAGGGCCCTCAATCTCCATCTCTGCAGCCTCAGCTGCACAGAATGAATGGACAGAAATAGCTCACTGTGTCCGTTCATGGAAAAAAAAAAGGGGGCTGGAGAGGGGGCACTGTGAAAGCAGGGGGTTAGTGTAACAAGGAGGTAGTATGACAGAAGGGGGGCAGTGTGATGGATAAGAAGTATGATGGGGGGGGGGGGGGTATTGCGACAGGAGGGGGGCAGTATGATGGGGGAATTGTGACAGGGATTGTAAAAAAAAAAAAAAAAAACACCAAACATTTTGATGTATAAATTGAACATTTCTTTTAAATATTTTTTTTGGGTCACCCTCCTGGCATGTCTAGAATTCTCACCTAGGTGAGATCGAGGTCTTACAGCTACCTGCAGCCTCCAGGAATACTTCATCATGCACACCAGGAGGCCTAGTAGCCAGGGCTTGACACATTTTCTTTGAATCAAGGAGCCAGTTAAAGTTTGGAGCCAGTTTTTCAAATCAGCTGCCACGCACACAGAAAAAAAAAAAGCAGGGAGGAGAAGAGGAGCGAGAAGGTAGGAGAAGAGGAGAGCGAGAAGGGGAAAGGGGGGAGCGAGAGAGAGAAGGGAAGGGAGGTGGAGAAGGGGAGAGGGGGAAACAGAGGGAGGGAGGGGGAGAAAGGGGGAGTTAATCTCTCAGGCAGATGTGTATATGTTCATTGATCGCATGCTCGGCTCCCCCACACACATCTATTTGAAGGTGGTGCCCTTCCCTCAGCCAGGGCAGGATGGGCTTGGTCTGTATTCCCATCTCCCCCAGGAGGAGGAAGCAGTGACACCCAGGCAAGCAAGCTGGAGCAGTGGGGCAGGGTGCGGCTGACATTAAATTCTGTAAAGAGCCTAGGCCAAGTACACCATTCCCCCGCCTGACGCACCACTCAGCCATGGACCTGGCAGTCTTACCCGATGTCAGATAGCTGTGTGCTGGGTGACCGCAATGAGGAGGGCTGACCGTGGCAGAGGTCGAGCAGTGCATCCTCCTATGGATGTGCTGAAATTGGAGAAGAGGAGGCCAGTTCTGATTGGTCAGCTCCTTCCATGTGACGGTGCTGACCAATTAGAATGCCTCTTGTCTGTACACTGGGAAGTATAGATAGGAGCCGCAGGGATTTCATATCTCTGGATCAGCGAAGCGGCATCCCGATGCCCGATAGCAGATGGCTCACAAAATCCTAGGTGCCCAGGACTCAATTTCTAGTCGACAATGCGACCTGGCGCCTGGGATTTGTCGAGCCCTGCTAGTAGCAATATACAGCGTATACAATATGTCATCAAGAGGGCAAGAACCAAGAAGAGACATTCAGCTCCCGATAATGTCAGAGAGGAAGATGGCAGTGCGGAACCTGGTGCACAGTAGCAAAAGCACTACAGAACACTGCTGAATTTGCTGGACATGTGTAAAGAAAACAAAAAGGTATACATCAACGCATGTTCAGAAAAATGCATTAAAACCTGAGTTTTAACCACTTAAGCCCCGGAAGATTTTACCCCCTCCCTGACCAGGGGGTATTTTGCGATTCGGCACTGCGTGACTTTAACGGACAATTGCGCGGTCGTGCGACGCTGTACCTAAACAAATTTGACATCCTTTTTTTCCCCACAAATAGAGCTTTCTTTTGGTGGTATTTGATCACCTGTGCGATTTTTGATCATGCGCTCTAATCAAAAAAAGGGCGACAATTTAGCAAAAATAACAATATTTTTCACATTTTTTTTTATATGAAATTCCCCCCCCCCCCCCCAAAAATGTAAAAAATCAAAAAAATTTTTAATTCTTGGCCAATTTGTTTTCTGCTACCTATGTTTGGTAAAAAAAAAAAAAATCACAATAAGCGTATTTTGATTGGTTTGCGTAAAAGTTATTGCGTTTACTAAGGGAAAGATTTTTGTCATTTTTGTTGTTTTTTTTTTTAACGAGTAATGGCGGCGATCTGCGATTTTTTTTGCGGGACTGCGACATTGCGGAGGACAGATCGGACCCTTGACTGACATTTTTGACACTTTTGGGGGTACCAGTGACATTACTACAGTAATCAGTGCTATACATATGGACTGTTACTGTAAAAATGACACTAGCAGGGAAGGGGTTAACTTTATTGGAGAGGGAGGGTTAAGTGTGTCCCTAGGGGCGTGCTTCTAACTGTGCAGGGATGTTGCTGTGTGTGCAACAGCACAGATCAACGGTCCTACATAGCAGGACCGTTAGATCAGTGCTTTTACACAGGGAAGAATGACAGGCGGCTTTGTTTACATTAGCCGCCTGCCTTTCTCCCTTCACAGCGGACGATCGCGAGTGACCGGCGGACATCGGGTCCGCCGGTCACACGCACGGAGGTGCCCGTGAACGAGCCGAGGCGGGAGCGCGCCTCCGGCGGCGCGAGCTCGCCCGCTATTGGCTCCCAGGCTAGTGACGTACCGGTACGTCACTTTGCCTGGCCGGGGCTGACCGCCGCAGTATATGTACTTGCGGCAGTCGGCAACCGGTTAAAGCAAGTAACCACAACATCCATTAAGGCCTGGTTCACACCTATGCAGGTTGCATATTCCAGGTGCATTTGTTTTTTCAATACACGTTTTTGATCCATTCAAGTCTATGGAATCAAAAAAGAGGAAAAAAAAAAAAAGAAGCCCCTGGCCCTTTCCATAAAATGCACAGATGTGAACGAGACCCATAGGAAACCATGTTAAATGGAATGTAGTGTTTCTGCAAAACTGAAAAGGCACTAAAAATGCATAGGTGTGAACCAGGCCTTAGGCCCCTTTCACACTTGTGAGCTTTGGGCCTGCAAAGTCGTATGACAAGTCATACTCCATTATTTCCAATGAGAACCGCTCTTATCTGTGTGACTTCAAGTCACAACAACTTCAAAGTGGTCCCTGCTCTACTCTGGTCTGACTTTGATGCGTTTTGAGGTCCAGAGACCTCAAGATTACACAGGCATTGCCACAAGTTCAGTCAAAATTGCGAACAAAATTGTGGCTAGGTCACACAAGTGTTAAAGGGGCCTTACACCTACCTAACAGGAATGCATTGACCTTGCAATCAGGTCCACCTGATAAAGAACTGACAAGCGGACCTGATCGGATCACCTATGAAAGAGCCCTAGATAGAATCCTGTTAGTACTTGTTCAGATATTGCAACTCGATACAATGTTTTAGGAATGTAAAGAAAGGCTACTTTAAGGTTATTCTGGCTGTGTGTTTAGAATGGGCAAGCACTTACAGCACTGTCAGCAATATATTTTTGGTTACCGATTGGAGGAATCCAGTATTTCAGAGGAGCTGCTGCCATAAATCTGCATTTAAAGAGAATCTTTTCTCCTGTAAGACTTTTTGTCATTTATATTTTACCAATAAATTGGGTGATACAGTGCCTTGAAAAAGTATCTATACCCCTTGAAATTTTCCACGATTTGTCATGTTACACACTAAAAAAATAAATGTATTTTATTTGGGATTTTATGCGATAGATCAACACAAAGTGGCACATAATCGTGAAGTGAAAGGAAAATTAAAAATGGTTTTCAAAATCTTTTACAAATAAAGATCTGAAAAGAGTGGCCTTTGGTGAATTTGTATTCAGCCCCCTTTCCTCGGATACCCCTAACTAAAATCAAATTGCCTTCAGCAGTCACCTAATTAGTAAATAGAGTCCTCCTGCCTGTAATTTAATCTCAGTATAAATACAGCTGTTCTGTGAAGCCCTCAGAGGTTCGTTAGAGAACCTTAATGAACAAACTGCATCATGAAGGCCAAGAAACACACCAGACAGGTCAGGGATAAAGTTCTGTTCCCAAGCTTTGAACCTCTTACGGAGCACTGTTCAATCCATTATCCGAAAATGGAAAGAACAACTGCAAACCTACCGAGACATGGCCGTCCACACAAACTGACAGGCCAGGCAATAACATTAATCAGAGAAACAGCCAAGATGCCCATGCTAACAGAGATCCACAGCTCAGGTGGCAGAATCTGTCCACAGGACAACTATTATTTGAGCTCTCCACAAATCTGCCCTTTATGGAAGAGTGGCAAGAAAGCCGCTGTTGAAAGAAAGCCATTAGTAAACCCGTTTGCAGTGTACGAGAAGTCATGTGGAAAGCAAAACATGTGGAAGAAGGAGCTCTAGTCAGATGAGACCAAAATGTAACTTTTTGGCAAAAAAGCAAAACGCTATGTGTGGCGGAAAACTAACCCTGAACACACCATCCCCACCGTGAAACATGGTGGCGGCATCATGTTGTGGGAATGCTTTTCTTCAGCAGGGACAGGGAAGCTGGTCAGAGTTGATGGGAAGATGGATGGAGCCAAATACAGGACAATCTTAGAAGAAAACCTGTTAGAGTCTGCAAAAGACTTAAGACTGGGGAGGAGGGTCAACTTCCAGCAGGACAATGACCCTAAACACACAGCCCAGAGTCACAATGGAATGATTTAGATCAAAGCATGTTAATGTGTTAGAATGCCCCAGACCTAAATCCAATTCAGAATCTGTCGCAAGACTTCAAAATTGGTGTTCAGACGCTCTCCATCAAATCTGACAGAGCTTAGGCCATTTTGCAAAGAAGAATGGGCAAAAATATCACCCTCTAGATGTGCAAAGCTGGTAGAGACATACCCAAAACGACTTGCAGCTGTAATTGCAGCAAAAGGTGGTTCTACAAAGTATTGACTCGGGGGGGGGGGGGGGGGCTGAATACAAATGCATGCCACACTTTTCAGATATTTGTAAAAAAAATTGAAAACCATTTATCATTTTCCTTTTACTTCACAATTATGTGCCACTTTGTGCTGGTCTATAACATAAAATCCCAATAAAATACATTTACGTTTTTGAAAACCAAGCGACTGGGATAGCACAAAGGTACTGAATATTATCTCAATCACCTCACGCTTTAGGAGAAACAAAAGGCAAATAATAGAATAATGAATATGAACACATGTATAGCTGCTGCTCAATAAATAATAAATGAAACAATGTATCAATCCCTTCAGAAGTCCATAAGTGCCGGTTAACACTGATCCGACTTGGACTGCGACTTGTCAGCCTGACAAGTTGCGGTCCGTTGCGCTCCCATTGTTCAGTACAGGAACCGTTCTAATAGGAGTGACACAAGTTGCTCCGACTTAAGCCCCGTACACACGCACAGATCGTCGTCATACAAATGTTCGTCTTTTCTCCCCGGGATGTCGGTGTCTGTTGAAAAGTGCAAAGACAGCACAAGGACAGCACAAGAACAGCACAAGAATTTTGTCCGCAGACTTCAGCTGACTGCAGAAGTGATGTCATGTAATGGTTAACTTTCCCTGTGTTTTTTATTTTCTGAGCATGCCCAGTCTTGCAAATCTGCGGTCTGTCGGCTGATTTCTGTACTGACAGGCGAACAATCGTCCATTCTGGTGTCCGCAGACAAAAATTTTCATGTTTGCAAGAAAGACTCTTGTCCGCGGATTGTGTGCAGACAGCTGTCGGAGGCACCATACTAACACGCGTACAATCGGCAGATCTTTCGTCCGCCGACGTTTGTATGACGACGATCTGTGCGTGTGTACGGGGCTTTACAAAAAGGGTCCTGTACTACTTCGGGGCGACCTGGAGCGACTTGCATAGACAAGTGCAAGTCGCGCTGCACGCAATTTCACAGGTCGCCCCGAAGTCGGATCCGACATAGTGTGAACGGGGTCTAATGGCGCTTTTCCACTGCATGGAACCGAACCGTTCGGCTCACTTTTGTGCTTTTCCACTGCTGGTACCGCATGGTACGGTGTAGGAACGGTTCGGTACGGTGCCGCTTTTCCACTGCATGGAACCGAACGGTTCGGCTCTCAAAAACAGTACCACCTCGATTGTGGTTCCAAGAGGTACCATACCGGTACCATATCCCACAATCCTTTGCATGCAGTCACTACTAGCCACTGATTGGTCAGAGAATCGTTGTTATCCCACCCACTTAACTTTAGTACTACTTTAGTGGAAAAGCAAACCATACCGTACCGAACCTTTCCAACACCATACCATGCGGTACCAGCAGTGGAAAAACAAACCGGGCCGAGTAGAGCTGAGCCAGTACTTGCAGTAGAAAAGTGCCACAAGAGTTAAAAGTCCCAACACATAAGCAGCGCTTGTAAAGAGTGTGACCCCTTAGTGAACCAACAACGGTGAATCAGTGAGCACTTCAATGGTGAGAGAATCAATGGAGTGTAGATAAGATCAAGGGCTTCCACCACACCACGTGACCCCCTCATGTAATGCTCACTCACCAGACTTATAAAATCAAAGAGCCTTTAATCTCCTCAATCTCATCAGATCGGACCAAGTACGGGCAACTCCAGACTACTTGGACCCCAATATCTCCCCAATCGGAATCAAAAGAAATGTACAGAATCTATGTACCAGATCATCCAACAAGTGTGTGCAGAGTGATATAAAAAACATAACGGGCTAATAGGGTAGTAGTCTAACACTATTTTATTATTAAAATATGCCCCACGCACAAAAAACAAATGAATAAAAGGTACTCAAACACAAGATGTCATTGACAGCCGTAGCGCTGCCCGGAAGCTCACCGCCCCTCTCCTGCTCGTCAGCATCGGGAGGATGTGTAGGCAAGTCCGCAGCTGCCGCTCACAATACTGATGTCAGGGTAGCTGCGTGCTCACGCCCTCTCTGATTTTATAAGTCTGGTGAGTAAGCATTACATGAGGGGGTCACGTGGTGTGGTGGAAGCCCTTGATCTTACCTACGCTCCATTGATTCTCTCACTATTGAAGTGCTCGCTGATTCACCGTTGTTGATTCACTAAGGGGTCACACTCTTTACAAGCGCTGCTTATGTGTTGGACTTTTCACTCTTATGGACTTCTGAAGGGATTGACACATTGTTTCATTTACGTTTTTGGTTGTAACATGACAAAATGCGGAAAATGGGGTATGAATACTTTTTCAAGGCACTGTATATTGGGACTGATTTACTAAAACTGGAGCAGCTCTGCATAGAACCAATCTGCTTCCAGTTTTTTTTTTTTTTTTTTGTCAAGGCTTTATAGTACATGTTGAAGTTAGAAGCTGATTGGCTACCATGCACAGTTGCTCCTGATTTTGCACTCTCCAGTTTTAGTAAATTGACCCATTGAGTTCCCTATGGGGGCACCCAAGCCTGTGTCCATTCAGACATGGTGTCCTGACCCAGCCCTTCCCCCTCTCACCCCTGATTGGCTAGCTGACTTTGATGGCAGCTATTGGCACCGCTGCTCTATCTCAGGAGGGAGAATCTCGGATGGCTGAGACACTCGTGGACATCGCTGGACAGAGAGGGACCTCAGGTAAGTATTGCAGAGAAAGGCTTTTTATATCTTTATGAATAGAATGCATTAAAGAGGTTGTAAACCCACTTCACAACTTTTACCTATAGGTGCTATAAATATCTCCTAAACATGCACCGTTTAGGATATATTTAGAGTGCATACTGCCGATGACGTCATTGGCGCATGCGCTCTGAAGGAACGGCCACCCGCGCCGTTCCTTCAGAGTCCTATGCCGTGAATGGCGGTTCCCGCGCACACGCGCGGGAGTGATGTAATCGCGCCTCCGGCCAGTCAGATGGCCGGAGGACGCGAAGCAGGACGGCCGGACATGTCGGCCGTCCTGTCGCTGAGGGAGCGGCGCGGCAGGGGCTTCGTTTTAAGGTAAGTACTTCATAATGAGCTAGTATGCGATGCATACTAGCTCATTATGCCCTTCTTTTTACAGGGCTTTTTTTTCTCGTTTTTTAAGTGACTTTACTTCCTCTTTAAGATAAAAAAAACCTTCTGCCTTTCTCCTTCAAAATATATTGCAGCTTACCAATTCTTAGAGGTGGTAGCGGAGTTACTTTTTTAGGCTTTCTTTCCATTTATTTTTGTCTGGTTATCTGGCAAGTAAGTCTGTTTTTCAAAAGAACAAGCTCTTCTACAGATGTATCATTTTCTAGGGGAGAGACAAACCCCTTTAACAAATCATTTACAATGATCAGCTTTTATGTAAAACCTTTATCGAAAAACTGCTTGAGTAACTGCAGAGTCAGCTGGAGTTTGGGTTCAATTTGTTAGTGTATCTAAATTTTGCTAGTCCATCCATTATCACTGCTGCTGTCTCCCTGTGCTCCATCCAGAGTGTAATACAGGAGGTAAGTTACTGCCCAGATCACCAGGTGAAAACAGAAAAAAAGACTAAAAAAGAAAAAAAGGAATGCAGCCATTACATCTAATAATTAAGTAGCTGCAATATATATTTATAGTTTTGGATTTCATACCGCTTTAAATGTTGGATTCTTCCAGTTACAATGGTCAATGGGAATTTTTTCTTTGGGGGGGGGGGGGTCGACAATTATTTTTCAGGGCCGATACGGATTTTTCAGCCGCCTTTCAGGCCGATAGCTGATATCAGGTGCCAATATTCTGTACATTTAAAATTTTTAAAAATCAACACACTTTTACACAAATCTGGTATAAACTGAACAATCTTTATTAAAATGGGTGGGTGGATGGCTGGCACCCAGCTTCCTTGGACTGAGCCCTTACACGCTTTGTAAGGACTAGGCACTGTATGATTTCTTTTGTTCTGAATATGAAAGAAATGTTTATAGGTGCATGCAGCTTGCCACATGACATCCATGACATGCATATGGGCACTTTTTCCCATTAGGTGTATCATTTTTAGAACTGGGATTTATTTAGAACAGTGTACAGCAGCCACATTTTTCAGCCTGTTGTAATTTTGACATGGCATTTGGCAGTGAGCGGCACACTGCACCTAAGGGCTCCTGATCACTGGAATATGCCTGTTTTTTATACTATATGGCCAAAAGCATCCTTGTGCATGAGCCATTAAAGCTGAACTAAACTTTCAGTATAAAAAAAAAAAAAAAAAACGAAAAAAAAAAATTGTGAGCAAGCAGCTTTTTGTTGCCAAAGAAACATGCTATGTCCATTCTGCAACCAAGAAAACATACCTGCCTGTTCCTCTTCTACTGAATGTACACATTACCAGTATGAATGACTCCCATCCTCATCCCTGTCAGCCAATCAAGAGGGTGAAACCCTGACACATGGAAAAAGTCAGGTGAATATATGTCAGCATGGGATGCAATTAATAACTTTAGTTCTGCTTTAAATACAAGCAAGACCCTTGGACTCCGTTCACATCTTGACATTCTGGGAACACGAATAATGACCCGCGTTTCTGCACACGTTCATTAAAAATGCACATGGTACTTGTGGTGCCACTTATTCTTACTGGCACCCTAAACACTGAAAGCAGTTGAGCAAAAAACGCATGAGACTCACTGCAAAAAAAAAAATGCAGGAGCTATTTTGGAGCGTTTGTTGCACATAGGGCAAATGTATGCTGTAGCGCGACACTTACACAGGTGTGAATGTGGCCTTAAAATACAGGTGAATCTCTGATAAAACACAGTGGACCAACACCAGCAGATGACACGGCTCCCCAAAACATCACTGACTGTGGAAACTTCACACTGGACCTCATGCAATTTAGATTCTGTGCCTCCACACTCTTCTTCCAGACTCTGGGACCTTGATTTCCAAATGAAACACAAAATTTTCCAGTCAGTGATGACTTGGGGAGCCATTACGTGGACAAAAACTAACATTATATTCCATAAGTATCCGACAAACCCTTGCTCTTGGTAGATCTAAGAAAATTGTGTAATGTATGGTCCACCTTATACTACTGATGCCAACCTCCTGAGATTCCCTTATGAAAAAGAAATACATTAAAGTGGTTGTAAACCCTTTGCATATACCCTGTGAAGTGACTATCCTCAGAAGATACACTGAGATTAAACAAATCCTCCTACATAAGTTGTACATGTTTATCTGCAGTATGCTCCTCTCTATAGCCGTTCAAAGTAGGGATGTACCGATACCAGATTTTTTTTTTTTTTTTTTTAAGACCGAGTAACGATACTTTTTATCAAGTATTCGCCGATACTAGTTATCAACATCGATGTTTAGTGCCATGTGATGGGTTTTTTTTTTTTACACAAGCAGTGCGATTTGAAAGTTCAATTTGCATGACAAGTGACACCCCATTGCCGGCAATGGAACCATTAAAATTGTTACCATTCAAGTCACGGCGACATTGTAATTTCATTGCGACTTGCATTGACTTCCGTTAAATGAAGTGGTGACCTGCAATGAAATTGGAGGTCTAAATTGCACTGATCTGCAGCTTTGAAACTGCACTGAAGTAGCGTGATTTCAAAGCCGCAGTTCAGTGCAACTTGGACCTCCGATTTAATTGGAGTTTGCAACTTCATTTAACAGAAGTCAATGCAGGTCGCAATGAAAATGCAGACTTGAAGGTATCGGTTTTAGAATCTGAGCATTTGCAGGAGTACAAGTACTCCTGCAAATGCTTAGTATTGGCATGGATAGCGGCCTCGGTATCCATACAACACTAATTCAAAGTGCAGAAATGATGCAGCTTGTCTGAGCTTTCAGAAAGTGAGGGCAAGAAGCTGAATTTACACTCATTGAGGAGAGCTCTGAGATCTGATTGGAGGGAAGCAACACATAGAACACAGGAACAACGGAGGCTGCCCTCCTGAGTCACCATTTTTCTCTTGGTGTCAGGATATCCTGTCAGAACGGATTCATGCGGATAGCAGAGGAACCAAGCAGTAGACAGATATTACACTTATGCCCAATTGACACCAGGAATCGCAAAGCAACGTGCTGGGTGTTTCAGTACAATTCGCATACAGTTCTGTGTGGTGCAATTTTAGCCCATGTATGCGCAACTTTTGAAAACTCACTGCAACTGGATTGTGCAATACTTCGGATCGCATGATACAGGTGCAGGCAAAATGCACTGCTTTTGCGGCCTGCGTTTGGGATGTCATTACCTTAATGACACCCGCTGCAGATCACAGCTGCAGTGCATTTTAGTGTGAACTGGCCTTAGTTGCTCTAGATTGAGACAAGTACACACTATAGAGCAGTGTTTCTCAACATTTTTTCAGTCCTTTAAAATTCTGCACAATCTTAAATCACCCCATTCTATAAATGTAAAAAACTAGAAGAACATTTTTTCATAATGCAACAATCACACACATAGGACACCCAACGTTAGAGGTGACCATTTCTTCCTATGCATTGCAAATACACTTTTCCACACTGGTACTGGCTAGTATTCCAGCATTTTTCTTCTCCCTCAACTAATATGACCCCAGTGCTAATGGAAAGGGGAAAGCAAGGTGCCCGACGTCCTCCTTAACTGATGATGTCATTGGTTGTTAGGACTCCGGCGGCTAGAAGGTGGTTAATGCTGCACAATAAAAACCTGTGGTTTATGTAAATAGAAATCAGGCTTGATCCACCCTAAGACTTGTATACAATGTTTGAGCATTTTTAGGTGTTTTGCCAAGGCAGCCCTGAAGAAACCTGAAGGCACCCTGATTGAAAAAGGCTGCTATAGAGGGCTAGGCTTTATTCATATTTCATGTCAGAGGTTTACAACCACTTTAGCCCTGGTTCACATACATGCAGTTTAGGAAACGCAGCGAATCATGAGTATTTCCTGCAATGAAATCACACCCCGTTCGTGCAATCTGCCACTGGTGTCAATGTTAAATTAATGACACCCCAAAACAGGTAGCCAAATGTAGTGCAAGTACTGGAACATGTGGGGGGGGGGGGGGGGGAAACACCCATGCGATCTGATTTCAGTGCAGCAAAAAAAAAAAAAAAAGGATGCCTACATCTTTTTCATGCAGTGCAAATTGAGCCATCCAAAATAAATGGGCTCAAATCACACTGCAAAGAATAGCATATGGTGTCCCGCACAAGTGTGAACCCAGGCTGAAGCAACTGCACATCAAGTCCCCCACTACTAGGCATGAAGCTGATGAATCAGTAAGGCCCCTTTCACACAGGGAGACCGTTCAGATCCGCCTGTTCGTTTTTTTGGCGGATCTGAACAGTCCCCCCATGCATTCCTATTGGGCATCGGATGGCAGCGGAGACATGTCCGCTGACATCCGACAAATCTGGACGGATGGGAACCCTATTTTCCATCCGTCCAGCGGATCGGATGAGAACGGACCGACGGTCCCATCCGATTTCCCCATAGAGATGCATGGGGAACAGTGACAACTGTGTCTCTGCACACAGCGTGGAGAACAGCTGTCATCCTCCTGCTCAGCGGGGGATCGATCCCCCGCTGAGAAAAGCGGAGTCCGTTTGACGGACTACAAGTGTGAAAGAGCCCTAAGGCTATAAGGCCCTTTTCACACAATCAGGCCCGTATGTGCGTTTTTCAGGCGGACCCGATTGGGTCACCCATTGTCCTCTACAGGGAGGTGGACGTCAGTGGACATGTGACACCCGCCTGGCATTCAATCTCACAAAATCTGCTCAAAACAGACGTATGGCGACACTTTTGCCATCCCTCCAGCGGTTTGGATCAGATGGAAATTGACAGGTTATCCCTTTTCATCGGCTCTCCCCATACAGGAGAGCAGGACACTGACAGGTCTGTCTCTGCACAGTGAGTGGAGACGGACCTGTCATCCGCCTGCTGAGCCGGGATCAAACTTAGCGATCCCTGCTGAGCAAGCAGAGTCCACCAAAGTGGATCCGCCTGCGTGAAAGGGGCCTAAGAAGTGATAAAGAATGAAATATGATACATAGTAATGCTTCAACTGAAGAAATCCACTACAACTAATCAGGAAACACTTTTGTGACAGCGGGAAGATGAAATCAGGTGGCTGGAGGTGATCACTGGCCTATGAAATACACTTGTACATGAGTTCTTCCACCTCTAGACACACACATGTGGTGTACATCCTATGTTATGGGTATGCTGTATGATATAATGTATGTGAGTGGGATCTCTCCATGAATCATGTCACCTCTGGGTATATTTTATATAATGTGTCCCTCAGGGATCAGCCTTGTGTAGTTGCAATGATCACACATGGAGACAGAGCTCCTGCCTTCCATGTACATACATGTGTGTGTGTGTGCTCCCCTAGGACCACGTGATTCAGGTACCACCTGGTCCAGCCCCCCGGGTAGCAATGACAGCTGTGGGCACTCTCTAAGCTCCACCCTGCTCTATCCGGGGCCAGGCTATGTACGGAGGATCGCCTTTATACCGTGTGCGCCCCCCTCCTCCTCCGGTCTACTGGAGAGCTGGGAAGGTGAACTGTACAGCCCCCTGTACCTTTCTCCCTACACACATACTGCCACACACAATATGGACGACGCCGAACACGGCCCGCACTAACCAAACCAACCCCCCACACCGTTCCCGCTCCCCCGGCTCTTACTCTGGCTCGCGCAGCTCTGAATCCACAGCGGCCATTTTCCTCTCCGAGTTCCCAGCTTCGGAGGAGGCGAGGTTACGGGAGCGGAAGCGGCGCCCTGCGTCACTTCCGCTCTCCCCAGACAACTTCCTCCTGTGGTTGGCACTGGCTGGCATTTTTCTTTCATTTAGTTATTTGCGTGACACATTTTTGTGCATTTTTTAAAACGGAGTTCCAGCCTGTAAAAAAAAAAAAGAAAAGTCAGCAGTTACAAATATAAATTACAAAAGGAAAATTACCTGTCGAGGAATTCAGCATTGTCGGTACCCCTAGCCTAAGGCAGGCGTCCCAACCTGCAAAAACAAATTTCAGGGTGGTGGTACTGCGCGGCTCCCGCCGCACGCACGCCGCTGTGCCCCCACCCCGCACTAATTTAACACAACCAGGGGACGATCAAATGAAATGGAATCAGTATACTTTATAAGAGGTTTACTTCTTCTGAGAGATATTAAAGGAACACTCTAACCACCGTGATCACTTCAGTGATTTGAAATGGTGATGGTGGTAGGAGTCAGAAACACTGCACATGCTGGGATAGTAATGCCCCATACACACGTGCAGATTATCTGCAGACTTACCAAAACCATATAATATGAGGTCAAACCTAAACACTTTCAATTTGTATGCAATCCGGCAGGCCCTTGCACTACATAGAAAAGGTAAGTGTCTGCAGATAATCTGCACGTGTGTACGGGGCATTACAGTTATGTGCTGGGGGATAGTTGCACCCCTAGCACGTATGACTTAGGTAGCCAGAAAATGGCATGTCCTTATTCATACATGTATAAACAAGGACATGACATATGACAAAACACAACTAGTTATTAAAAAACATATTGCAACAATATACACGCTAATGCACATACATTTTCTACTTATTTTGCAGACTGCGGGCGGTTACTGCTGGCCGGTACTGCTGGTGCGGTTACTGCGGGCGGTTACTGCTGGCCGGTACTGCTGGTGCAGTTACTGCTGGCGGTTACTGCTGGCTTATAATGCTGGCGGTTACTGCTGGTGGGTAATGCTGTCGGTTACTGCTGGTGGGTAGTTGCTCGTAGTCTCTCTAATCATCACAAAGGTGTTCTATCAGGTTGAGGTCAGGACTCTGTGCAGGCCAGTCAAGTTCCTTAACCCCAAACTCGCTCATTCATGTAGTGCTGGTGGGTAATGCTGACGGTTACTGCTGGCGATTACTGCTGGTGGGTACTGCTGGCGAGTAGTGTTGGTGGGTAATGCTGGTGGGTAGTGCTGGCAGTTTATGCTGGCAGGTAGTGTTGGTGGGTAATGCTGGCGGTTACTGCTGGCTGGTAATGCTGGTGGTTACTGCTGGAGGGTAATGCTGGTGGGTACTGCTGGTGGGTAATGCTGGTCATGCGGGTACTGCTGGAGGAAGCACAGTGACATGGGACTAACAGTTCAGGTTACACAGTGATAGGAACTGACAGCAGACTACACAGTGACATTAAAATGACAGGTCAGACTACTCAGTGACAGGGGACTGACAGACCAGAATGCACAGTGACAGGGGGAAGAAAGCAGAATTCACAGTGATGTTGAACTGATTGATTAATACGCACAATGACATGGGAGTAGCAGTTTAGGTTGCGCAGTGACAGGGGACTAAGAGCAGACAACGCACTGACCTAGAAATGACAGATCAGACTACTCAGTGACTGGGGGGCTGACACATCAGAATGCACAGTGACAGGGGGCAGAGAGCAGAATACACAGTGACACAGGACTGGCAGATCAGAATGCATAGTGACATGGGACTAGCAGTTCAGGTTCCACAGTGACAGGGGGCTGACAGATCAGAATGCCCAGTGACAGAGGGCAGAGAGCAGGACTGGCAGATCAGAATGCACAGTGACATGGGACTAGCAGTGACAGGGGGCTGACAAATCAGAATGCACAGTGACAGGGGGCAGAGAGCAGGACTGGCAGATCAGAATGCACAGTGACATGGGACTAGCAGTTACAGGGGGCTGACAGATCAGAATGCCCAGTGACAGGGAGGGCAGAATACACTGTGACATGAAAATAAAGGTCAGAATGCACAGTTCCAGCAGTGGCGACTGATCCATGGGCGCCGCCCCCCCCCCCCCCCAAGGCAGAAAGGAAAAAAAAGTGTTCCTTTAATTGCAGCGGGGCGCCGGCCAATGCTGCTGCTATGGAGGGGGTGGGGTTTTTGTCCTCATGTGCTTTTTTTTCTCATGCTTATTGGCGGCCTTTAGAATGTGCTCAGGGCGCAGAGCGATGCGTCCCGAGCACTCCCACCTCGTCCTGTGATTGGTGCGGTGGTGCTGGGCGGTGCTTGGGGCGTCACCGTCTCCTTCTCCTTCCCGCCTGAGCCGGCCCAGACGACGAGAGAGGATCCAGAGCCAAAACGTTCCCGTCCCGACTCCCGACCCCTGCTGCCTGCTGTGAGCCTCAGCCTGACTGTCTTCAGTACTGTAAGTGACTACTTCATTCGTGTTTCAGCCAGAGGCCAGGGGCACGCTGTATTAACTCTGCATTGAATGGGGGCACGCTGTATTAACTCTGCATTGAATGGGGGCACACTGTATTAACTCTGCATTGAATGGGGGCACGCTGTATTAACTCTGCATTGAATGGGGGCACGCTGTAGTAACTCTGTCGCCTGTTTGGGGCTACCCATGATGACCTTATCAAAGGTCTTACAGAGGATAAGAGTACATTTCTCCTACAGGCTAACAAGGGTAAGGACCCTCGTCGTAGGCGGGGTCCCTCCTTTTCAGCACACAAGAAGTTTTTTCGTCCCTCAGGAGTGATTGATAAAGGATCAAAGTCCTTCAAGGCCTCCCCGGGAGGCTCCAAGTGACCCTGGTCTGGAAAACGGAAGTCGGGTTTCTCCAGACCTGCGGATAAGGCCCCTTCGGCCTGAAGGTGCACCCTCACCCGTATCTGGGGTGGGGGGACGTCTTTGCCGATTTCCGGACCTGTGGCTATCCTGGTTACAAGACAAGTGGGTCCACGAGGTCATACGGTCCGGCTACAAGATCGAGTTCCGATCTGTCCCTCTGGTAAGATTTTTCCCTTCCAATATGAGACAGTCCCCGGATCGCTTACAAGCTCTCTTTGGGGAGGTGCAGGACCTGTTACAACAAGGAGTAATAGTTCCGGTTCCAAATTCAGTAACGCTTTCAGGGCTTTTCCTCAAACCTGTTTACGGTCCCCAGTAAGGAGAGCAAGGTGTGTCCAATTCTGGACCTAAAAAGCACTGAATTGCTTCGTGCGAGTTCAAAAATTCAAGATGGAATCCGTTCGCACGGTGGTGGCTTCCCTACACCAGGGAGATTTCATGGCTTCCATAGACATCAAAAGATGCCTACCTTCACATTCCAATATGTGTAGGACATCAACATTTTCTGCATTTTGCCATGGGAGAGGATCACTATCAGTTTGTGGCATTACCCTTTGGTCTCCCCTCTGCTCCTCGGGTCTTCACAAAGGAGCTGGCTCCGGTCCAGGCTTTATTACGCCAGCGGGGGATATTGGTCCTGGGTTACCTGGACAATCTGCTTCTCTGTGCGGAGTCTCCCACGGTGCTGTTGACAAACTTGGAGATCACCATGAGAACTCTGGAGGGGTTCGGTGGAATTTAAACCTTCAGAAGTCATCCCTAGTTCCTTCCATGAGACTGGACTATCTGGGCCTGACTTTGGATTCGTCCTCAGCCAGGGTGTTTCTTCCTCCGAAACAACTTCAGAAGCTCCAGACTGCGATTCAGCTACTGCTGTCCAGCAAATGGTCATCCCTCCGGACTTCTATGAGAGTTCTGGGACTGATGGTGTCGTCCTTCGAGGTGGTACCTTTCGCTCAATTCCACACAAGAATACTCCAAAAGGAAATCCTTCTCAAATGGAACAAAAATCAAAATTCCCTGAACAATCAGATCCAGCTGAGCCAGATGACCAGAGGGTTCCTGATATGGTGGCTTCAGTCCCCGACGCTCAAACAAGGAAAATCCTTCCTCTCAATATATTGGACAGTGATCACCACGGATACCAGTCTGTCTGGGTGGGTTGGTGTTCTTGGCAAGCTTTGTGTTCAAGGGGTCTGGTCTCTGGAGGAATCCAGGTTACCGATCAATGTTCTGGAGCTGAGAGCGATCAGGCTTTGCCTAGTTCACTGGACAGAGTACCTTCAGGGCTGTCCAGTGCCCATTCATTCGGACAATGCCACGGCTGTGGCTTATGTCAATCACCAAGGGGGCACCAGGAGTGTCCTGGCGGCCTTAGAGGTGGGGAGCATCCTTCGTTGGGCGGAACGTTTTGTTCTAGCTCTTTCCACCGTTCACATTCCAGGAGTGGAAAATTGGCCTCAGTCGGCAGGCCTTGGCTCCAGGGGAATGGTCTCTCCATGCGGATGTATTCCAGCTGCTGTGCCTTCATTGGGGCACTCCAAACGTAGGTCTATTGGCGTCCCGGATCAACAGGAAAGTGCAGATATTGTGGCCCGATCTTGGACCCTTCTGGCAGGCGCCACAGACGGGCTGGTGGCTCCGTGGGGTCAGTATCAGCTGATGTATGTCTTTCCCCCTCTCATGTTGCTGCCAAGACTTCTTTGCAGGATCGTGGCAGAAGGGATTATGGTCATCCTTGTGGTTCCGGACTGGCCTCGCCAAGCTTGGTACACTGACCTGGTGAGGCTAGTCGCAGACGTTCCTTGGAGACTTCCTCTCAGGGGGGATCTACCGTCTCAAGGGCCGATCTTCCATCCTGCTTTACAGTCGCTGGCTTTGACAGCTTGGCTGTTGAAAGCCAGGTGCTGAAGGACAGGGGATTGTCTGCTTCAGTGATTCCCACTCTGCTTAAAGCGAGAAAAGCGACTTCTAGAAGGATCTATCATCGTACGTAGAAGTCGTATATTGCGTGGTGTGAGTCTATTGTGGTTCCTCCTCGCTCTTACTCGGTGGCTCGGATCTTGGCCTTCCTTCAATGGGGAGTTGACCACAAATTGGCCTTGAGTACTATCAAGGGTCAGATTTCGGCCTTGGCAATTTTCTTCCAGAGGCCATTAGCCACCCATTCCCTGGTACGTAACTTTGTCCAGGGGGTGCAACACTTGGCTCCTCCAGTGCGACCTCCGTTGCCACCTTGGGATCTTAATTTGGTGCTGTCAGTTCTCCAGAAGCCTCCATTTGAAAATATTTGCGAGATTCCCCTGCTTACCTTATCCCAGAAGGTGGCTATTACTTCTGCGCGGAGGGTGTCGGAACTGGCAGCATTGTTCTGTCGCTCTCCCTATCTAGTGGTTCACAGGGATAAAGTGGTGCTTTGTCCAGATCCGTCTTTCCTTCCTTCCGAAGGTGGTTTCCAGTTTCCACTTAAATGAGGATATTGTGCTACCCTCCTTGTGTCCTAAGCTTAAGCATCCTAAGGAATTTGCACTGCATATTTTGGATGTGGTTTGGGCAATAAGGGTGTACTTGGCGACTATTGAGTCTTTTCGAAAGTCAGATTTGCTCTTTGTACTCACGGATGGACCAAAGAAAGGGTCGCCTGCGTCTGCTGCGACTATTTCCAGATGGATCAGACAGACGGTGGTGCAGGCTTATTCAATTAAGGGTCAAGTTCCACCTTTCCTTGTTAAGGTGCACTCTACTCGGGCGCTTAGTGCTTCCTGGGCTTTTCGCCATCAGGCATCTGTGGTTCAGGTTTGCAAGGCGGTTTAGGGGTGCGTGATGTGCAGAGTTCAGGGGTGCACAACGTTACAGAGTGCAGAGTTCAAGGGTGCGCTATGTACAGAGTTCAGAAGTGCACTACATACACAGTGCAGAGCTCAATAGTGCGTTATGTATACAGTGCAGAGATCAGGAGTGCGCTATGTGCACAGAGCAGAGATCAGGAGTGTGCTACATACACAGTGCAGAGATCAGGAATGCTCTACGTACACAGTGCAGAGATCAGGAGTACGCTACTTACACAGTACAGAGATCAGGAGTGCGCTACATACACAGTGCAGAGATCAGGAGTGCGCTATGTTCATAGTGCAGAGATCAGGAGTGCGCTAAGTACACAGTGCAGAGATCAGGAGTGCGCTACGTACACAGTGCAGAGATCAGGAGTGCACTGCACACACAGTCCAGAGTTCAGGAATGCACTATGTGCAGAGTTCAGGGGTGCGCAATGTGCTGAGTTCAGGGGTGCACAACATTACAGAGTGCAGAGTTCAAGGGTGCACTATATACAGAGTTCAGGAGTGTGCTGCATACAGAGTGCAGAGTTCAATACTGGGATACGTATACAGTGCAGAGATCAGGAATGCTGTACGTACACAGTGCAGAGATCAGGAGTGCGCTACTTACACAGTACAGAGATCAGGAGTGCGCTACGTACACAGTGCAGAGATCAGGAGTGTGCTACGTTCCTAGTGCAGAGATCAGGAGTGCACTACGTACACAGTGCAGAGATCAGGAGTGCGCTATGTGCACAGTGCAGAGATCAGGAGTGCGCTACGTACACAGTGCAGAGATCAGGAGTGCACTGCACACACAGTGCAGAGTTCAGGAATGCACTATGTGCAGAGTTCAGGGGTGCGCAATGTGCTGAGTTCAGGGGTGCACAACGTTACAGTGCAGAGTACAGAGTTCAAGGGTGCACTATATACAGAGTTGAGGAGTGTGCTACATACAGAGTGCAGAGTTCAATACTGGGATACGTATACAGTGCAGAGATCAGGAATGCTGTACGTACACATTACAGAGATCAGGCATGCGCTACTTACACAGTGCAGAGATCAGGAGTGCGCTATGTACTCAGTGCAGAGATCAGGAATGCACTACATACACAGTGCTGAGATCAGGAGTGTGCAACATACAGAGTTCAGGAGCACGCTACATACACAGTGCAGAGATCAGGAATGCGCTACATACACAGTGCAGGGATCAGGAGTGCACTACACGTACAGGGCAGAGATCAGGAGTGCCCTATGTACTCAGTGCAGAGATCAGGAGTGCGCTACGTACACAGTGCAGAGATTAGAAGTGTGCAATGTACACAGTGCAAAGATCAGGAGTGTGCTACGTACACAGTGCAGAGATCAGGAGTGTGGTACATACAGAGTTCAGGAGCACGCTACGTACACAGTGCAGAGATCAGGAATGCGCTACATACACAGTGCAGGGATCAGGAGTGCCCTACACACACAGGGCAGAGCTCAGGAATGCGCTACGTACACAGTGCAGAGATCAGGAGTGTGCTACATACAGAGTTCAAGAGCATGCTACATACACAGTGCAGAGATCAGGAGTGCGCTATGTACACAGTGCAGAGATCATGAATGCGCTACGTACACAGTGCAGAGATCAGCAGCAGTGCACTACACACACACATTACAGCGATCAGGAGTGCACTACGTACACAGTGCAGAGATCAGGAGTGCACTACGTACACAGTGCAGAGATCAGGAGTGCGCTACGAACACAGTGCAGAGATCAGGAGCGCGCTATGTACACAGTGCAGAGATCAGGAGTGTGCTATATACAGAGTTCAGGAGCGCACTATGTACACAGTGCAGGGTTCAGGAGTGTGCTATGTACAGAGTGTAGCATTCAGGCATGCACTACAAGATTGCATTTAGTGATGGTACTGACTACCAAACTCCATATGGGATATAATTTATACTTACATGAGAAGAGAGAGATAGTACAGAGAGAAAGTTCACATTACTTTTAACGAGATTCAGGACTCTTGCACACAGGTGGCTGAGTCCATTCAGTGTAATTGCAGCCCAGGTGCAAGGTACAGCTCGTCACTGCCATGAATAGTTGTACGCTGCTGTACTCATGTTTATGATCACTGTATAGAGTAATACAGACAGCAGCACACAACTATTCAAGTCAGTGACAGGCTGTACACTGCACTTAGGCTGCAATTACACTGAATGGGCTCAGCCATGAAATACAGGATTTCACTGCGACCGACTAAAGCCTCGTACACACGCAACGATTATCGGCCGACCGATCGGCCATCTTTTGTCCAGTGTTGTTGTGTTGGTTGAAATGTGCTCTAGACTGCACACAAATTTTCTCGGCCAACAAAAACCAACTTCAGAAGTGATGTCATGTGCTGGTTAACTTTCCGTGTGTTTTTTCTTCTCTGAGCATGCCCAGTCTTGCTCATCTGAATTTTGTCTGCCGAAATCTGTACTGACTGACGGAAAATCGGCCGTTCTGTTGACGGCCAACAAAATTTTATAGCATGCACACCAGATTTTGTTCGGCCGAAAAGTCAGAGTCGGTTGTCGGAAGCATCATACTAACAAGCCGAAAATCGGCCGATCGGATGTTGGCCGAAAATTCACGGCCAACAATCGTTGCGTGTGTACGAGGCATAAGGGTCTCCAAAAATGTCAGTCGGCGGCTTCTGACTATAAGTTTGGCGCCGAGCAGTGTAGGGTGTACCAAGATGGCAGTCACCACCTTCTGACTGCAGGCTTGCTGCTGCTTTAAAAATTCCATTTCAAAACAGTTCTCCAGGCTTCAAAATACTCTATTTCAGTATATCAGCTCAGTTTACTGCTAAAATAAGTGTGAAATTCAAGACTTTGCTGGGTGTAACAAGATGTCCAGCTGCCTTCGTGTTCTGTTCGATTAAGAAACCTATTAGTGGTAAAACGCATGAGCAGTAAGTATTTATGGTCTGTCAGCTGTCGGAACTTCATTTCCATTTCCTAATATGACAGAACACAGGCTCTGGCATCGTCACTAATGCCCTGTACACACTATCAGATTATCTGAAGACTTTTGTCTTCAGATTTACCTTTTCTATGTAGTGCAAGGGCCTGCCGGATTGCATACAAATTGAAGGTGTTTAGGTTTGACCTCATATTATATGGTTTTGGTAAGTCTGCAGACAAAAGTCTTCAGATAATCTGATAGTGTGTACAGGGCATAAGGGAAACAAGAAATAAAGCCTTGCGGCTTAAACAGCCTGCTTCCTACTGTGCGTGCATGAGTCACGCAGCATTTTATGAATGGTCCCGCTGTCTTCTGGGACCTGTGTGTCTCCCAGAAAGCAGCGGAGTAGGAGGGGCTGGAAACCTCATTACTCGCAGTAATCGCCGTTTAGTGATTTTACCCGGAGTGGGAGCGGGTGCCTGATTTTGACAGGTATCTGCTCCCCCCCCCCCCCCCATAAAAAAGTGCCGAATGTGACAGTGGAGGGTGCGAATAAGCAGAGCTTCCCCTTTTTGGGTGGAGCTCCGCTTTAAAGCCTGGCTGCCGGTTTACATATTAACCCGCACCCAGGTACCTTCCCACTGTACACAGGCCAGGCCATAGAAGTACCTGAAGTTTATTATTTTCCATTTTTTTTGTATGCTGTGGGAATTGGTCAAAGGCCGATTCACACAAGCAGTGTGTGACCACGTAGCTCCCAACTGTCCCTGATTTCGAGGGACTGTCCCTGAGTTGGAGCAAAGTCCCTCTGTCCCTCTTTGCTCCTCATTTGTCCCTCATTTTGGTCTGATCTAAAAAACTAAATAAAATGCCCTATTTATCTTTCAAAAAGTGTTAAATTTTCATCCAATTTCTAAATTGCTGCATTTGTAAATTTCAAATGCCAATATGAAGGAATGGTAGTGGTAGGAAAAAGCACTTGTGGGTTTACCTAATTTTTTTGTATAATTCTCATTTTAGAGGGCATGGCACGGGGTGTGTCCTATGCCTACATACTTTTGCTAATAGGTGTTCCTCATTCCAATCTTAAAAAGTTGGGCTCAGGCATGTTCAAATCCTAGTCCCAACCCACCTAAGCATTCAGGCCAGGAAGCTGTCACTGAACATCGCCAATCATAGGCAGCCTAGTCAGGCTGTGCGTATGGGCATCTGCGGGCCGGGAAATGTTTCACTGCCTATGATTGGCGGTGTGCAGTGACGGATTCCTAAATTATTGCTCAAGTGGGTTGGGACTACGATCTGAACACGCCTGAGCCCATCCCTAGTTGGGAGGTATGTGACCATACTACTATACAGTACATGTGGTCACGGGAAGGTGTGCTGTTAGGCATCTTGCACACTGCTGCCAAAATACTGAGCGTTTTCAGACACGCAGAATACTGAGCGTTTTCAGACACGCAGAATACTGAGCAGTTTCAGACACGCAGAATACTGAGTATTCTCAGACACGCAGAATACTGAGCAGTTTCAGACACGCAGAATACTGAGTATTCTCAGACATGCAGAATACTGAGCATTCTCAGACATGCAGAATACTGAGCATTTTTAGACACACGGAATACTGAGCGTTTTCAGACACGCAGAATACTGAGTGTTTTTAGACATGCAGAATACTGAACGTTTTCAGACACGCGGAATACTGAACGTTTTCCGACATGTGGAACACTGAGCATTTTCAGACATGCAGAATACTGAGCGTTTTCAGACATGAAGAATACTGGACGTTTTCAAACATGCAGAATACTGAGCAGTTTCAGACACGCGGAATACTGTGCGTTTTCAGACATGGGGAACACTGATCGTTTTCAGACATGCAGAATACTAAGCATTTTCAGACATGCAGAATAAGCGATTATAGACATGCGGAATACTGAGCGTTTTCAGACACGAGGAATACTGAGTGTTTTCAGACATGAGGAATACTGAGCGTTTTCAGACACGCAGAATACTGAGCGTTTTTAGACATGCAGAATACTGGACGTTTTCGGACACGCAGAATACTGAGTGGTTTTAGACACACGGAATACTCAGCGTTTTCAGACACATGGAATACTGAGCGTTTTCAGACATCTGGAACACTGAGCGTTTTCAGACATGCAGAATACTGAGTGTTTTAAGACACATGGAACACTGAGCATTTTCAGGCACGTGGAATACTGAGCTTTTTAGACACGGAGAATACTGAGCGGTTTTAGACACGTGGAATAGTGAGCGTTTTCGGACAGAATACTGAACGTTTTCAGACATGCAGAAAACTGAATGTTTTAAGACACGCAGAATACTGGGTATTTCAGGACATGCAGAATACTGAGCGTTTTCAGACACGCAGAATACTGAGCGGTTTTAGACACGCGGAACACTGAGCTTTTCCAGACACACAGAATAATGAGAGTTTTCAGACACGCGGAACACTGAGCATTTTCAGACACACAGAATACTGAGCGTTTTCAGACACGCAGAATACTGAGCGGTTTCAGACATGCAGACGTTTTTGTTTTTTACTGGTCTAAATGCAGCCCAATGTACAGTATCCAATGTATTTGTAGACACAGGCGCTGTGACATGTTGGGGTTTCTTAGCTTAGTGGTAGTGCCAAAACAGTGAGTTTACTCCACTCCAGATATAGTTTCCAGGGCTTTCCTGCCCACTTTTATTTAACTGTTTCCAGCTCGCCGTATTGTGAAATGATAGACAGGCAGGAGCACTCTCGTTCTGCAAGGACGTCCCCCATCCCATGCATACTGGGGGGGGGGCGCGCAGCGCAGCCATTGGTGGTGCTCCGCGCTCCGCTTACCGATCACAGTGAACAGCGTATGACATAGGCTCTACGTCATAGGCTATGGTTGGCAGCATTCCTCTTCTCTCACTGACAGCGGGTGAGGAGAGGAGAGCCGGTAAGCGGGGATTTCTCATCAGTGTCCTGATTATCAGGGCAGCCCCAACTGTGCCCACCAGTGCTGCCAATCTGTGCCCATCAGTGATGCCTGTCAGTGCCATATATCAGTGCTGCCTATTGGTGCCGTCTATCAGTGTTCATATGTGCTGCCCATTAGTGCAGCCTATCAGTGCCCGTCAGTGCAGCCTCATTAGCGCACATCAGTAAAGGAGAAAAATTATTAAAAAAATGATAAAAATTTCATTTGATTACAGGGTTGCATGACCGCACAATTGTCATTCAAACTGCGACAGCACTGAAAGCTGAAAATTGGCCTGGGCAGGAAGTGGAATTCCCCCCCGTGGATGAAAAATATTGAAGATATCTAATATTTTAGTATCTTTAGGCGTTTCTGGATGATTAGTATAGATAGCCAGGCTGACCTAAAAACAAAGTGTGAATTTATTGTCACACAGTTGGCATCATAAATACAATGTAAAAAGTATAACAGTTCAGTTCAATGTAGGTAAAAATATCAGAAATAAAAGCTACTTATGAAAGATGTGTCAAGCTTGAAATCAAGGTGCCATTAGGAATCAAACATGCGATTCGGACCTCTGCTGGAAGAAAATTTTAGTGACTGGACCTCCGTGAATTTTATTTCAATACCTCTGACATAGATCCTGACTATTCTTAACTTCCCATGACATTCTTTACCAGATATCTTATATGTCATCATCCAACTAGCTACATACACCAGAAAAATTTGACATTTTACTGCCTCAGCTAAAGAACTTTATCACTATATACCTGATCAAGGTCTTTCACACATGATTAATTAATCATAAAACCACAAATATTTTGCAAGCTTGCCAGGAATATAATATAACTCCTATAAGTGTCGAATTAGGAATTTGGAATAATTATCTAACAATTCCCCCTGAATTATAATTATTCATATTCAATGAATTATTAAATCCACACATCATTCATATCTCATATACACAACCTTGTATCAAATGATTAATGACAAGTGCAAATCAAAAAACTCAGTCCAGTGAAACACCAGTGGGTATCAAACAATAATGTCCAAAAATGCTGATAAATAGTCCAAAAGGTGATTCCAAAATTCCGTGCTACACACACAAAAAAATCTGGAGGGTGCAAGCCTTGTGATAGGATAGTTCAGCGTCCCACCACCAGCTTAGCCTCTTACCAAAGAATAGAAGTTTTAAGGGCATGTAAAGATATCACTGCTCCGGAGATTAAGCAGCTGCAGAGAGATTCCAAGAAACTCAGGTGACACTCTTACACACAGGTAGTACCTGGACTCTTACCAGACAAAGCAAAGATATAAGCCTGGAACTGTCACGTGTAGTGGTCCTGCAAGGAATCGCTGAGCGCTTGATGGCTGATGTGACCTCGGGTGTCTAATTTACCTCAAAGGTAGGGGACATAACAAAGGGGACCGCCATGGTGCATTATCAACAATAAATTTATTGAGGTAAAGATAAATTGCACTTACAATATTGTAGACAATAAGTACGGGTTCCCCCAAAGTGAAGCAGAGTAGCGGTGGCCGCCTGCAGTGCGGAGCGCTGTCTCGGTCTACTAGTGATGACGCGGCGCCTCCTCTCTGACGCATTTCCCCCGATTGGGCATCCACTGAGATAGGAGGTTGGTTTCACAGGTATGCTTTCTCTGGTTAGGCTAATTTCAGCTCTCAATCAATGACATAAAGATTTATTTTTTTTACCATTCAGCAAACCTTGTATATATTGTCTACCATTCTCATCCAATATAATTGGAGCAACATAATGTAATGGTATAGGGACCGAATCTCAATGTGATTCTAATTTTGGCAATGGCAATAAACCATCTCTGTCAGTGACAGCTCCTTTCGCTACGCTGTCTGAACTGTTGTTAACAGTCAAATTACTGATCTGTTTGACTGTGGTGGCATAGGGCAATTTAGTCAAACTTTTATCTTGACATAATAAAGCAGGTTGTACAAAAGCTGCTTTCATTCTCCATATCTTTAGCTTTTATTTGCGAGTCTCTCCTAAATTTACAACAATGTTTTTTCATATGGCCAAATCTATGGCAGTAAAAACGTGTAATCGTCTCTCCTGGTCTCACTTGCCTTCACTGTCATTGTCATTCTTACTGGGATCTGTAATTTCTGACATGTCTGTTGCCTGACTATTTTTGTCACATTGAATCATAGCTACCTCATATGTGAGATTGCTCTGTTTCAATTGTCTCCTTTTTTTATCAATGAAGTTTACTATATCGTTCAAATTTTGTCGTTCCTGTGCTATGGCTAATGAAGTTGGCTCAAGGTAATTACATTTTTTTACAAAAGATATTATAATACCTTGGTCTCTTTCATTGTCTACTCTAAATATAATTTTATATGCTTTGCAAAATTAAATCCTAAACTGAAAAGGGTGTTCTTCTGCAGTAGTCTGTAATCATTCTAACATTTCAGTGGATGGTACTTCTTCGCCAGTCGTACATAGAAGCAATTGTCGCAGTCTGTCTGTCGCGTCACTATGTTCTGACCTTCGTTATCAATAATAGAGATGTCCCGAACTGTTCGCCAGCGGACAGTTCCCGGCGAACATCGCTTGTTCGCGTCCGCCGCTGCGGGCGAACATATGCGATGTTCGGTCCGCCCCCTATACTTCATCATTGAGGCAAACTTTGACCCTGTACCTCACAGTCAGCAGACACATTCCAGCCAATCAGCATACCCTCCCTCCCACACCCTCCCACCTCCTATAAAAAAGCAAGGGCAGCATCCATCTTAGATCATCCTGAAGCAGTGTGTTAGTGAGAGCAGGGAGAGTGCTGCTGCTGTTAATAGCTAGGGACAGTTGTTAGTCAGTGTTCTCGGTCTTGTTAGTCAATGTTCTCGGTCCACTCCTGCTGTAAGGCCAGCATCCTGACAGCACCCCAAAAAGCCCTTTTTAGGGCTGGTATTTGAGTAATTTTTTTCCACATATATATATATATATATATATATATTGTCCCCAAAAAGCCCTTTTTAGGGCTGGTATTTGAGTAATTTTTATATATATATATATATATTGTGCAGTTGCCTGCCCGCCGTGTGTGAGAGGCCACAGACCCACCACAGACTGTACTGTGTGCACACCACACTCATTTCGGGTGGCACAGGCACAGAACCTTGCAGTTTAAAAAATATTTTTTTTTTCCTCTGTCATAATTGCAGTGAGTGTCAGGTCCACAGAGTGTACTGTGTCCACTGCAGTGCCCACCACTGATATATATATACGGTGGCACAGCAGCTTGCAAATTAAAAATATATATATTTTTTTATAATTGCAGTTGCCTGGCCTGCCAGTGACTGTCAGGTCCACAGAGTGTACTGTGCCCACTGCAGTGCCCACCACTGATATATACGGTGGCACAGCAGCTTGCAAATTAAATATATATATATTTTTTATAATTGCAGTTGCCTGGCCTGCCAATGACTGTCAGGTCCACAGAGTGTACTGTGCCCACTGCAGTGCCCACCACTGATATACGGTGGCACAGCAGCTTGCACGCATAGTGCCACAAATCTAAAAAAAAAATGACAGGCAGAGGCAGGACACCCCGCAGGGGCCGTCGTGGTCGTGGTGCTGTGATTTCCTTTGGCCCTAGAATAATGCCCAGTGTTCAGAAGCCACGTACCCTTAACTCAAAAAATTCAGAGGACATAGTTGACTGGCTTACACAGGACACCCAATCTTCTACAGCTTCCGCTCGGAACCTTAATGCACCATCCTTCTCCAGCTCAGCTTCGGGCACCTCTCAATTTACCACTCGCCCGCCGGCACCACCACCAACACTAGCACCACAGCCGCTTCACTTGATCTGTCAGAGGAGTTATTTACACATCAGTTGGAAGAAATAAGTGATGCGCAACCATTAGTGCCAGAGGATGGAGATAACGGGGATATGTCTCAGTCAGGCAGCATTATACACATGGACGTACATTGTGATGATGATGATGATGATGTTGTGCCTGCTGCTGCTGCCTTTGCTGAGTTGTCAAGTGAAGCGGCTGATGATGACGATGTGTCCGTGGATGTCACCTGGGTGCCTGCTCGAAGAGCAGAAGAAGAGGGGGAAAGTTCAGATGGGGAGACAGAGAGGAGGAGAAGACGAGTTGGAAGCAGGGGGAGGTCATCGCAAGGAGCTAGTGGCACAGTCAGACAGCATGTATCGGCACCCGGGGTCAGCCAGACAGCATGCCAATCAACGCAAGCTGTTGCCACCACCAGAATGCCGTCATTGCAAAGCTCAGCAGTGTGGCATTTTTTTTGTGTGTCTGCCTCTGATAGCAGCGATGCCATTTGCAACCTGTGCCAAAAGAAACTGAGTCGTGGGAAGTCCAACACCCACCTAGGTACAACTGCTTTGCGAAGGCACATGATCTCACATCACAAACGCCTATGGAATCACAACACATGAGTAAAAGCAGCACACAAACTCAAAGCCACCATCCTCCTCCTGGTCCAGCATCTTCAGCCACGTCAACCACTGCTGTCCTCCTTGCCCCCTATCAACGACCCGCCAGTGCCGCCACTCCGCCTCTCACCTTCAGCAGTTCCTGCTCATCTGCCCACAGTCAGGTATCTGTCAAGGAAATGTTTGAGCGTAAGAAGCCAATCTCACAGAGTCACCCCCTTGCCCGGCATCTGACAGCTGGCTTGTCGGAACTCTAAGCCCGCCAGCTTTTACCATACAAGCTGGTGGAGTCTGAGGCCTTCAAAAAATTTGTCGCTATTGGGACACCGCAGTGGAAGGTACCCGGCCGAAAATTTTTTTCACAAAAGGCAATCCCCAACCTGTACTCTATTGTGGAAAAGGAAGTCATGTCATGTCTGGCACACAGTGTTGGGGCAAGGGTCCATCTGACCACTGATAGCTGGTCTGCAAAGCACGGTCAGGGCAGGTATATCACTTACACTGCGCATTGGGTAAACCTGCTGGCGGCTGCCAAGCATGGAATGCGTAGCTCTGCAGAGGAGTTGGTGACACCGCCACGACTTGCAGGCAGGCCTGCTGCCACCTCCTCTACTCCTCCTACTCAATCCTCTTTGCTAACCTCCTCGGCTGAGTCGTTTTCTGCTGTTGCGTCTTGCTCTACACCAACTGCACCCCCCCAGCTCCCCAGGGGCTATTCCACATGCCGGATACGACAGTATCACGCTGTCTTGGGGTTGACTTGCCTGAAAGCAGAGAGTCACATCGGACCAGCACTACTGTCCGCCCTGAACGCACAGGTGGATCAGTGGCTGACCCCGCACCAACTGGAGATCGGCAAAGTGGTGTGTGACAACGGAAGCAATTTGTTGGCGGCATTGAATTTGGGCAAGTTGACACATGTGTCGTGCATGGCACATGTGTTGAATCTGATTGTACAACGCTTTGTGCATAAGTACCCAGGCTTACAGGACGTCCTCAAGCAGGCCAGGAAGGTGTGTGGCCATTTCAGGCGTTCCTACACGGCCATGGCGCACTTTTCAGATATTCAGCGGCGAAACAACATGCCAGTGAGGCGCTTGATTTGCGACAGCCCGACACGTTGGAATTCAACACTCCTGATGTTCGACCGCCTGCTCCAACAAGAAAAAGCGGTCAATGAGTATTTGTATGACCGGGGTGCTAGGACAGCCTCTGCGGAGCTGGGTATTTTTTTGCAACGTTACTGGACGCTTATGCGCAATGCCTGTAGGCGTCCTTTTGAGGAGGTGACAAACCTAGTCAGTCGCAACGAAGGCACCATCAGCGACATGATCCCATATGTTTTCTTCCTGGAGCGTGCCCTGCGAAGAGTGCTGGATCAGGCCGTAGATGAGCGTGAAGAGGAAGAGTTGTGGTCACCATCACCACCAGAAACAGCCTTACCATCACTTGCTGGACCTGTGGCAACGCTGGAAGAGGAGTCTGAGGAAGAGGAGTCAGAGGAGGAATGTGGCTTTGAGGAGGAGGAAGACCAACCACAGCAGGCATCCCAGGGTGCTCGTTGTCACCTATCTGGTACCCGTGGTGTTGTACGTGGCTGGGGGGAAGAACACACCTTCAATGACATCAGTGAGGACGAGGAATTGGACATGAGTAGCTCGGCATCCAACCTTGTGCAAATGGGGTCTTTCATGCTGTCATGCTTGTTGAGGGACCCTCGTATAAAAAGGCTGAAGGAGAACGACCTGTACTGGGTGGCCACGCTACTAGACCCCCGGTATAAGCAGAAAGTGTCTGATATGTTACAGAATTACCGGCAGTCGCAAAGGATGCAGCAGCTACAAAATAAGTTAAAAAGTATGCTTTACACAGTGTATAAGGGTGATGTCACAGCACAACGGGAATCGAACAGGGGAAGAGGTGAAAGTAATCCTCCTCCTACCACAACCACGCCGGCAAGGACAGGACGCTTTAGAGACGTCTTGTTGATGGAGGACATGCAGAGCTTTTTAAGTCCTACGCATCGCCACAGCCCTTCGGGGTCCACCCTCAGAGAACGACTCGACCGACAGGTAGCAGACTACCTTGCCTTAACTGCAGATATCGACACTCTGAGGAGCGATGAACCCCTTGACTACTGGGTGTGCAGGCTTGACCTGTGGCCTGAGCTATCCCAATTTGCCATAGAACTTCTGGCCTGCCCCGCTTCAAGTGTCCTGTCAGAAAGGACCTTCAGCGCAGCAGGAGGTATTGTCACTGAGAAGAGAAGTCGCCTAGGTCAAAAAAGTCTAGATTACCTCACCTTTATTAAGATGAATGAGGCGTGGATCCCGAAGGGACTGGCAGTGGGGGATGCATTTGACTAAAAAAGGCCTGATGAGATGCCTTGGGCTAAAAATGGTCCACACGCTGCTGTATTTATTCTCTGCATGCCGGATGACTTACATGACTTCTCCGCTACCAACTACGGTTCAAGCCGCAATGTTTTAGTGAACTTTCTGCCTGGAAAACCTCAATTTTTCTGGCCGCTGCTACAGATACCTACTTTTTCAGGCATGTGTACATGCCTAATTTTTCTGGCCTCTGGTGCTACACTGTGGCTGCAAAAAACAAAACACAAAAAAAAGGCACATACATGTGTCAATTCCCCTTCGTGATTGTTACCTTGTTGTGGTGAAGGGGCTTGCGTATCACAATGAAGCGATCACCTCTAGGAGTGTGTTGGCAATGTTGGCACACCCCAGATGATAAGGTCGTTGCTTCATTGTGAGCAGACCAAAAGCGATCCGCTGGATAATTTTTCATACAAAAAACATTAATTTTCTTTATGATCATCTTGGGTGATCATTAAAGCCTAATAGACCAACAATGGGCCCACACTGCAGAATCATTGTTTTCTGGGTCACTTAATTGTCACTGAACTACCTCAGCACGACCATAGGCTTTGAAAAACCGCCATCGCCTGCAATCTCCCAAACGTGCGCATGAGCACAGTCATCACTACAGCAAGATTGACGCATAGAGGAATAAAATTTATGTCATGAGTGTGTCAATTATTGACAACTCTTTGCTGTTGTCTAAAATCTATTCGATAGATGTCCCCTGATAGGGGACGTAACAGGGATTAAACTGATAAGAATAGTACCACTTAACACACCACTCATATAGGATGGCACAGTACATTGCACAGGGCACGCGCAGTGCCCAAAATTGGAAGTAAGAGGACAGACCAACCATCTTTTTCCATCTCCCGGTTCCTAAAATCTATTCCGTACACCGTCCCCTGATAGGGGACGTAACGTAACAGGGATTAAACTGATAAGAACAGATTTTTTTAATTAAAAAAAAAGAGGACAGCCTCTGCGGAGCTGGGTATTTTTTGGCCGTGTTACTGAATGCTCATGCACAATGGCTGTAGGCTCATGCGTCCTTTTGCGGAGGTGACAAACCTGGTCAGTCAAACCCAAGGCAACATCATTGACCTCATCCCATATGCTTTTTTTCTGGAGCGTGCCCTGCGAAGAGTGCTGGATCAGGCCGTAGATGAGCATGAAGAGGAAGAGTTGTGGTCCCCATCACCACCAGAAGCAGCCTTGTCGTTGTCGATTGCTGCACCTGTGGCAACGCAGAGAGAGGAGTCTGAAAAAGAGAAGTCAGAGGAGGAAGGTGGCTTTGAGGAGGTGGAAGACCAACCACAGCAGGCGTCCCAGGGGGCTTGTTGTCACCTTTCGGGGACCCTTGGTGTTGTACGTGGCTGGGTGGAGGAAGAGACCTTCAATGACGTCAGTGAGGACAAGGAACGGGACATGGCTAGCTTGGTATCCAACCTTGTGCAAATGGGGAGTTTGCGGTTGTGCAAATGGACTGACTGACTGTTAAACGGGGAGTTTGGTCTGTCACAGTTTGGTCTGTCACTGTGAAGCGGGCGTAACCCTTACACTACCTGATCAAGTCAATGCCTCAACCTTCTTATATTCCTGAAAGTTTGGAAATGGAGAATGTTGATGCTGATGACGAAACAGAGATTAAACATAAAGACCTATTAAGAACTGCAAAACTAAATTTGTAAATACATGGCCAATTACTGAATGTTTTAAAAGACTTTCCTGTTAATGACTTGGAGGCAAATGCATTTTCTAATGCATACCTGATCGTATACACACACTGGATGTTTTAAAGCACGTTATTCCAAACAATTTAGGAATGTTAGGTGATTTATGCCCTTTATGGATTAAAACCCGACTTTGCGTCAACTACGTAATTTCCCATGGGAGTTTTGCCATGGATCCCCCTCCGGCATGCCACAGTCCAGGTGTTAGTCCCCTTGAAACAACTTTTCCATCACTATTGTGACCAGAAAGAGTCCCTGAGGGTTTTAAAATTCGCCTGCCTATTGAAGTCTATGGCGGTTCGCCCCGGTTTGCGAACATTCGCAGAGGTTCGCGTTCGCCGTTCGCGAACGGCAAATTTTAGGTTCGCGACATCACTAATCAATAACAGGTGACTTAATTAATTTAGCAAAATTAACAGGAACCTACAGCTGAAAAATGTAATTGCATTGATCATTTGACAGATTGAAATGGTCTTCATATGACTCAAATAAATCCCCATTAGAAAATGCATTTGCCTCCAAGTCATTAACAGGAAAGTCTTTTAAAACATTCAGTAATTGGTCATGTATTTACAAATTTAGTTTTGCAGTTCTTAATAGGTCTTTATGTTTAATCTCTGTTTCGTCATCAACATCAACATTCTCCATTTCCAAACTTTCAGGAATATAAGAAGGTTGAGGCATTGACTTGAATTCAGTATTTTTGTCATCTGTTGTTATTACAGCAATCTGTCTAATGTCATTTTTTAACTCTAATAAAAGATTTGTTTTAGAGCCCATTCACACTAGCGCGACTTGTGAGGCAACTTGTGTTGCCCCAGGTAGCTTGACATAACAAAAGCAATGTTAATCAATCAGTGCCGTCTTAATTGGCACTACTGAAGTTGCTCCGACTTCAGAAAAGGGTCCTGTACTACTTTGAGGCAACCTGTGATCCGACCTGTCCCATATACTTCAATGGGAGTCGCCTCCTTATCTTAATTGACACGACTTGTTATCAGACTTTCCAGGAAGAAGAAAGAGATTAGCCAGGCATTCCCCACATTGCAGCCATGCCTATAATGGAATATATATACCATTACATAATATATATATATATATATATATATATATATATATATATATATATATATATATATTCCATTATCTCTGCTTGGTCTGTGTGAGTGGCACTGGTGGACGTGTGATTCATGGCACTGATACGTGGCACTGATACGTGGCACTGGTGGACACTGATTCGTGGCACTGATACGTGGCACTGGTGGACACTGATTTGTGGCACTGGTGGACACTGATTCGTGGCACTGATACGTGGCACTGGTGGACACTGATTAGTGGCACTGATACGTGGCACTGATACGTGGCACTGGTGGACACTGATTCGTGGCACTGATACGTGGCACTGGTGGACACTGATTCGTGGCACTGATATGTGGCACTGGTGGACACTGATTCGTGGCACTGATATATGGCACTGATACGTGGCACTGGTGGACAATGATACGTGGCACTGATACGTGTCACTGGTGGACACTGATATTTGGCACTGATACGTGTCACTGGTGGACACTGATACGTGGCACTGATACGTGGCGCTGGTTGACACTGATTCGTGGCACTGATACGTGGCACTGGTGGACACTGATTCGTGGCACTGATACGTGGCACTGATATGTGGCACTGGTGGACACTGATTCGTGGCACTGATACGTGGCACTGATACATGGCACTGGTGGACACTGATTCGTGGCACTGATATGATATCAATCAGTGCCGTCTTAATTGGCACTACTGAAGTTGCTCCGACTTCAGAAAAGGGTCCTGTACTACTTTGAGGCAACCTGTGATCCGACCTGTCCCATATACTTCAATGGGAGTCGCCTCCTTATCTTAATTGACACGACTTGTTATCAGACTTTCCAGGAAGAAGAAAGAGATTAGCCAGGCATTCCCCACATTGCAGCCATGCCTATAATGGAATATATATACCATTACATAATATATATATATATATATATATATATATATATATATATATATTCCATTATCTCTGCTTGGTCTGTGTGAGTGGCACTGGTGGACGTGTGATTCATGGCACTGATACGTGGCACTGATACGTGGCACTGGTGGACACTGATTCGTGGCACTGATACGTGGCACTGGTGGACACTGATTTGTGGCACTGGTGGACACTGATTCGTGGCACTGATACGTGGCACTGGTGGACACTGATTAGTGGCACTGATACGTGGCACTGATACGTGGCACTGGTGGACACTGATTCGTGGCACTGATACGTGGCACTGGTGGACACTGATTCGTGGCACTGATATGTGGCACTGGTGGACACTGATTCGTGGCACTGATATGTGGCACTGATACGTGGCACTGGTGGACACTGATACGTGGCACTGATACGTGTCACTGGTGGACACTGATATTTGGCACTGATACGTGTCACTGGTGGACACTGATACGTGGCACTGATACGTGGCGCTGGTTGACACTGATTCGTGGCACTGATACGTGGCACTGGTGGACACTGATTCGTGGCACTGATACGTGGCACTGATATGTGGCACTGGTGGACACTGATTCGTGGCACTGATATGTGGCACTGATACATGGCACTGGTGGACACTGATTCGTGGCACTGATATGTGGCACTGGTGGACACTGATTCGTGGCACTGATATGTGGCACTGATACGTGGCACTGGTGGACACTGATACGTGGCACTGATACGTGGCACTGGTTGACACTGATTCGTGGCACTGGTGGACACTGATTCGTGGCACTGATATGTGGCACTGGTGGACACTGATTCGTGGCACTGGTGGGCAGTGGCACTGGTGGACACATACGTGGCACTGGTGAGCAGTGGCACTGGTGGACACTGATGCGTGGCACTGATACATGGCACTGACACTGATTCGTGGAACTGATACGTGGCACTGGTGGACACTGATTTGTGGCACTGATACATGGCACTGATACGTAGCACTGGTGGACACTGATTCGTGGCACTGATATGTGGCACTGATACGTGGCACTGGTGGACATTGATTCGTGGCACTGATATGTGGCACTGGTGGACACTGATATGTGGCACTGATATGTGGCACTGATATGTGGCACTGATACGTGTCACTGATACGTGGCACTGATATGTGGCACTGATACGTGGCACTGGTTGACACTGATTCGTGGCACTGATACGTGGCACTGGTGGACACTGATTTGTGGCACTGATTTGTGGCACTGATACGTGGCACTGGTGGACACTGATACGTGGCACTGATATGAGGCACTGGTGGACACTGATTCGTGGCACTGGTGGGCAGTGGCACTGGTGGACACATACGTGGCACTGGTGGGCAGTGGCACTGGTGGACACTGATACGTGGCACTGGTGGGCAATGAGGAAATGAGTAAAAAAAACAGAAAAGGGGAATTAGGTCACAACACATCATATTCTGATTGGCCAAACACAAAGTCGTCTGTCATACAAGTCCTGCAAAATAATTCACAAGTCGCGGTAAAGTCGCGGTAAAATCGCGGTAAAATCGCAGTAAAATCGTTGTAAAAAGTCGCTCCGACATGGGGCGACTTTATGGTCGTGGCAGTGTGAACCGGCTCTTAGATTCTATTTGTTTTTCAA
Source organism: Pelophylax lessonae (assembly GCF_965119305.1). Lineage (NCBI taxonomy): Eukaryota > Metazoa > Chordata > Amphibia > Anura > Ranidae > Pelophylax > Pelophylax lessonae. Next base: position 322,695,218 of record NC_138772.1, on the reverse strand, counting down.
CATTCTCTAGTAATTACAAAAACCTTACAGTTTGGACAGTTAGGCCTCTTTCACACGTAGCGGACCGTATCGCGATCCCCTCCGGCATTTCCGATTTTGCGTCCTTTCCATTTTTTAAATGGAAGAAAAATAGGGTTCTGTTCCTTTCCAAAAAACGGAACAGAACTGAAAGGACGCAAATCCCATTGACATGCATTATCGGCAAACGGATGGGGTGATATACGGACATACGGAACGCCCGTGTGAAAGGGGCCTTAAGAGAATCTGGAGACACATTTTCATTAATTCCTGTGTTCTGTACATTGTTAGTCTCTGTCTGATTTATTGTACAAACATTTTTGGCAGGTATATTAATATTAATAATCATCCTATTAAATATTCTTACTAACTTTAACACATTATTTATCTTTTTTCGTAATTTGTGCGCAGTAAACCTGGATTTGTCAATCTGTGCATTGGCCTGTAAACATTCATTGTACATATATTTCCAAAAGTGACTGTTGTTTGGATGAAAGACACATATTGAAACTCTAGCTTGCTTTCTCTAGCTAAGTCATCAGTAAATTCCATATTTTTTACTCACCGTAATTAGAAGAATTGCTTCAGCCAGTCCAGTCACTGGACCTCTTATCCACGTTGGACGAAACACAAACACCTATTGGTTGATAGGTTCAAGACCATCTTTTTTTTCGAGACTTGAATATTCACAAAATTGCGCTAATCTCTCCCCTCTCATCAAGGATCGAGATTTTCCTAAAAATGGAGAAATGACTGCAGTGCCTGGCTCGCCAAAATTAAAAATATTGAAGATTTCTATTATTTTAGTATCTTTAGGCGTTTCCGGATGATTAGTATAGATAGCCAGACTGACTTAAAAACAAAGTGTGAATTTATTGCCACACAGTTGGCATCATAAATACAATGTAAAAAGTATAACATTTCATTCAATGTAGGTAACAATATAAGAAATAAAAGCTATTATGAAAAATGTGTCAAGCTTGAAATCATGGCTGTAAAGGCATGTGTGTCCTTCCATGTCCTTCTACTCTAAGTAGCATGTTAAAGAAAGAAGCAGAAATTACATCTTTAGGTTTCTGAAAGCAAGCACTTGTTTAAGGTTGTCAAAGAGTATATGTCAAATCTTTGTGTTTATATGTGTCTGTGATGTGTGTGTGTGATCTCTCCTAGTGTGTGTTCGCCGGAATATGGATCTCTTGGCTATATATCTTACATGTAGACGTCATAACTTCACAACGCTCAAAAACTTGTATGGCATACATCATTTCTGCTAACTTCAGCTATTTGTATACAAGAGGAGATACTAAATTCATAAAGTCATGTATGGACTTTGATTGTCATGTAACACTCTATTCTTGTTTTTGTACCATGTCTAATGTCATGTTATGTAGTATAACCAAAGATCTACTTAAGAAACATATATCACCATGTTATACAACATTAAGTAATTACATACAAACATTGTTAATTATGACTGAGATTAGACTTATTCCAACTAACATTATTTAAACAAATATATGTATATTCCTCATATTACATAGATCCTGTCTATTTGACTTCCCATCACATTCTATAACTTAAATGTCTATTCCTTGTATGTCATCCTCCAACTAGCTACATACACCAGAAATATTTGACATTTTACTGCCTCAGCTGAAGAACTATATCACTAATCACCTGATCAAGGTCATTCACACATATTATTATTATTATAATATATACAGCCCTTTACAACTTGAAGGTAGACAGTACAAATACAATACACTTTAATACAGTAGGAATCAAAGGGCCCTGCTTGTTAGAGCTTACAATCTAAGACATATTAATATTATGATTATTCATAAAACCACATATATTTTGCAAGCTTGAATGAATGAATGAATATAATATAACTCCTATAAGTGCCGAATTATGAATTTGAAATCATTATCTAACAGTGGGCAAGAGGTTAAAAGAAAGTAAAAAATCATACAGGTATGTGTTCCCATGCAGGGGGTTCTCACCATCAGTGCAACAAACAACATTCAGCCTCCTGGCTCTCTTGTGACAGCTTTACTGTTCTGATTAGTACCGTAGTGGTCCTCCTGACCATCAAACACATCCCAGTGTTCATGCACAGATGCTGTACCTCACTGCGTCTTTTTTCTTTGCAGCTCCCTAGCTGCTCTTTCCCTCCTGGACTTTCTCACAGGCTTGGGCCTAGGTCTGTTCTGATCTGGACAGTGTGGTGCATACCAGCACCTCTCATGGCTCCCTTCACACACTGACCTCCTTGAGTGGGCGGGGCTCTGAGCTCTATCTCTGGCTCTCATATGAAGCCAGCACGTGGTCAATCTGCTACAGCACGTAAACATGAGCTACCTATAGATCAGTTAAAAGAAAAATGCAGGAATCGGAGTTGCCAGTCAATATTTTACATGCATACATACGTGCATAAAACATTCATTTGAAATAAATTATTTTAGACGGGTTACACAAATACATGCAAAAAAGCAGAAAATAAACATGTGAAATTTTGGCCAGGAATACTGTTGTTCAAACATCAGTACCGTGTATATGTAACCTAAGGCCCCTTTCACACTTGTGCGACTTGTCCTGCGATTTGGGACTGCAAAATCACATGACAAGTCCTTCTCCATTATTTCCGATGAGTACTGTTCATATCTGTGCGACTTGAAGTCGCACTGACTTCAAAGTAGTCCCTGCACTACTTTGGCCCGATTTGAATGCGTTTTGAGGTCCAAAGACATAGGCACTGCTTCAAGCCCAGTCAAAACTGCATCAGAATCGTGGTAAAATCGCGTGACTTTTAAGTTGCACAAGTGTGAAAGGGGCCTAAAGGGTACAGTATTGTTTAACCACTTGCCGAACATGTAAATGATTGAAAGGTGAGCTACAGCTACTTCAGCACCGACCACCGCACTTATACTGCGCTGGATCATGTACATGTATGTGATTTTGGATTTCCGAGTAGAAGGCAGGTGAGCGAGTGCCAGCTTCAGCCCAAGAAGAAGAAGTTGAGTGCAAGTGCTCAGCATCATATCCAGAGGTTGTCTTTGGGAAAAAGACGAATAAGTGCTGCAAGCATTGCTGCAGAGGTTGAAGAGGTTGGGGGTCAGCCTGTCAGTGCTCAGACCATACGCCGCACACTGCATCAAATTGGTCTGCATGGCTGTCGTCCCAGAAGAAAGCCTCTTCTTAAGATGATGCACAAGAAAGCCCGCAATCAGTTTGCTGAAGACAAGCAGAGTAAGGACATGGATTATTGGAACCATGTCCTGTAGTCTGATGAGACCAAGAAAAAAATATTTGGTTCAGATGGTGTCAAGTGTGTGTGGCGGCAACCAGATGAGGAGTACAAAGACAAGTGTGTCTTACAGTCAAGCATGGTGGTGGGAGTGTCATGGTCTGGGGCTGCATGAGTGCTGCCAGCACTGGGGAGCTACAGTTTATTGAGGGAACCATGAATACCAACATGCAGTGGTGTAGCGTGGGTTGTCAGCACCCGGGGCAAGGCAAGTAATTTGCGCCCCCTAACCCACGGGATTTTAGCACTCGTGTCTCTTCCACTAGATTAAAGAAACCCTTACCCCCTAAGCACATGTATTGTTTGTTATGAAAATACTGATGTAATTAAAGTAAAATGCATCTAAATACAAGTTTGAATGACCAGCGTGCCCCCTTTCAATGCAGAGAGATCAGCGTGCCCCCTTTCAATGCAGAATGACCAGCGTGACCCCTTTCAATGCAGAGAGACCAGCGTGCCCCCATTCAATGCAGAGAGACCAGCATGCCCCCATTCAATGCAGAGAGAACAGCGTGGCCTCTTTCAATGCAGAGTGACCAGCGTGCCCCCTTTCAATGCAGAATGACCAGCGTGCCCCCTTTCAATGCAGAATGACCAGCGTGCCCCTTTCAATGCAGAATGACCAGCGTGCCCCCTTTCAATGCAGAGAGACCAGCGTGCCCCCTTCCAATGCAGAGAGACCAGCGTGCCCCATTTCAATGCAGAATGACCAGCGTGTCCCCATTCAATGCAGAGCGACCAGCATGTCCCCATTCAATGCAGAGAGATCAGCGTGCCCCCATTCAATGCAGAATGACCAGCGTGCCCCCTTTCAATGCAGAATGACCAGCGTGCCCCCTTTCAATGCAGAATGGCCAGCGTGCCCCCTTTCAATGCAGAATGACCAGCGTGCCCCCTTTCAATGCAGAGAGACCAGCATGCCCCCTTTCAATGCAGAGAGACCAGCGTGCGCCAGACTGCTGACTCACTCGCTGCTAAACTGACTGAGCAGTGAAGAGAGGCGGCATAGGCGGGGCTTGGCTTGCAACGCCACCCCACCCTACACCAATGGACAGGCGAGAGACAGTCCAGCCCCGCCCCGACCCGCCATTTTCAGCCATAGGGCGGCCGCGCTGGACATCTCCCAGCCTAAATATGGAGGCAGCCGCAGACAGTGTGTGAACTGTGTATGTCAGAGTCAGACAGATAGAGTGACACTGCAGGTGCGCCCCCCCCAGATGTGCGGCCGGCCCCCCCTGCACCCCCCACGCTACGCCACTGCCAACATGTACTGTGACATACTGAAGCAGAGCATGATCCCCCTCCCTTTGGAGACTGGGATACAGGGCAGTATTCCAACATGATAACGACCCCAAACACAATTCCAAGACGACCACTGCCTTGTTAAAGAAGCTGAGGGTAAAGGTGATGGACTGGCTAAGCATGTCTCCAGACCTAAACCCTATTGAGCATCTGTGGGGCATCCTCAAATGGAAGGTGGAGGAGCGCAAGGTCTCTAACATCCACCAGCTCCCTGATGTCATCATGGAGGAGTGGAAGAGGACTCCAGTAGCAATCTGTGAAGCTCTGGTAAACTCCATGCCCAAGAGAGTTAAGGCAGTGCTGGAAAATAATGGTGACCACATAAAATATTGACACTTTGGACCCAATTTGGACATTTCCACTTAAGGGTGTACTCACTTTTGTTGCCAGCGGTTTAGACATTAATGTTGAGTTATTTTGAGGGTACAGCAAATTTACTCTGTTATTCAAGCTGTACACTCACTACTTTACATTGTAACAAAGTGTAATTTATTTAGTGTTGTCACTATAAAAAGATTTAATAAAATATTTACAAAAATGTAAGAGGTGTACTCACTTTTGTGAGATACTGTATAAGCTTTAAAACCTTCAGGTCTGAGTTCTTCTCTCCTCTTTTAAATGGTCACATGCAAACAATCTTACAGACTATATCTTGGTCTATTACTAAATTATTGACAATTCATTTACAATATTAAAAGTATTGTGTTCTAAATGTATTTTGCATTTACAAGATGGGGAAATTTTTTTTTTTTTTGAAAATCTTTTTATTGGTATAAAACAGAGAAAACCAACAACACAATACAATAAAACAAAATCAACATAGGTGCATTCAGTCAATTACATGGCACAGAAAAGGTAAACACAACACTGCCATTCACAATACTATTGCGTAGGTATACAGCGTTCACAACCAGCATATCCAAAGAAAAAGAGGGAAAAAAACACACCCCCATGCGGAGGCAGCAAACCATTGAAGAGCGGGGTGGCAGGCCCGAGAGTTCAAGCTCACTCCGGGCATGCCAGCAGGGCGGCCGAGGAGCCCTCCAGCCACCGCAGCCAGACGCGGTCATGTTTTTTGGGGCAGCCCCTATGAGCATAGGTGTCCCGGTACAGAGGGATAACCCCATCTACAAGATCTCTCCAGTGGTGGAGCGTGGGGGGAGTCTGCCTACGCCAATGCAAAGCAATGTTTTTCCGGGCATAGAAAAGTAGGAGGCCCAAGAGGGTGCGGTCCGCTACCCTGGGCACCAGGTCATCCAACAGCCCCAGGAGGCCAAGCCGGGGGGAGGGCTCCAGGTCCATCTGCAGAAGTGCAGAAGACACGGAAAAAATACGAGACCAATAGGCTGAAAGTCTCGGACAGGTCCAAAAAACGTGAAAAAAATCTCCCGGAACACCCCCACAGCGCCAACACTCCGGGGACTGTGTAGGATAGATTCGGTGCATGCGATGCGGGGTGAGGTAGGCCCTGTGCACAATTTTAAACTGGACTAGACGGTCACGCATGGAGACCAGAATCCTGAACGGGGAATCCCAAATATGCAACCAGTCCTCCGAGTCCAAGTCCGGGACATCCCGGGCCCAGCGAGAGTGGAGGCCCAAGAGTTCCGGAGAGGAGACCCGGAGGAGATGGCGATGTAGCACCGAGACCGCTCGAGAGGAGCAGTCGTAACGTAGGACCCGCTCTAGATCCGGCTGCACCAGCTGGGAACTCCCAGGGGGAAACTGGGCCCTGAAGGCGTGGGACAACTGCAGATAGTGGAAGAAGTGCGAGGGGGGGATATTGCGGTCTGTAACAAGACATGTGAAGGACGGAAGAGTCCGGTCAGGCGTGAGGTCCGAGACCCTCTTTATGTTATACTTAGTCCATCGCACCGGGTCAGGGAGATTGTACAAGTGGGGCAGGGAGGGGTTCCTCCACAGAGGGGCGCTCGGGGAGGACGCGGTGCTCGGGTAAGACTCCAACAGGAGCCCCTGGCGCCACGCCCGAAGCGTCGTGCGCATGGAGGTAGTCAACCCGTAGGGGGCCTGAGGCCCACGAAACAAGAGAAGGGACAACGCCTCCGTGGAACCCAGCACCGCGGCCTCCACCACCACTGCGGAATTAGAAGCCTCCGGAGCCAGCCACCAGACAGCCGTGACCAGCTGAGAGGCCAAGAAATATTTGTGACAATCGGGGAAAGCCAGTCCCCCCTGGGAGAGAGGGCGCATAAGGGTGGCTAATTTATATCTGGGGGGGCGGGGGCCCCACAAGAAACTGGAGAACATCTTGTTCAAGGCAGTGAAAAAGGACTTCGGGATCCACTGCGGAGAGTGGCGAAACAAATATGTCAGTTTAGGTAGGATTTTCATTTTTATCAAATTGATCTTGCCTAACAGGGAAAGAGGGAGGTTCTCCCACGCCTTCAGCTTGGCCCTAATTGCAGCTACAGCCGGATCCAGGTTCAGGGTGATAAAATCAGTAGGGTCCCGTGAGACCCGCACCCCAAGATAAGTGAAGCCGTCAACCCACTGGAGAGAGACATCTGACACACACCCACTCCTGGCCCCGGGATCGATTGCCAGCAGTAGGGATTTGGACCAGTTAACCTTGAGTCCCGTCACCTCGGAGAAGGCATTCAGGATCCTGAGGGCACCCCCGAGAGACGGTCCAGCATCGTTAAGAAATAAGAGTAGGTCGTCAGCGTACAGAGCTACCCTCTCCTCCAACCACGCCACCTTCAGGCCCTTAACATGTGGGGAGATCCGAAGGGCCTCCGCCACGGGCTCCATGGCTATGGCAAAAAGGGCCGGGGAGAGAGGGCAGCCCTGCCGCGTGCCCCGGGACAACTGAAACACTGAGGACAGCCTTCCCCCGAGACGAATGGCGGCTCCGGGGGAGGCATAGATGGTTTGTAGCCAGCGTATAAATAAAAGCGGGAAACCCATTCTCCGAAGTACTTCCCATAGGAAGAGCCACTCCACTGAGTCGAACGCCTTCTCAATGTCGAGAGAGGCGACGACTCTGGAGCCAGAGTTGGTGTGATTGGCCTGTAAATTTGTAAAGAGCCTGCGGAGGTTAATGTCCGTGGACCTGTGAGCCATGAAGCCCGTCTGGTCCTGGTCGACAACGGAGGGGAGCAGGGGTTGTAGCCTAGCCGCCAGTATCTTCGTGAGAATTTTTAGGTCGTTGTTAAGTAGAGCAATCGGCCGATAGGAGGCGCACAATTTTGGATCTTTAGGAAATTTGTGAATTAGAATTATATGGGCCTGCGCCATGGAGGGGGGGAGAGCCCCCTCCGCCAGACAGTCATTAAACAGGGCGGCCAGCAGTGGGGCCAGCAGGTCCAGATGAGCCCGATAAAATTCGATCGGAAGCCCATCCGGGCCCGGAGCCTTCCCCCTGGGAATAGAGCGGATCACCACTCTCACCTCCTCCTCCGTGATCGGCCGGACCAGACCGGATCGTTCATGATTAGACAACCAACCCAAAGCAATCGGATCTAGAAGGGGGTACAGGTCCTCCGGGAGGAGGCCCGGCGGGAGGGTGGTAGTGTACAAATGGGAATAAAAATCCCTGAATTCCGACAGAATCGCCTCGGGAGAGGTGAGGACCTCCCCTGTCGAGGAGATGAGCTCGGGCACCAGTGTCAGTGGATTGTCTTGCTGAGAGAGTTGAGCTAACATGCGACCATTCCGGTCCCCCTGTTCAAAACAACATTGCCGTGAGCGGTACAGGGATAGCCTGGTGAGCTCCGAGAGGTGAAGCTGGAGGTCCCGACGGGACGCCTGAAGCCCCTCAAAGTTCACTGCCGAGGGGTCCTGCCCATAGCGGACAGAAGCTTCCTCCGCCGCCGTCTCCAGCACCACCGTGTCAGCGGCCAACTGTGTGCGTACCGCCTTGATTGAAGAAATATAATGACCCCTAGTAAATGCCTTGAACGCATCCCACACCACAGCAGGGGAGGTCGTGCCAGCATTAATGTCCCAATACTCCCGCAGCACCGGAGGGGCCTGTCGCGAGACATCCGGCTGGTCTATCCAGTGTGCGCCTAAGCGCCACATAGATCCATCGCGGGTCAACCCAGAGCGCAGCGTGACCAGCAAGGGACTATGATCGGACAGACCACTCGGGAGATATGCCACCCCCTCCACATCCAACAGGACAGACGGGCCAGCAAAGGCAAGGTCGATCCTGGAGGAGGTCTTGTGCGTAGCGGAGAAACAGGAGTATTCCCTCCGCTCAGGATGTTTCCATCGCCAGGTCTCCCGGACCCCCGCCGCCTCCGCCCAATCAAGGAGGTCGCTGGAGAACACCTTGGGCGGAACCGGCCTGTCCAGATCGGGGGAGAGGATGGCATTGAAATCTCCAACAATTAACAGTTTGGCTGGGGCGTAAAGAGACACCTTTTCAAGCACAGTGTAAAGGACTTCGGTCTTAAAAGGTGGGGGCACATAGACCCCCACCACAACGTAGCGCTGCCTCCATAGGATGAGTACCAGCACGACAAACCTGCCCAAAGGGTCCGTATGGACGGCCTCAACCTCGTGGGGCAGGGTCTTACGCACCAGCACCGACACTCCCCTGGCATAAGAGGAATAAGATGCATGGAAGGCCCGCTGGACCCAGGGTTTCTTGAGGGCCTGCAATCTGCCACCCACCAGATGTGTCTCTTGTAGCACCAGGATAGAGGGATTGTGGGACTTAACATATTGAAATAACTGCGCCCGCTTAAATTTGTTATTCAGGCCGCGGACGTTCCATGAGAGGATTGAGAAGGTAGAGGGCTTAAGTGACGCCATAATTAGGTACAATAGGCATGAGAGGGCCAGCCAGCCCGCAGGCTAGCAGACACAGCTGGTGAGTAGCAGCGTAGCAGAGAGTAATGCACCAAACAACAAAACACACATGTAACAAAAAGAAAAAAAAGAAAAAACAGAAATACACAGTGAAGCATACAGCCTGTTTTCCAGAGCCGGAACGGCTCACCCTATCGTACCCCGGACACCCCATAAAACGCAGGGGAGGCAGGGGGACGATCTTGACCCAAGAACCAAACAGAAAAAACATTTTCGCAGGCCGCTAACGGTGCAGCCTGCCGAGCAGTCTTAGCAATGCGGGGAGAGAACAGAAAGTGAGGAGACCCAGACTCCCTTCTGGGCCAGGAAATCTCAGTCCAACCAGCACAGAGAAAAACTTAGCAGGTAAAAGGAAATCAGCAGCACTAGGAGAGGGATAACTCCAGTAGATAGGGACATCCATCCAGGTGTGGAGAGAGCAGGGGGGGAAGGGCAACACGGTGGTAAGATGGGGACCAAACAAACAGGCCAGTCCGAGGAGGCAAAGTCAGCAATAGAGCGGTCCATGCAAAGAAAAAGGAAGACAACAAGGGGGGGGGGGGAGCACAGGAGAGGCGCCCGGCTGCAGGGGGGACAGGGAAGTACAATACTTGCGACAGTTCAGGAGGTCCACGGGCAGCCGAGCGATCATCCAGATCAACGAACATCCAGCCAGGCAGAAGCCGCCTCAGGAGAATCAAAAAACCGAGCGCGGTCTCCATCAATGACTCGCAGGCGACTGGGGTAGAGGAGGCTGTACTTCAGGCCCTTGTCCCGGAGTCTCTTCCTGATGTCGGTGAACTGGCGCCGTTTGCTCTGGACCTCGGGCGAGTAGTCAGGGAAGAACATCAGCTTGGCATTCTCGTAGCAGACCTCCTGCTTGGCCCTGGCTGCAGCCAGGATCTGGTCCCGGTGTCTGTAATTGAGGAGGCGGAGGAGGAAAGGCCTCGGAGGGGCGCCCGGCACTGGGGGAGTCGGGGGGACCCTGTGCGCCCGCTCCACCACGAACGTCGGCGGCATGGCGGGAAGGCCCAGCAGTGAAGGCAGGAACGATTCAGCAAATTCCGCCGGTTTAGCACCCTCCGCCCGCTCTGGAAGGCCCAAGATGCGGACATTGTTGCGACGGAGGCGGTTCTCCGTATCCACCGCTTTGTCCTGCAGAGCCCTAACCTGGATCTGAAGGGCACGGAGTTCCGTAGAGTCGGCCCGAGTGGAGTCCTCCAGGTGAGAGATCCTCTCCTCCGCCTCCGTCACGCGGGAGCGGAACTTATCCAGGTCATGACGGATCAAGCTAATGTCCGTAGCAAGGTAGTCCATTTTTGCGGTAAGGGTGTCTTTGCACGCCTTTATCGCCTCCAGGATGTCAGCCGGGGAAGGATCCGGGGGGCCGCCGGGGTCCCGAGCGGGCTGAGCACTAGCAGACATCTTCGCCGGAGGAGACCTCGTGTCCAAGATGGCCGCCGCGGGACCCGAAGGCCGAGAGGAGCTCCGGGACGACTTGGCGGACCGCAGCTTCCCCGGTGAAAACGGAGGAATCCGCGGCGTGCCACCCTTCTTCCTGGTCCCCAGGGTGAGTTTTGTGGGGGTTTAAATGCAAGGGATGGATGTCGATGGTGTAGAAAGGATGAAGGCAGGAGCGGAGCTAGAGCCCAGAGCGTCCGTGCAGTCTCACATCCCGGCCACGCCCCCACAAGATGGGGAAATTTGACAAAAAATGTTTGTCCATGGGTTAAAACACTATCTCGCTGTTTTTTTTGTATGAAAGGCACATATGAAATTTTGCTAGGAGACTCACAGTTGTTAAAAGGTTAATTCTTTCAACTGGCTAAATGAAAATCGCCTGTTTTTCTCAGCTTCTAGATGTTCCCGCTATATATTTTAAAATTTTTTTACCAAAATGTTCTGAAGTGCGCGGGAAAGCCAATTCTTCCTTTTTTTACCTTGATTTTGCACACTGTAGTGGTCTAAAGTATACTTAGAAGCTGGGATCTGAACTGCAAAGTCACATCATGTCTTTGAGATAAACTATATTGATCTGAGATGAGATACAGCAGTGACCAGCTGTCCAGTACACTGGACATACCTCCCATGTTTCTAGGATGGGAAAGAGGGAAACTTTTTGGAGCAAAGTATGTAGGCAGAGCACACCGCTGCCAAACCCCCAGCTATACAGACCATGAAAAGGAAACAATTATTGGTTGAACCCTTCAATGTGCTTTTTTGCCACTATCTTTCTGTTAGGGCTTGTTCATCACTTGACTAAATTTCTAACGCTTAACAAATGCTCCTATGGTGTTAGTATGGGCGTTGGACTCGCGTTAAATGAGCTTTAGTATGGACGTTAGACTGGCATTTTACAAGCCTTAATGACAAGTTAAAAATGCTCTCCAAACCCCCTATGGGCAGTTTTAAAGGGTTTAACTGCTTAACGACCGCCCGCCACAGTTATACTGCAGCAGGTAGGTATACGTCGGTCGCATGCAGGCAGCTAGGAAGTGAGCGCACCCCGCCGCCAGCGCGCTCCCGCCCCCGGCATGCTCCCGCCCCCACTCATCACCCGGGAAGCCGATGCACGGGGCAGACGGCTCCGATTGCCGCCTGACACCCGCGATTGTTCTCCGCTGAGAGAGAACGGTCAGTTGTTGTAAACACAGCTGACCGTTCTTCTCCCTGCAATGATCACAGAGCTCCTGTGATCCTTACAGGGCTGTCTTTAACGCAGGGCAAAAGGGGCAGCTGCCCGGGGCCCAGTCTTTGTTGTGGGGCCCAAAGCAGATGTCCTTTGAGCCCTCATTGTCTGCAACCAGTTGCTACGTGGATTCGGGAGGGTCCAAGAAAATGTTTGCCCAGGGTCCAATCAATATTAAAGACGACAAATATAAAGGAAAATAACCGCGCTAAAGGGAAAAAAAACTCAACAGCAGCAACTTCTAGTGTGACCACACCCCAACGAACATTTGCAAATTAAGTCGCGCTAATCATATGATCATGGAGAAGTAAAGTCCATAAAGTCCAAACAATGAATGGAGATGTAATCAAAGAACAGGTCCCCTTAAGGGTGTATGCTTACCACATAGAGGTAAGATATAGGCAAAACTCTCTGTGCAAGTCTTGTCACCTTGATAGTAGATCCAGGCTCACATGAATGATAGACTCAGTAGTCATTGGATCATGGAAGTAAAATAAAGAACGCAATAGCGTAAAACCCAACAAACTGAATGGATTAAACACCACAGTGTTCCATAACATATGGATTAAGTGTGAAAGTATAGGCCACCACCAATAAATTATTCACTAGTAATAGTGAATACTAAGAGGTAAACCATGCATTAAAAAAGTTATTAAAGTAATAGGTACCCCTTACCAATAAAAGATAAGGGTCAACACCAAAATATATTTAAGTCGTGTTCTAGCTAGAGTCGCCTCTTACCGGACATCGATACAATAGTGACCAAAGTGAAGAAAGCAAGAGTGCTGAACCACCACCAGCCAGATTAGCCTCTTACCATGTGAAGATAAAAGTATAGCAAAATGTGCAGATCACAATCCAGTGTAACACACGGAGCCAATATCAAGACACACCAGTAGGGGTCGCCTCTTACCATATGGAGAAAACAATCAAGCCTGTATAGTATTCAAACATCCAGGGACCAACACTTGGCTGAAAGTACGGCTTCTCAGATGTCTCCAAAATAGTGCCAATATTCACCAACATAGAGGAAAAAAGGCTCCCATAGTGTAAAACCATTTAAAATGTATTTATTTAAAAAGCAAAATAACTCACAAGGGACCAGGAATGTAGGAGCAATGTGTGGAACCGCCGGCCGGACGGCTTCGCTCGCCCGCACTCTCCGGTCGCAATCCGATGACTTCAGTACGCCGTGACCTGACGACGTTTCGTCACAGATGACGTTTTCCGTCGCAGATGATGAAAACGTCATCTGTGACGAAACGTCGTCAGGTCACGGCGTACTGACGTCATCGGATTGCAACCGGAGAGTGCGGGCGAGCGAAGCCGTCCGGCCAGCGGTTCCACACATTGCTCCTACATTCCTGGTCCCTTGTGAGTTATTTTGCTTTTTAAATAAATACATTTTTAATGGTTTTACACTATGGGAGCCTTTTTTCCTCTATGTTGGTGAATATTGGCACTATTTTGGAGACATCTGAGAAGCTGTACTTTCAGCCAAGTGTTGGTCCCTGGATGTTTGAATACTATACAGGCTTGATTGTTTTCTCCATCTGGTAAGAGGCGACCCCTACTGGTGTGTCTTGATATTGGCTCCGTGTGTTACACTGGATTGTGATCTGCACATTTTGCTATACTTTTATCTTCACATGGTAAAAGGCTAATCTGGCTGGTGGTGGTTCAGCACTCTTGCTTTCTTCACTTTGGTCACTATTGTATCGATGTCCGGTAAGAGGCGACTCTAGCCAGAACACGACTTAAATATATTTTGGTGTTGACCTTTATCTTTTATTGGTAAGGGGTACCTATTACTTTAATAACTTTTTTAATGCATGGTTTACCTCTTAGTATTCACTATTACTAGTGAATAATTTATTGGTGGTGGCCTATACTTTCACACTTAATCCATATGTTATGGAACACTGTGGTGTTTAATCCATTCAGTTTGTTGGGTTTTACGCTATTGCGTTCTTTATTTTACTTCCATGATCCAATGACTACTGAGTCTATCATTCATGTGAGCCTGGATCTACTATCAAGGTGACAAGACTTGCACAGAGTTTTGCCTATATCTTACCTCTATGTGGTAAGCATACACCCTTAAGGGGACCTGTTCTTTGATTACATCTCCATTCATTGTTTGGACTTTATGGACTTTACTTCTCCATGATCATATGATTAGCGCGACTTAATTTGCAAATATTAAAGACGGCCCTGGATCCTTCTATTTAGGAACACAGGTCTCTGTGATCATTTCACAAGCCACACCCCCCCACAGTTAGAAACACGCCCCTAGGTACACATTTAACCCCTTGATCACCCACAGTGTTAACCCCTTCCCTGCCAGTGTCATAATTACAGTAACAGTGCATATTTATAGCACTGATTACTTTAGTAATGTCCCCCCAAAAGCGTCAAAAATGTCAGTCAGGGGTCCGATCTGTCCGCCGCAATGTTGCAGTCCCGCAAAAATTCACAGATCGTCGCTATTACTAGTAAAAAAAAAAAAACAAAAAAAATGACATAAATCTTTCTCGTAGTTAGAAGATGCAATAACTTTTGTGCAAACCAATCAAAATATGCTTATTGCGATTTTTTTTTTACCAAAAATATGTAGCAGAAAACAAATTGGCCTAAATTGTTAAAAAATTTTGATTTTTACTTTTTTTTTTTTTTTGGGGGAATGTATATAGCAAAATTTGAAAAATATTGTTTTTTTTTCAGAATTATTGCTCTTGTTTTGTTTATAGCGCAAAAAATAAAAATCGCACAGGTTATCAAATACCACCAAAAGTAAGCTCTATTTGTGGGAAAAAAGGGACCTACATTTTATTTAGGTACAGCGTCGCACAACCGTGCAATTGTCAGGTAAAGTAACGCAGTGCCGAATCGCAAAATATGGCCTGGCCATTAAGGGGGCAAATCCTTTCCGATCCAGAAGTGGTTAAAGAGCGTAATGAGCGCTAAAACCGCTCCACAAACACCTATTCCATTATAGGAAATAGACAAATCTTAACGCCCCAACCGCCTGCCAGAGCATTTGCCAAGCAATACCATAGACTTGAATAGGAGGTGTTGAAAGGCTTCAAACACCTCCTGAATTGACATGAGGCTTCCATTTTGAAGCAACGCGATGCTAACACTTCATGTTTTGATAGTGTGCACAGCACTGTGTGCTGTCCATTGTATCATTTGTATATAGTAGGTGTTTGAGGGGCTTTTTAATGCCTCTCAAATGCCTGCTTTTATTGCCAGTGTGAACTTAGCCTCATACTGGCTTTTCAAAATAACAAATGTAAGAATTTAGAGGTTGGATAAAAGCTTTCATGTAGTATAATACATTCAGTAGTTAAATACTACATTTTTTTTTAAAGAGGTCTATCCATCAATCCAAATAGAGCAGTGGTCTGCAAACTGTGGCAAGGGAGCTGGATGTGGCCCTTTGCTTGCTATTATCTGGCTCTTGGGGCATTTTACCCCCACCATAAGCAACAGTGAGGCATAGTTACTGACACTGACAATGGGGCACTATTCTTCCCACTGACACCAATGATGGGGCACTATTCCTCTCACTGACACCATTGATGGGACACTATTCCTCCCCCTAATACCAATGATGGGGCATTCTTTACTTCCACTGACACCAGGACATGTTCTACTCCCGATGGCCACAGACTGCCCCCCCCAAAGTTTGAAGGACAGTAAACTGACTCTTTGTTTCCAAGGGAGGGATAGTCGGGATCTATGACATTGGAGCTGAGGGGACCTGGGGGTATTTTTAGCACATATAAATTACCATGCAATTTTTTTTTTTTGCAAGGCAATAGTAGTAACATGCACATATAAACTTGTAACATGACTGCACTATGTGGCTACATCATGCTCAAAGGAAGAGAACCTTGTTTTAGGTTAGCAGCCTTTTCAGAGCAAGTTGTCTTGTTGAATCTGTTTGGTTTCTTCACCCTTCCTAATAAATAAATATTGAAATCCCAACACGTCTTGATGATGTCTATGCGGAGGTGGCCATGTACATAATCACTTTAGAATTCAGCCTAATGCACACTGGGTGTTTGCCCAGCTCTTCTGAATGCCTTTTCTCCTGGCAGGAGAAAAGCAGCATTAAAAAACAAGCCTACAGCCATGTGCGTTTATTCCATTGGACAGAATATTAATTCATTCTTGCCATTGAAATGAGTGAACACTAAAGTGCTAAATGTGCCTAACTTTTACGTGCGTCTGGCTTTTTTTTCTGCCGAAATGCTCCTCTGCTGAACGTGCAAGTGATGGTTTTATTTTTTCTGCCTCTAGATGCTCCTGTCCCTAAACGCCTGTAAAGGCCTAGGCATGCATGGACACATAGGGTAACAAGTAGAGGCATTTAGAGGCAGAAAAAAAACATCAAACTCCCTTAAAAGCAGCGTTTTTGATGCCCTGCGTGCATATGGCCTTCAGAGTAAGTGAACCAAGCCAGAGAATTTCCATGCAAAGTCACAGGTCAAGGCCTTGTCACATATATGATGACAGGTTATCAAATGATGCCAGAATGTGCTGGAACTTATTTGCTTTTTTTACAGGTAATAAATCATACTTCTGTGTTATGAAAACTGGAGTAAGTGAAGCAGTTTCCATTTCAACATCCTTTTTTTTATACCAGAGAATAAAATATTAATAATCCAACTATGTGTCTATATACTTCGGTTTGTGGTAACTAAGTTCAAGGTTGCACTGTCACATGTATTTTATTTTTAATCTGATAATAGACAAGCTATGTAGGCAGCATCATTTTCAAAGCACATGATACTTTCTCAGGACAAACATGAATACATAGCAGTACACAAAGCACAACTATCATTGAAGAGCAATGACAATAATCTCATTGTCACAGAAGCGTTGGCTAAAACGTTAACTAGTTACAATACACCCAAGGGATAAATAAGACAACCTCTATTCAACAAACATAAAGTGTACCATATATCCCGACATCACAACTTGAGAAAGAAAGGCACCTTGATAGGAAAAACGTGGGTGTGGCTAAATTGCACTGGATATTTGGAGTTGCAAAAAGGCACATGGTTAAATATAGTCTAAAACTGGTCATAGATGGATCGCATCTTGGTCAGGTCAGCAGGGACCAGCCAAGATTTTATCCATCTATGGGTAGGCTGATTGTACCCAAGTCGATCCATCGATCCACTTGGGTACAACCAGCATGTCGGATTGCTACCATGTGAATATTGTCAGCGGCTAAAGCCACTAGCTATATTCACTGTGTTTTCTGGCAAGGACAGCTGCTTAGGTAGGTGCAGGTGTGGGGGTGAAAGGAGAAGGATGAAGAAGACGGTACAGGTGTAGAGGAAGAAGAAGAGGGTACAAGTGTTGAGGAGAAAGAAAAGGAGACAGGTGTGGAGGAGCGAGAAGAGGGTACAGGTGTAGAGGAAGAAGAAGAGGGTACAAGTGTGGAGGAGGAAGAAAAGGAGACAGGTGTGGAGGAGCGAGAAGAGGGTACAGGTGTGGAGGAGGAGGTAGAGGGTGCAGGAGTGGAAGAGGAAGAAGTATATAAAGGTATGGAGGAGGGAGAAGAGGTTACAGGTGTTGAGGAGGAAGAGAAAGTGGCAGGTGTGGAGGAGAGAGAAGAGGGTACAGATGTGGAAAAGGAAGAAGAATTAGAAGGTGTGGAGGAGGGAGAAGAGGATATAGGTGAGAGGAAAGAAGAAGGTACAGGAAAGAAGGAGAAAGAAGAGGGTACAATTATGGAGGAGGAAGAAGAGGGTACAGGTGTGGAGGAGGGAGAAGAGGATATAGGTGAGAGGAAAGAAGAAGGTACAGGAAAGAAGGAGAAAGAAGAGGGTACAATTATGGAGGAGGAAGAAGAGGGTACAGGTGTGGAGGAGGGAGAAGAGGATATAGGTGAGAGGAAAGAAGAAGGTACAGGAAAGAAGGAGAAATAAGAGGGTTCAGGTGTGGAGGAGGAGGTAGAGGGTGCAGGAGTGGAAGAGGAAGAAGTATATAAAGGTATGGAGGAGGGAGAAGAGGTTACAGGTGTTGAGGAGGAGGAGAAAGTGGCAGGTGTGGAGGAGAGAGAAGAGGGTACAGATGTGGAAAAGGAAGAAGAATTAGAAGGTGTGGAGGAGGGAGAAGAGGATATAGGTGAGAGGAAAGAAGAAGGTACAGGAAAGAAGGAGAAAGAAGAGGGTACAATTGTGGAGGAGGAAGAAGAGGGTACAGGTGTGGAGGAGGTAGAAGAGGATATAGGTGAGAGGAAAGAAGAAGGTACAGGAAAGAAGAAGAAAGAAGAGGGTACAATTATGGAGGAGGAAGAAGAGGGTACAGGTGTGGAGGAGGGAGAAGAGGATATAGGGGAGAGGAAAGAAGAAGGTACAGGAAAGAAGGAGAAATAAGAGGGTACAATTATGGAGGAGGAAGAAGCGTGTCAGGGACTCAATACCCTGCGCAGGCGCTGTTAGGAACGCTTCCTGAGCACACTGATGTGCTGTTATGAGTCTGCAACCTAAGGGGTTAACCTAGAGCAGACTAATTGCAATAATTGGCAAACAGGCTGCCTTATTTAAACAGCTCAGCAGCACTGCACTTTGCTGTGTTGTCTTCAGCTCTCCTGTTTCCTGTGCCTCTTATATCTGCTGTTCCTGTTTACCTGACCCGGCTTGTCTTTGGATTCTGATTACCTGCTGCCCGCCCTGACCTTGGCTTGTCCTGACTATCCTCCTGTCGCGTCCTGATCTGTTTACCTGCTACCGGCTATTGGCTACCGGCTATTGGTCCTGGACCTGTTCCTGGCTCTCCCAGGGAATCCGGGGGGCCGCGACCTGGTGTTAGCAAGCAGCCAAATCCATCCCCACCATCTGGGGCCCTGGTGAAAACCGGCTTACACTTAGACTCCGCACCTCTGGTGAACCTGTGCCACGCCAGTTACCCGGTAAGCCACTCCTCTTACGTCAGGCTCTGCCACGTTACCCCGTGACAGTACAACACAGCCATGACTGAGCCTGCTAGAGGAGCCTCTCCTATGGACAACATCTGCCAGCATCTTGCGGCCCTTACCCAAGCCGTTAAGTCCCTGCAAGAGGGCTATACCCAGCTGGAGGGGCGTGTTCAGTCCCTAACCCCCTCAACGGACCCTACAGTTTCTGCTGCTTCCATGGCTCCCTCCGGGAATCCCTCCGGTCCGACGGTGGTGATGCTGCCTCCTGAGCCAAGGGTCCCTACGCCGGAAAGGTTTTCTGGGGATCGGAGCAAGTTTAGACCCTTCCGCAATGCCTGTGAGCTGTACTTCTCCCTGCAACCCGAACCTTCTCCTTGGAAGCAACCAAAGTGGGGTTCATCATATCCCTGCTTCAAGGTGAACCTCAGTCCTGGGCTCACTGCCTGCTTGAAGAGCGCAGTGACCAGCTGGACTCCATGACGGCTTTCTTTAATGCAATGGCGCAGTTATACGAAGACCCGCAGCGCACTGCTACCGCAGAAACCGCGCTCACATCACTTCAACAGGGCCGTAGAGCCGTAGAGGATTAAGTTACTGATTTCAGGCGTTGGAGTACGGACACTCACTGGAACGACGCAGCCTTGCGACATCAGTTCCGCCTGGGTCTTTCAGAAAACTTGAAAGATGAACTGGCCCGAGTGGGTATACCCGAGACCTTGGAGGCATTAATCACCCTGTCCATACAGATAGACCACCGGCTCCGTGAGCGTAGAGCAGAGAGGTCCACGCAGCAGACCTGCCCAGTCTGGATGTTGCCACGGGTTCCTAATCCCGTCCACACCTTCTCCTCCGGTTCCCGTTCCAGCAACAATGCTCCGGTTACTTCCGAATCGGATATGTCAGAGCCGATGCAACTTGGGCTTATGCGTCCTTCCTTATCACAAGAAGAACGCTCACGACACGTCAGAACAACCTGTGTCTGTACTGCGGAGAGGCCGGACACTTTGTACGCTCATGCCCAGCAAAGATGCGTAAGTGTCTTTCTATAGCCCCCTCAAGTTATCCAGTTTCTGTCAACAATACCACTCACCTGGCTCTCTCTATCTCATTCCAGCTCCCAGAAGGCCCGATCCCGGTCACCGCTATTATTGATTCCGGGGCATGCAGCTGCTTTATTGACCTTACCTTTGCTGCCCATCAACGCATCCCACTTCGACCCAAGTCGCAGAGACTCTCCATCTTCCTAGCGGATGGGTCCCACATCAAGTCTGGGCCAGTTACCCAAGAAACCCCTCCATTGCCTGTGGCCACTCTCGAAGGGCACAAGGAGTTGTTGTGCCTGGATGCCATCTCTTCTCCCTTGTTTCCCGTTATTCTGTGGTTACCCTGGTTTCAGGCGCACAACCCGCAGATTAATTGGAATTCTGGAGACGTCAAGTTCCAGTCCCCTTACTGCCAGAATCATTGCCTGCCAGTACACCATAGTGCTCCTAGCACCCTACTCTGTATGGACGCTGATAAGGAGATACATTCCTCTGTCCCAGTATCTTATCACGAATACTTGGATGTCTTCAGTAAACAGGGGGCTGAGACCTTACCCCCCCACCGCCCCTATGATTGTCCAATTGAATTGCTTCCGGGGGCCGAGATCCCTTTCGGACGTATCTTTCCTTTATCGGAACGAGAATTGGGTACCCTTAAAGACTATGTGACGGAGAATCTAGAGAAGGGATTCATCCGACCCTCTACTTCTCCGGCAGGAGCTTGGATCTTTTTTGTGGAGAAAAAAGACCATTCACTTCGGCCATGTGTGGACTACCGTGAGTTAAATAAAATTACGGTCAAAAACCGGTACTCCCTACCCTTGATTCCTGAACTCTTCCAGAGACTAAGGATCGCCTCTGTATTCACCAAACTGGACCTACGGGGAACCTACAATTTGGTCCGTATTAGGGAGGGGATGAATGGAAGACAGCATTCTGCACCCGATTCGGGCATTATGAATATTTGGTGATGCCTTTTGGGCTCTGCAATGCCCCGGCCACCTTCCAGCACTTTGCCAACGACATCTTCAGAGACTATCTGGACATCTTTGTAATTGTCTACCTGGATGATATCTTGGTCTTCTCTTCCTCCCTGGCCCAGCACCGAGAACACGTTAAAAAGGTACTCCACCGACTCCGGTTACACAGGCTCTACGCAAAACCCGAGAAATGCGAATTTGAACAGCAGAGTATCCAATTCCTCAGGTTAATAATCTCCTCTGAAGGGGTCAAAATGGACCCTTTAGAAGGTCTCCGCCATCCTGGATTGGCCCGCACCGGTGGATAAAAAGGGGATTCAGCGTTTCATAGGATTCGCAAATTTCTACAGGAAATTTATCAAGGGGTTCTCTTCCATCATCGCCCCTATTACCCTGCTCACCAGACAAGGTACCCGCTTCCACTGGTCTCCCGAGGCGCAAGTCGCATTTACAGCCCTAAAGGAGCTGTTTACTTCTGCTCCTATCCTCAGCCACCCGGATCCCGCCCTGCCTTACATCCTCAAAGTTGACGCCTCGGAAATCGCAGTAACAGCAGTCATCTCCCAGCGTCAAGGTCTCAAGGACCTGATTCATCCGGTAGCTTTCTTCTCCCGTAAGCTTTCTCCTGCGGAGAGGAACTATGATGTAGGGGATCGGGAGCTCCTTGCCATCAAGACCGCCCTGGAGGAGTGGAGGTATCTATTGGAAGGGGCGGCACATCCCATACTCATTTTCACGGATCATAAGAACCTGGAGTATTTGAGGACGGCCAAACGCCTGAGACCTCGCCAAGCAAGGTGGGCACTTTTTTTCCCCAGATTTATGTTCCATATAACGTACCGACCGGGTTCCAAGACTACGAAACCAGATGCTCTCTCTCGAATGTACGGCAGTTCTAAAGAAATCATTGTACCTGACACCATCTTAACCCAAGGTAACTTTCTACTATTACAGTCTGACCTTCTTACCGCTCTGAGACAAGCCACAGTAAATGCTCCCCATCCTGCTGGAACTATACTGGTATCCAGAAATGGACTGCTATGGAGAGGGGATCAAATTTTCGTTCCAGAAAGTGCTCGTGTGTCCATCCTAGGACTGTGTCATGACCACCCGATGGCTGGTCATTTCGGGATCCATAAGACCCTGGATCTTGTGCAGCGCACGTTCTGGTGGCCCGACTTGGAGAAGTGTTGTAAACAATATGTTTCCTCCTGTACTGTTTGCACACGAAGCAAGGCAACCCGTAATAAGGCATGGGGCCTGCTCAGACCACTACCAGTCCCTGACAGACCATGGAAGATGATTGTCATGGATTTCATCGTTGAACTTCCTCCATCAGACGGTTATTCTGCAATCTTCGTGGTAGTAGACCGTCTGTCGAAAATGGCTCACTTCATACCACTAAGAGGTACACGGCGCAGGTCTTCATCAGAAAAATTGTAAGACTTCACGGGGTCCCAATGAACATTGTGTCGGATAGAGGTATCCAATTTACTTCTCGCTTCTGGAGAGCTTTATGTGATTCACTGAAAATCAAGCTGTCAATGTCCTCCGCATACCATCCCCAGACTAACGGGCAGGCTGAGAGGACCAACCAGACCCTCGAGCAATATATCCGATGCTTCACCACCTTTGTTCAAGATGACTGGGTCTCGCTACTACCATCAGCAGAGTTCGCATACAATAACGCCAAACACTCGGCTACAGGTCAGTCCCCATTCTATGCTAACTACGGGTTTCACCCATCTTTCTTGCCCTGCTTTATTCCTGAACCTACAGTGCCAGCAGTCCGGGATATATTGGAGTTCCTTAAGGAGAACAACAAAATCTTACAGGATGCCATGACCAAGGCTCAGACCTCCAATAAAGAGTTCTTTGACAAAAGAAGGAGAGGTGAGTTGGTTCTCCAGCCTGGCAACCTGGTATGGTTAGCCACCACCAATCTCCGATTGGCATGCCCTTCCAAAAAACTGGCACCCAAGTTTATTGGCCTGTTCCCTGTGAGGAGATAATTAAATGAGGTATCTTACGAATTGACGCTTCCCGATTCCCTCAAGATCGATCCAGTCTTCCACGTTTCACTCTTGAAACCTGCAGTACCTGATTCCTTTCCTGGTAGAAGTTCGGAACCACCTGCTCCTGTCACCATCAATGGGGACGAAGAATTTGAGGTGGAGGCCATCCTAGACTGCAGAAGGCGGAGGAACCAGCTACAATACCTGATTAAGTGGAGGGGCTACGGCCCCGAAGAAAATTCCTGGGAACCGGTACAGAATTTCCATGCCCAGGACTTAATCCGGAATTTCTTCCACAGCCATCCCCACAAAAGGAACCTTTTGGGCACCCGGAGGTTGCCTTAAGGGGGGGGGGGGGCAATGTCAGGGACTCAATACCCTGCGCAGTCGCTGTTAGGAACGCTTCCTGAGCACACTTATGTACTGTCATGAGTCTGCAACCTAAGGGGTTAACCTAGAGCAGACTAATTGCAATAATTGGCAAACAGGCTGCCTTATTTAAACAGCTCAGCAGCACTGCATTTTGCTGTGTTGTCTTCAACTCTCCTGTATCCTGTGCCTGTTATATCTGCTGTTTCTGTTTACCTGACCCGGCTTGTCTTTGGATTCTGATTACCTGCTGCCCGCCCTGACCTTGGCTTGTCCTGACTATCCTCCTGTCTCGTCCTGATCTGTTTACCTGCTACCGGCTATTGGTCCTGGACCTGTTCCTGGCTCTCCCAGGGAATCCGGGGGGCCGCGACCTGGTGTTAGCAAGCAGCCAAATCCATCCCCACCATCTGGGGCCCTGGTGAAAACCGGCTTACACTAAGAGCCGGTTCACACTGAGGCGATCCGACTTGCCGGGGCGACCTGTGAAGTCGCGGTGCACAGCGCACACTGCGACCTCGGAGCGACATGCACGGATTTCATATCACTGAAGTCAATGCAGGTCACTCCAGGTCGCCCCAAAGTAGTACAGGCAATGTTCCCTCTAATTTTTTACTGTGCTGAGCAAATAAAAAAATTTCTGAGCGCAAACCTTTAGACTGAGCAATGGGGGGGGGGGGGGGGGACGTCAATGCAGAGTGACCAGCGTGCCCCCAATCAATTGCAGAGTGCCACAGCAATGCCCCCAATCAATTGCAGAGTGCCACAGCAATGCCCCCAATCAATTGTAGAGTGCCCACAGCAATGCCCCCAAAAAATTGAAGAGTGCCTACAGCAATGCCCCCAATAAATTGCAGAATGCACAGCAATGCCCCCAATAAATTGTGAGTGCCCACAGCAATGCCCCCAATAAATTGCAGAGTGCACAGCATTGCCCCCAATAAATTGCAGAGTGCACAGCAATGCCCCCAATAAATTGCAGAGTGCACAGCATTGCCCCCAATAAACTGCAGAGTGCACAGCAATGCCCCCAATAAATTGCAGAGTGCACAGCATTGCCCCCAATAAATTGCAGAGTGCACAGCAATGCCCCCAATAAATTGCAGAGTGCACAGCATTGCCCCGAATAAATTGCAGAGTGCACAGCAATGCCCCCAATAAATGCAGAGTGCCACAGCAATGCCCCCAATAAATTGCAGAGTGCCACAGCAATGCCCCCAATAAATTGCAGAGTGCACAGCATTGCCCCCAATAAATTGCAGAGTGCACAGCAATGCCCCCAATAAATTGCAGAGTGCCACAGCAATGCCCCCAATAAATTGCAGAGTGCCACAGCAATGCCCCCAATAAATTGCAGAGTGCACAGCAATGCCTCCAATAAATGCAGAGTGCACAGCATTGCCCCCAATAAATTGCAGAGTGCCACAGCAATGCCCCCAATAAATTGCAGAGTGCACAGCATTGCCCCCAATAAATTGCCTGACAAGTCGCCCCAGTGTGAACCGGCTCTTAGACTCCGCGCCTCTGGTGAACCTGTGCCACGCCAGTTACCCAGTAAGCCACTCCTCTTACGTCAGGCTCTGCCACGTTACCCCGTGACAAAGAGGGTACAGGTGTGGAGGAGGGAGAAGAGGATATAGGGGAGAGGAAAGAAGAAGGTACAGGAAAGAAGGAGAAACAAGAGGGTACAATTGTGGAGGAGGAAGAAGAGGGTCCAGGTGTGGAGGAGGGAGAAGAGGATATTGATGAGAGGAAAGACGAAGGTACAGGAACGAAGGAGAAAGAAGAGGGTACATTTGTGGAGGAGAGAGAAGAGGGTGCAGGTGTGGAGGAGGGAGAAGAGGATATAGGTGAGAGGAAAGAAGAAGGTACAGGAACGAAGGAGAAAGAAGAGGGTACATTTGTGGAGGAGAGAGAAGAGGGTGCAGGTGTGGAGGAGGAAGAAGAATGTAAATGAGGGAGAAGAGGATTTATGTTGTGCAAAAAATGACACTTTGTTTAACCATATACACTGCAGTGCATTGCAAAGCTAACTGTGCTGCGTAAAAATCCAGAAATGCTACATATGGTGTGAACTGGGCAGGTCTAAAGCAATTGTTTTTTTATGTGCCCTTGTGTAGAGCCAGTGTAATTTTATATAGATCAATGCAGCTTAAAGGACATGGTGTGAAGGAGGCCCAACTATATACAGTAGATCTAAAACCTGTGTAAAGGTCACATTACAATCTGATTGTACAATTTCCTCCAGATCAACTATGTAGTACAAGGGTCTGCTTGTTTGGGTACAAATTAATTGGATAGTTAGGTAAATCATTACATTATATAGTTTTGGTAAATCTAAAGTTGATTGCACATAGATCGTGTGATCAGATTGTAACTTGTATGTGGTGACTCTAATGGTAGCCACACACGCAGCGATTTATTTATCTGATCGATGTACAATTCGATCAAAACTATTAAATCTGTAAATAATCGAATGGTGGCCATGCACGCTTTGATTTTTTTTTTTTTTTATTTATCCAATTGTTCTGTAATTCAACCAAAACAACAGATTTTTGCAAACAATCAAATAGCCAAACCTTCACTTTCCATTGATTTAGGCTGAGTTCACACTGGTGCGAACAAAGACATTGCATGTGATTCACACTGCATTGCTGTGCAGATCACATGCGATATCTGTGCGATGCAAATTCAGCCATACAGTTTGTATGGCTGAATTCTTATGGTCTGCGCTGGACCCATGCGATCATCACAGTTTGCACAGCGATCTGCGAAACTGATCTGGGGGATGTCATTACCTTTACATTGACACCTGTAGCTGTTGGCAGAGGGCAGTGTGAACTGCATGCAAATGACATGCATTACAGCAAGGGTCTTCAAACTACGGCCCTCCAGTTTTTCAGGAACTAGAATTCCCATCATGCCTAGTCATGTCTGTGAATGTCAGAGTTTTACAATGCCTCATGGGATGTGTAGTTCTGCAACAGCTGGAGGGCCGTAGTTTGAGGATCCCTGCATTACAGGAACCCGCACTGGAATTGCGCTGGTTCCAGCATCGCACAAATGTGAACCCAGCCTTAGAATTCATTTGTATCAGATTTGATCAAATGCAGTCAATTATCGAATGTTTTGCATCAATCAGTCATTATAATGATTGTATTTTGATCGATCAGATTATTAGATTACATAGTTGAAATAGAGATGTAATTGATTTATGATTGGAAGCTACAATCACACATTAGCTATCAATGGACACCCATTTTCCCACGAGTGGCCCTTTAGGTGACTAGGTTGTCAGCTATAGATCAAATTCCTCCAGTTGGAAAAAATTGATCAAAAAAGCAACTGATCCCTTATCTTTTTATCTTTGCACCATTCCGATCGTAAATTCTGATCGCATCTTATTGACCGAAATCCACTTGCCTGCATGTGGCATATTGATCAAATAGGTTGTTGACTAGAGAACAATTATTCTGATCAGAAACGAAACTGTTCATTTAGTGAAGCAGGTATGGCCACCATTATAAAATAAAACCAAAGAAAATTCCCAGCTCAACTCGCCAGCCAGTCTACAAATAATCAAATTATCCTGTCTAACAGTTTGCATCAGTGGCTGCCCGCATGCATGCATCCGGGCCCCTAATCTACATGCAGGGTGCTGGATGCATGGATTCCAATAAGGGTTTTTTTTTTTTGAAGCACGTGAATAGAGCCCGAGGCTCTAATAGGCTTTAAAAAATGGTGGGCTCGGGGCGCAGTGAGCTCGCCCAGTTGTGTGACAATAGCAAATGAATATTTGCTATTGCCAAACTGATTCTCCTCCCAGCCAATCAGGAAGCAGGTCCTGAGACCTGTTTCCCAATTGGCCAAAGGAGAAGGCATCCTATTGGCGGAGGAGGAGACGGCCGCTGAGAGGGGACATGGAGGAGACTGAAGGGGAAGCCATCCGGAGGAAAAAGGTAAGTGAACTGGCGCCCGGAGGAGGATATGGTGTGGACTGGACTCTTAAGTGACCGGGGGGGGGTGGTCCGTGGCCAGGCCCGTCTGCAAAACAGAGGTTCAGTTAGCACACATTTGCAAATACATGTGTAAGCTGCAGAGCCACTCCAAGGCACCCCAATATTTCTGCAGTCCTAACTTTTGAGAGCCTTCACAGTAGAGGCACATGCATTAAATTGGCTAGAAAGAGGGCAGGTGAGCCGGAGGTAGCCCACCCCTCCTTAAAGACACAGGGGCACACTGGAAAAAAAAATTTTCACCATTATAGCCATAACTTCCCTTGCAAACGATTTAGCCTTGATCAAAATGATTGACTATGCAAATAATCTAAAGATGGCTTTACAGTGCATCCAGAAAATATTCACAGCACTACACTTTTTCTACATTTTGTTATGTTACAGCCTTATTTCAAAATTGACTAAATTCATTATTTTTGGCAAAATTCTACAAACAATACTCCATAATGACAATATGAAAGAAGTTTTTTGAAATCTTTGCAAATTTATTTGCAAAACACGAAAAAAATCACACGTATATACTGTAAGGCTCGGTTCACACTGATGCGATGCGGGAAGGCTGCGAATTCGCAGCCTGTTCCCGCATCGCACACGCACCCCCGGCAGTTCACACTGCCATATGCGATCCGATGGGGGTGTCAATGTAATCTTAACGACACCCCCAGTTTGATCGCATATCGCAGTGCGATCGTGCAGTTCGCACAGGATCAGATCGCACAAGTGAGAACCGCTGTGCGATCCGATCCTGATGCGGCAGCAAAAATGCCTCCTGTGCGTGTTTGCTGCGGGTGCGATGCGAATTTAGCCATACAAACTGTATGGCTAAACTCGCACCGCACAGCTGACCGCATGTCATGTCGGAGCAGTGCGCTCCGACATGACATGCGAACCCCGCACACGCAGTAGTGTGAACCGGGGCTAAGTATTCACAGCCTTTTCTCAATACTTTGTTGAAGCACCTTTGGCACCAATTACAACCTCAAGTATTTTATGAGTATGATACTACAAGCTTGGCACATCTATTTTTGACAGTTTCTCCCATTCTTCTTTGCAGGACCTCTAAAGCTCCATCAGGTTGGAATGGGGAGCGTCGGGGCAGAGCCTGATTCTCCTCATCTCCCTCCTGCAGGCATTCAGCGGCTGCAGGAGGAATATGGAAAGATAATTTCCTCTATATGCAGCTGCCCCACCGCTCCTCCTATCCAGCTACTTTTGGTGCCCCCCAGTGCTGTCCAGCCCCCCTAGTGCTCCTTAGCCCCCCCTCTCCAGCCCCCCCCAGTGCTCTTTAGCCCCCCCAGTGCTCTTCAGCTCCCCACAGTGCCTTTCAGCTCCCCCCCATGCTCTCTGGCTCCCCCAGTACTCCCTGGCTCCCCCACTCAGTGATCTCCAGTTCCCCCCGTGCTCTCCAGTCCCCCCTTTCCCCCGTGCAGTCCATCCCCCTGGTTTTCCCTGCCCCCCCCATGCTCTCCGTCCCTGTGGTCCCCCCCCCCAGTTCTTTCTGCCCCCCCCAGTGCTTTCCACCCCCCACGATCTCCAACCCCCCTGAAATGCTTTCCAAACCCCCCTCCTTAATTCTCTCCAGTCCCCCCCATGCTTTCCAGTCCCCCCCCCCCCCGTGCCCTTTGGCTCCTCCAGTGCTCTCTCCTTCCCCTGTGCACTCTGGCCCCCCTAGTGCTCTTCTATCATGTCTGCAGTCTCTGACCATCTCTTGTATCATGTTCGAGGTCTCTGACCATCTCTTGTATAACGTCTGCAGTCTCTTACCATCTCTTGTATCACGTCCACAGTCTTTGATCATCTCTTGTATCATGTCCGCTGTGTCTGACCATCTACTGTATCATGTCCGAGGTCTCTGACCATCTCTTGTATCACGTCCGCAGTCTCTGACCATCTCTTGTATCACGTCCACAGTCTTTGACCATCTCTTGTATCATGTCTGCAGTCTCTAAACATCTCTTGTATTATGTCCGTAGTCTCTGACCATCTCCTGCATCATGTCTGCAGTCTCTGACTATCTCCTGTATCATGTCTGCAGTCTCTAACCATCTCTTGTATCATGTCCGCAGTCTCTGATCATCTTCTGTATCATGTTTGCAGTCTCTGATCACCTCCTGTATCATGTCTACAGTCTCTGACCATCTCTTGTATCATGTCCGCAGTCTCTAAACATCTCTTGTATTATGTCCGCAGTCTCTGACCATCTCCTGCATCATGTCTGCAGTCTCTGACTATCTCCTGTATCATGTCTGCAGTCTCTAACCATCTCTTGTATCATGTCCGCAGTCTCCGACCATCTCCTGTAACATGTCTGCAGTCCCTGACTATCTCTTGTATCACGTCTGCAGTCTCTGAACATCTCTTGTATCACGGCCGTGGTCTCTGACCATCTCTTGCATCATGTCCGCGGTTTCTGACCATCTACTGTATCATGTCCCCAGTCTCTTACCATCTCCCGTTTCATGTCTGTTGTCTCTGACTATCTCCTGTATCATGTCTGCAGCCTCTGACCATCTCTTGTAATTTGTCTGCAGTCTCTGACCGTGTCTCGTATCACGTCTGCAGTCTCAGACCATCTCTTGTATCATGTCCGTAGTCTCTGACCATCTCTTGTATCATGTCCGCAGTCTCTAAACATCTCCTGTATCATGTCTGAAGTCTGACCATCTCTTGTATTATGTCTGCAGTCTCTGACCATCTCTTGTATCACATTTGTAGTCTTTGACCATCTCTTGTATCATGTCCGTAGTGTCTAACCATCTACTGTATCATGTCCGCAGTCTCTGATTATCTATTGTATCATGTCTGCAGTCTCTAAACATCTTCTGTATCATGTATGCAGTCTCTGACCATCTCTTGTATCACGTCCGCAGTCTCTGACCATCTCTTGTATCACGTCCACAGTCTTTGACCATCTCTTGTATCATGTCTGCAGTCTCTGATCATCTTCTGTATCATGTTTGCAGTCTCTGACCACCTCCTGTATCATGTCTACAGTCTCTGACCATCTCTTGTATCATGTCCGCAGTCTCTAAACATCTCTTGTATTATGTCCGCAGTCTCTGACCATCTCTTGCATCATGTCTGCAGTCTCTGACTATCTCCTGTATCATGTCTGCAGTCTCTAACCATCTCTTGTATCATGTCCGCAGTCTCCGACCATCTCCTGTAACATGTCTGCAGTCCCTGACTATCTCTTGTATCACGTCTGCAGTCTCTGAACATCTCTTGTATCACGTCTGTGGTCTCTGACCATCTCTTGCATCATGTCTGCGGTTTCTGACCATCTCCCGTTTCATGTCTGTTGTCTCTGACTATCTCCTGTATCATGTCTGCAGTCTCTGACCATCTCTTGTAATTTGTCTGCAGTCTCTGACCGTGTCTCGTATCACGTCTGCAGTCTCAGACCATCTCTCGTATCATGTCCGTAGTCTCTGACCATCTCTTGTATCATGTCCGCAGTCTCTAAACATCTCCTGTATCATGTCTGAAGTCTGACCATCTCTTGTATCATGTCTGCAGTCTCTGACCATCTCTTGTATCACGTTTGTAGTCTTTGACCATCTCTTGTATCATGTCCGTAGTGTCTAACCATCTACTGTATCATGTCCGCAGTCTCTGATTATCTATTGTATCATGTCTGCAGTCTCTGACCATCTCTGGTATCATGTCTGCAGTCTCTGACCATCTCTTGTATCATGTCTGCAGTCTCTAAACATCTCCTGTATCATGTATGCAGTCTCTGACCATCTCTTGTATCATGTCCGCAGTCTCTGACCATCTCTCGTATCATGTCCGTAGTCTCTGACCATCTCTTGTATCATGTCCGCAGTCTCTAAACATCTCCTGTATCATGTCTGCAGTCTCTGACCATCTCTTGTATCACGTCTGCAGTCTCTGACCATCTCTTGTATCATGTCCGTAGTCTCTAACCATCTCTTGTATCATGTCCGCAGTGTCTGACCATCTACTGTATCATGTCCACAGTCTCTGATCATCTGTGGTATCATGTCTGCAGTCTCTGACCATCTCTTGTTTCATGTCTGCAGTCTCTGACCATCTCCTGTATAATGTCTGTAGTCTCTGACTATCTCTTTTATCATGTCTGCAGTCTCTGACCATCTCTTGTATCGTGTCTGCAGTCTCTGACCATCTCTTGTATCATGTCCTCAGTCTCTGACCATCTCTTGTATCATGGCTGCAGTCTCTGACCATCTCCTGTATCATGTCTGTGGTCTCTGACTATCTACTATTTCATGTCCGCAGTCTCTGACCATCTCCTCTAGCATGTCTCCAATCTCTTACTCAAACTTAAACACATTGCTAATAGTATTAGCTATCTGTTTATGCTGAAGGTAGGACTGTGCAGAGGAGGCAAGGAGCGTAAAAGGGGGCACTGTGATTAGAGAGACTGCAAGGGGCACTGTGATGGGGGGCTGTGAAATTTGTGCAATAAATATTCTTGAAAACATTACAAATTTAAAGTTTGGGGTGAGGGTGTGGGGTTGGGTGCCAGATATAGGATCCGCCCCGGGTGACAAATGCTCTAGGTCAGTGATGGTGAACCTTGCCCACATGGAAGAAAAATATATTTAAAATATATTTAAAAAAATATATATATTTTCCCCAAATATATTAGAAATATATTCGAAATGCTACAATTTTGGCCATATTCAATATATTTCTAAATTTTTTTCCCCTAAATATATTGGAAATATATTTGAAATGCTACAATTTTGGCCATATTCAATATATTTCTAAAACTGTTTTCCCTAAATATATTGGAAATATGTTTCTTCCATATGGGTGGCACCCCAGATGTTTTGGAACTACATTTCCCATGATGCTCATGTACTCTGCAGTGTGGTTGAGCATCATGGG
Source organism: Pelophylax lessonae (assembly GCF_965119305.1). Lineage (NCBI taxonomy): Eukaryota > Metazoa > Chordata > Amphibia > Anura > Ranidae > Pelophylax > Pelophylax lessonae. The sequence goes on along the minus strand of NC_138772.1, from coordinate 322,662,843 downwards.
AAATGTAGTTCCAAAACATCTGGGGTGCCAAGGTTTGCCATCACTGCTCTAGGTACACCACTGATGTCACGAAATCGATCAAACTTGAGTCAATCAGTCAGGGCAGAAAATTGTCTATCCTTTTGTATCGATTGACAACACCAGCATACTTTGTCCAGGAATACGATCATATTTCAATTGGATTTAGGGATTACATGGCGGAAACAGAGAAGCGAATGATGATTTATGATCATCTCTTTGATCGAAATAAAATCCATAAAAAAAGAACAGCAGAATAAAAACTCCAATAGTTTGGATCTGTGCCTGCACCCTCCTCCTATTTCAGGTCTCTCTCTGTGCAGTAGAAGTTGAAATGCACTAGGAAGAAAATTCTGACAGCTTATAAAGGCTGAAACTCCATTCCAATCACGTAGGCTGAATTCATAGCGATGGTCTCCTCTACTGTGCGGAGAATGCACCTAGTGCTAATAAAGTTTGTTTAAAAAAAAAAAAAGAAGAAAAAAAAAAAGGTAGTGTGGGCGTGCACAGACTGGAGAGAGCAACAGGCAGCGAGGAAGGAGGTGTGCTGCCGGAAGCTCGCTCCTGATGTAGAGAAATGTGGGATGACAGCTGGCTCGGTATAAGGGGATAACTTGGAGCTGAAAAGGGGGGTGAGTACAGTTCATGGGGGGGGTCTGCTCTGCTCAGTCCTAGCTTTTAGCTTGCTTTGGGGGGCTGCAGGTCCTGATGTGACAAGTGCGGGACTGAGCTGGCAATTTGCATGCTTCTACTTCTGCAATCAGGGGACTGGATTAACCCTTGGATACATTGCAATTTACTTCGCACTTTCTGCAATCCACTTTACAAATGGAAGGTAAAGAAAGCCATTTTATTGTCATTCCTCGTCACTTGCTGAGCTCTTTTCACCAGCTACTCTTACAGTCTCTTATTATAGTTAAAGAGAAAATATTAAATGTCAGCAGCTACAAATATTATAACTAATGACTTTTAACCACTTGCCTACCGGGCACTTTTACCCCCCTTCCTGTACAGGCCAATTTTCAGCTTACAGTGCTGTCACACTTTGACAATTGCGCTGTCATAAATAATAATTCAAGATCAGCGCAGATTAATACAAAGCTGCTAGCAATAAAAGGATACACTTTCCTCTCACTTCAACAATAATATTAGATTGCAGCACTAATAAACTCTAAAAAAAAATAAATAAGATCCTTCATAACCAGATAATGAACCCTAGCATGAATCCGTAAAATCCGGCAATAATTCCTTTGTCCTTGAAATGAAGAAAGTCACTCATCCGGACATCCCAGGTGATCAAAAGACAAATCGCTTTAGTTCATTGAAAGTTCCTGTACAACTCTCCTGAAAAGGGGGGGGGGGGGGATGGGCCTGTCAAAGTTCATGAGTGTTCCTTCCGCAAAGCCATACATGAAAGTAATGGCGCTTTTCCACTGCATGGAACCGAACGGTTCAGCTCGCTTTTGTGCTTTTCCACTGCTGGTACCGCATGGTATGGTGTAGGAACGGTTCGGTACGGTACGGCGGCGCTTTTCCACTACATGGAACCGAACGGTACGGCTCTCTAAAACAGTACCACCTCGATTGTGGTTCCAAGAGGTACCATACCGGTACCATATCCCACAATCCTTTGCATGCAGTCACTACTAGCCACTGATTGGTCAGAGAATCATTGTTATCCCACCCCCTTAACTTTAGTACTACTTTAGTGGAAAAGCAAACCATACTGTACCGAACCGTTCCAACAGCGTACCATGCGGTACCAGCAGTGGAAAAGCAAACCGGGCCAAGCAGGGCCGAGTAGAGCCGAGCCGGTACTTGCAGTGGAAAAGTGCCATAAGTGTGACCAAATAAGAGCGTCATGGTGCAGTATGTAAATAAACCATTGCACAGCAGGCAGGGGAAGTACACCCGTGATGGGTAACACAAATTTGTAGTGCTTCACCCCACGTGCCAGCAGATCTAGTGCTGCCCTCACACGGGCCAGTTTCTTTATCGGTTTTCAGGTCCCCGACACCAACATGTTTACTAAAGGAAGGGGGGTGTGACTCCCTGCGGCTTCACACTGCACATACATGAGCCAAGCTGTGTAAATGGTCTTCCAGCTTCCTGGGACCTGTGATGTGCCACGGGTAAAGGGGGTGGGACTGAACTTCTGTTCAGATCACCTAAGCCAGTGATGGTGAACCTTGGCACCCCAGATGTTTAGGAACTAGATTTCCCATGATGCTCAACTACACTTCAAAGTGCATGAGCATCATGGGAAATGTAGTTCCAAAAACATCTGGGGGTACCAAGGTTCACCATCACTGACCTAGGCGATCCAGGGTTGAGTTGAAGCAGGTACTCCTCCCCCCCCCCCCCTTCCCCAGTGATCAGTTACAACTCCAGGCATTGGATGGTTTGACAGTTTGGTTGAAAGCACAAGCAAATGTAATGGATACATTCCGGAAATGTAACTGTTTTTTAAAATTGTTAAATTGATGGATATAGTTACGCTTTAAAGGAGTTGTAAAGTCAGGAACGTTTTTTTTTTTTTTTTATCCTAATGCCTTCTTTGCATTAAGATAAAAGCCTTCTGTATGTAGCAGCCTCCCCAGCATCCACTAAAACTTACCTGAGTCCCTCGGCAGTCCTGGGACTCTCCCTTCTGATTGGCGGAGATACATCCGTGGCGCCATTGGCTCCCGTGGCTGTCAATCAAAGTTATTGAGCTAATCAGGAGAGAGAGGGGGCAGGGCCGAATAGCAGATCCGTGTCTGAATGGACACTCAGAACTGCAGCTTGGCTCAGGTGCCCCCAAGCTGCTTGCTGTGGGGGCACTCGATAGGAGGGAGGGGCCAGGAGCAGGAACGAGGGGCCAGAGAAGAGGAGGATCTGGGCTGCTCTGTGCAAAACCAACTGCACAGAGAGGAAAGTATAACATGTTTGGTATTTAAAAAAAAAAAAAAAAGACTTTACTTTAACCACTTCTGGACCGGAAGATTTTCCTGCTTAATGACCAGGCCTATTTTGCGATTCGGCACTGCGTTACTTTAACGGACAATTGCGCATACGTGCGACACTGTACCCAAATAAAAGTCGTCCTTTTTTTCCCCACAAATAGAGCTTTCTTTTGGTGGCATTTGATCACCTGTACAATTTTTATTTTTTGCGCTATAAACAAAAAAAGAGCGACAATTTTGAAAAAAAAAAAAAAACAATATTTTTCACATTTTGCTATATAACATTCCCAAAATAAATAAATAAATAAAAATCAAATTTTTTTAACATTTTAGGCCAATTTGTTTTCTGCTACATATTTTTGGTAAAAAAAATCTCAAGCGTATTTTGATTGGTTTGGGCAAAAGTTATTGCGTCTACTAACTACGGAAAAGATTTATGTCATTTTTATTGTGTTTTTTTTTTTTTTTTCTGCGGGACTGCAACATTGCGGCGGACAGATCGGAACCCTAATTGACATTTTTGACACTTTTGGGGGTACCAGTGACATTACTACAGTAATCGGTGCTAAAAATATTCACTGTTACTGTAATAATGACACTGGCAGGGGAGGGGTTAACACTATGGGTGAGCAAGGGGTTAAATGTAAGCCTAGGGGAGTGATTCTAACTGTGGGGGGGGGGGTGCGCCCCCCCCACAGTTAGAATCACTCCCCAGCAGGCATGCGCGCTCTTTTTTCAAGTGTGAATCTTTTTTCACTCTTGCAAAAAATAAACCCAGTGGTGATCAAATACAACCAAAAGAAAAACAAATGATAAAAATGTAATTTGCGTACAGTACTGCATGACCACACAATTGCCGATTAAAGTAGCGCAGTGCTGAATAGCATAAAATTCCTTGGTCATGAAGGGGGTAAAACCTTCCGGAGCTTAAGTGATTACACCCATTCGCAATTTAGCGCACACAGGCAGGCGCTGTAGGCAAAGTGATGTACTTTTAATTGTTGCCTATTTCCGGGTGCACGCCTCTGGCCAGCACCTGCTGTGATTGTACACAGCGGGAACCTGACAGCAAGTTGCGGCCAATGATTCATGTCTGGGACCTGCTGATTGGCTGTGTACGATCACAGCCCAGAGCTCTGTGTTGGCCCCCTGCTGTGTGCCGCACTGCAGATAGTGTGAACATTTTTTAGTAAAAATGTTTCAGAACACATTTTAGGAAAAATTTATGAAGAAATCTTAGATTTTTTTTAATATGTTTTGTAGCAGAAAGTAAAAAATATTGCTTTTGGTCTTTTTTCGTTTATATCACAAAAAAATATATAAAAACCCAACAGTGATCAAAAGCCACCAAAATAAATCTTTATTTGAGTGAAAAAGATTATATAAATTTTGTTTGGGCCAGTTAAAGTAACGCAGTGGCGATGAGCAAAAATGGCCTGGTCATGAAGAAGGGGGTAAAACCTTCCAGAGCTGAAATGGTTAAGTACTACCTAAGATATTTCTTAAAGTTGAAATGTATTAATTATTTTGTAATACAGCACTGCCTACATTAGTAATGTGTAATGGTGTGTATCTATCCCATTACCTAAATCCTCCCTGCTGTGCCTTCTCAGAGCCACCAGATATTGTCCTGAGAGGCTGCCTTCTGACCCTTGCTTTGAGAGTTAAAGTAGAACTATGGGCAATTATTTTTTCTTTTTGTAATTTTGGATATAATAGGGGAGGGTTGTACGTTTTTTTTTTTTTTTTTTGCCATGTGTGTCCCATTGGGGAGATTTCCTATTTAATTTCACTTCCTGTTCCAAAGCCAAAACAGAAAGTAAGAGGAAATCCCTCCAAAGTAAGGGAATCTCAGGTTGTCACCAGAACTAGTGCCCCTATGGAAGATTTACCCTTTATCACTGTTGTGGGAATAAACCAAAATTTTGGATTTTCTTTGTTTTTCTTTCAGTGATATTAGTAAACGGGACAAATAGGAAAAATCTCCCTAATAAGTGCACAGACCGCAATAAAAACTGAGAGGTTTTCTAATCCCTCTCCACTAAACAAAACGTTTTGCCTTTAGTTACACTTTGACTGCAGTCACTGCTGCTGAGAAAAGTTGCACCGCCCAACCACCTCCTTCTGCACATTTTGCTATTCACACAACTCCTGCTATTATTGTCACACAAAAGCACGATCTGTGAATGGAGGAGGAGCAGTTAAGTGACAGGATCTCCACTGGCAATTCACAGAATGCGAGGCATTGTGGGACATTACCACTTCCATACTGCTGAACGTCATGAGGTCCTGGGCTTTCAGTGGATATATCTGAATGATGCATCACCCGGTATGGAAGCAGTTAAAAGTTCTGTGAATGGCAAAAAGGGAAGGCAAGCAGTGCAACTTTTCTCAGTAGCAGTGGCTGCAGTTAAAGCCCCGTACACACGTACCGATGGTCGGCTTACAAATGTTCCTCTTTTCTCCCCGGGATGTCGGTGTCTGCTGAAAAGTGCAAAGACAGCACAAGGACAGCACAAGAATTTTGTCCGCTGACTGCAGAAGTGATGTCATGTAATGGTTAACTTTCCCTGTGTTTTCTATTTTCTGAGCATGCCCAGTCTTGCAAATCTGCGGTCTGTCGGCCGAATTGTGTACTGACAGGCGAACAATCGTCCGTTCTGGTGTCGGCATACAAATATTTTCATGTTTGCAAGAAAGACTTTTGTCCGCGGATTGTGCGCAGACATCTGTCGGAGGCACCATACTAACACGCGTACAATCGGCAGATCCTTCGTCCACCGACGTTTGTATGCCGACGATCGGTACGTGTGTACGGGCCTTAACTCTTACAGTGCCAGAAGACAGTTGCTCAGGGCAGTATCCTATGGTTTTCGATGGAGGCACAGCAGAAAGGATTTTTACTAGGAGCAGCCACCTGCAGGTATTGGGTTACACACCATTACACAACTTAAAAAAAAAATAGTAGTAGTAAAAACCAGCTTTAAATTGGAACTCCATGTATTTTTTATTTATTTTTTATTGTTAAGGATTGTTTTCATTTGTGGTAGCCCTTACTACCCCTCTGAAAAGCAATCTATAGTGGATTCGTCTTCAGAGGACAAATGAGAGGCAATATGTTGCCTCCTGCCTATTTTAAGCCTTAAGGCTCCATTCACATTAGCCTGTCTCCTAAGTCGCACGATTTCCTTTGTGTCTTTTGGTGCGACTTTGATCCAACTTTACACTCTGTGGATCTAAGTCGCATAAAGTCACACCAAAGTAGTGCAGGCACCTTTTTCAAAGTTGATACGACTTTAAGCCGCACCAGTTTGAATGGGTGCCAATGAAAAGAATGGGTGCGACTTTCATGTCCAAAGTCGCATGACAAATTGAACAAGTGTGAATGGGTGAATGGAGCCTTAACCACTTGCCGACTGCCTAACGCCGATCTACGTTGACAGTCAGCCCCTCACAGGCAAAGTGACGTAGGGCTATGTCACTAGCTTGTGAGGGTCTAGGGAGGGAGCGCGCGCGCCCCCGCGTGGTCACGGACCCCCCCCGCGCGTGTGACCGGCGGACCCGATGTCCGCCGGTCACTCTGCGATCGGCGGGGGAGAGGGAGAAAGTCAGGCGGCTATTGTAAACAAGCTGCCTGTCTACTATGTAGAACCGTTGATCACTCTTCATACATCTGAAGCCACAGCCAATCTCAGTAGAAAGCACACCCCTAGGGACACACATAGCCCCTCCCTTTCAAAAAAAGTTAACCCCTTCACTGCCAGTGTATTTTTACAATAACAGTGCATATTTATAGCACTGATTACTGTAGAAATGTCACTGGTAACCCCAAAAGTGTCAAAAATGTCATTCAAGGGTCCGATCTGTCCGCCGCAATGTCGCAGTACCGCAAAAAAAATCGCAGATCGCCGCCATTACGCATAAAAAAAAACGCGATAACTTTTGCGCAAACCAATCAAAATACGCTTTTTGCGATTTTTTTTTTTTTTTTTTTTTTTTTTTTTTTTTTACCAAACATATGTAGCATAAAACAAATTGGCCAAAATGTTAAAAAATTTAGATTTTTACATTTTTTTGGGGGGGGGGGAATTTCATATAAAAAAATTTAAAAAATATTGTTATTTTTGCAAAATTGACGCTCTTTTTTTGTTTATAGCGCATGATCAAAAAATCGCACAGGTGATCAAATACCACCAAAAGAAAGCTCTGTTTGTGGGAAAAAAAGGACGCCAAATTCGTTTAGATACAGCGTCGCACGACTGCGCAATTGTCCGTTAAATTCACGCAGTGCCGAATCGCAAAATACCCCCTGGTCGTTTAGCAGCCAAATCCTCCGGGGCTTAAGTGGTTAAAGAAATGTCTGAACAGCATTTTTTTACTTTTCCCAAAGGTCATTTAAGTAATATTAAAGTCTTTTTTTTTTTTTTTTTGTTTAAAACTAACAAACATGTTATACTTACCTCCCTCTGTGCAGTTGGTTTTGCACAGAGCAGTCCTGATTCTCCTCTTCTCGGGTCCCCCGTCAGCCCTTCTGGCCCCTCCCTCCTGCTGAGTGCCCCCACAGCAAGCAAATAGTTATGGAGGCACCCGTTCTGTATTTCCATTCAGACATGAAGCTGCAGTTTGGCCCCGCCCCCCACTCCCTCTTGTCATTGGCTCAATGACTTTGATTGACAGCAACGGGAGCCAATGGTGCCTGCTGCTGTGTCTCAGCCAATCACGAGGGAGAGTCCCAGACAGCCGAGTCTCTTGTGCACGTTGTTTGATTGAGATGGGGCTCAGCTAAGTATTGGGGGGGGGGCTGCTGCACTCAAAATGAATGAAGATGAAAAAAACTCCACTACAAAGGATAAGTTTACCTTTGGGAACATGTTACATGTTCTTCCTGATTTTGGAGTGGAATATGTAACCTTTTCCCAATGCTGCAGTCGCTACCTGAAAAATTCTGCCATTAATTGCTTCATGTTTTTTTCTGGTTTAGTAACTCAATGTTCTGATGCCAGAGACAGCCAGGTAACTAGCATGTTCAGAAGGTGATCAGTAGTGGCAGCGTACATATTTGTCCTAGAAGAGGCTTCCTTTTAAAAGGCACAGTGATGTGTATATTTCTTGATGACATTGCACTACGTTCGTGAGTAATCATACATATGTTTCCTTTTTTTCCAGAGAAAAATTAGATGTGTGTGTTTTTGTTTCTTCTGCCCATAGCTACTGTACCACTCGTATAAACACAAATATGCTTGGGAAAAAAAAGTAGAAAAAATATAAATAACCAGCTAAATTTGACGCTAGCCATAAATTCCACACATTTTTGTAAGGGTCCAAGTGGCCAGGGGACAAATCGGGCACTGATTTCACTGCCACCTGACCAACAACCTGAAAAAGGGCATGCAGCCGCTCAGGGTGCTGCTGCTGTGATGGCTTGCTTCATGAACGTGGCAAAAATGTAATGGCATGCCGCTGAACGTCTATTCAAGCGAATGGGGGCTGCAATGCACGTGGTTGTGTCATGATGGTGCAACATCTAGTAGTCAATTCACAAATACCGCATGCAATAACTTGGTCACATGACTCCTTTGCATAAATTATTGCATGCGGTAAATAAAGTCCAATTCACAAAAAACAAAACTCTTATGCGGAATTTACTACAAATTTACCACAAATTGAAAAATGTGCCCGTAAATATAATAAAAAAACCATGCGGTAAGTTCTTGAGGCAAGTTTCTATGTGTCAGAAACAGCCTGGGGATCCCCCCCTCAATAGGTGGTTGTTAAGGAGTTAAGGAAACCTTCCCCTGTGTCCAGGAGACTTATCAGCAATTACTTTTGGGTCTTTTATGGATTTTAGGGGAACTTCATGTTAAAAGAAAAAAAAAAACGTTGTGCTCCCCCCCCCGGGCAGGCCAGGAAAGGGGTAGGGAGGTGATGAGCGAGCGCCCCCCTCCTGAACCATACCAGGCCACATGTCCTCAACATGGGGACAAGGTCCTCTTCCCCACAACCCTGGGCTGTTGTTGTGGGGGTTTGCGGGCAGGGAGGAAGGTTATAAGAATCCTGCCTTCCCCCATGTGAATGAATATGCGGTATATAGTACCCCTACCAAAAAAGTGTACCACTTAAGGACTGCCCGCCGCAGTTTTGCTAGGGGTCGCGTGCCGTAGTTGGCACACTCCTGCCCCCACTCGGCAGCGGGGACTCCGATGCACGGGGCCGGCGGCTCCGATTCCTGCCGGCCACCCGCTATCGCTCCACGCTGAGAGAGAAGAACCGTCAGCTGTTGTAAACACAGCTGACCGTTCTTCTCTCTGGAATGATCACAGAGCACCTGTGATCCTTCTATATAGGATCACCGGTCTCTGTGATCATTTCAAAAGCCCATCCCCTCCCCCCCACAGTTAGAAACACTCCCCTAGGCTTACATTTAACCCCTTGATCACCCACTGTGTTAACCCCTTCCCTGTCAGTGTCATTATTACAGTAACAGTGCATATTTTTAGCACTGATTACTGTAATGTCACTGGTCCCCCCAAAAGTGTCAAAAATGTCAGTTAGGGGTCCGATCTGTCCCTTGCAATGTTACGGTCCCACTAAAAATCACAGATCGCTGCCATTACTAGTAAAAAAAAACAATAGCAATGACAAATCTTTCCCGTAGTTAGTAGACGCAACAACTTTTGCGCAAACCAATCAAAATACGCTTATTGCAATTTTTTTCCCAAAAATATGTAGCAGAAAACAAATTGGCCTGAAATGTTAAAAAATTTTGATTTTTAATTTTTTTTTGGGAATGTCCTATAGCAGAATGTGAAAAATATATATATTTTTTTCAGAATTGTCGCTATTTTTTTGTTTATAGCGCAAAAAATAAAAATCTCAGAGGTGATCAAATACCTTCAAAAGAAAGCACTATTTGTGGGAAAAAAAGGCAATTGTTTGTTAAAGTAACGCAGTGCCGAATCGCAAAAAAATGCCTGGTCATTAAGGGGCAAATCCTTCCAGAGTGGTTAAAGACAGTACAGTGTATAAAGACAGTATCAAATTCCTTTATTAAAAACAATGCCCCCCCCATGTAGGTCCATGGTCAATCATGATGTCTGCCGTCACTGCCAGACCCGAAAAGAGAAGAAAAAAAGCTCTGCTCCCGACAAACACACCTGTGGTCTGCTCCGCCATGTGACATTTCTTAAGTAGGTAAGGGGCGGGGCTACCCGGCTACATCACCTGGTGGCACCACCCCCTTGTGACATCACTGACCTGTGCATGCTGGGTTGGTGATGTCACAAGGGCTGGTGCCACCAGGTGTTGTCGCTGGGTGGTGGCCCCAAAGCACCCACCCCATGTTGAGGGCATGTGGCCTGAAATGGTTCAGGAGGGTGGGGCTCGCTTGCCCCCCTCCCCCTTTTCTGACCTTCCGGACTGCTTGCTCGGATAAGGGTCTGGTATGGATTTTGGGAGGGACCCCAGACTGTTTTTCATAATTTTTAATTGCTGACAGCTTATGAGTCATTCGTGGTTAAGGACGCGGCAGCCAGATTCCTGGCCCGCTCCAACTCAATGCGAGGAGATACTGCTTGAAAAAAATGCGGTAATTACCGCTCAGTTATACAAACCCCACAATCATCATTTAACGCAAAATTATTTTCTTCCTCTTCTTCTAAAGTTCCCATTCACACAAATATCTAAAATAATTACATTTATGTATGTATAAATATATACACACTACCGTGCAAAAGTTTTAGGCAGGTTTGAAATTCTTTAAATTAAGAATGCTTTCAGAAATATAAGTTTTAGTAGTTTCATTTTTTTCTTTTTATCAATTAACCAAATGGAAAGTAAATGAACAGAAGAAAAATCCAAATCAAATCAATATTTGGGAGTGACCACCCTTTGCCTTCAAAACAGCTTCTAGGTACATTTGCACGCAGTTTTTGAAGGAACTTGGCAGGTAGGTTGTTCCAAACCTCTTGGAGAACAAACCACAGACTTTCTGTGGATGTGGGCTGCCTCAGATCCTTCGCTCTCTTCATGTAATCCCAGACAGACTCTATGATATTGAGATCAGGGCCCTGTGGAGGCCAAATTACTTCCAGGACTCCTTGTTGTTCTTTACACTGAAGATAGTTCCTAATTACATTGGCTGTATGTTCAGGGTCGTTGTCCTGCGTCAGTATCAATTTGGGGCCAACACAGGCCTCCCTGATGGTATGGCATGATGGATAAGTATCTGCCTGTATTCCTTAGCATTGAGGACACCATTGATACTGAATAATTCTCCAACTCTATTTGCAAGACTACACTTCCAAAGTTGCAAGGAACCTCCACCAGGCTTCACTGTTGCCTGCAGACACATTATTGTACAGCTCTCATTGTATGCATAAAGGTAAAAAACCTTCTACGTGCAGCAGTGCCCCCAGCCACTCCTATTACTTACCTAAGCCCCATCTTGATCCAGCAATGTGCACAAGAGCCTCAGCTCTCCAGGGACTCTCCCTCCTCATTGACTGAGAGAGCAGCCATCTGCTCCCTCTGCTGTTAATCACACCTAGTGAGCCAATGAGGAGAGAGGGATCATCGCCGAGCTACGGCTCTGTGTGTGAATGGACACGCAGAGCAGCAGCTTGGGAGCAGACCTGCTTGAATGCCACCATTGCAAGCTGTTTGCTCGGGGGGCATTGGTTGTGGCAATGCTAATACAAAGTTCTTTAGCTGAAAATACCTCCATTCATTTAACTTCATCAAATCACCCTTGTGTTTTTATTCCTGATATGAACAAATTTTCCCTTTTTTTTAATGATATCTTTCAACTGTGCATTTTTAAACCATTCACCAGATTGGGTCTCATTAGCCGGTAGAAAAAAAATTGTTCCTGATAGTGCAATTAATGGTGAATTATATTCCCATTTTATTTGCTTAAAGCGCAGTTCCGGCCTCAAAATAGATAAAATCGATTTTGGGCCATCCACTTGCTAAGGGGAACCTGAAAAAGAAATGGATACTGGCGATTTTTTTTTTTGGTCACTTACCTTATTATAGAAGAAAATATACTCGCCTTCCTTCCACTTCCTCCCTCTGCGGCCGCGGCCCGCGCCGTCACTTCCGGTTTGTGAGGATTCCTGGGAGCTGAACGTCATCGCTCCCAGGAATCAATGCGCCTGCACCGGCCCCGCTCGTCACTTCCGGTGCAGGCGCGACATTCACTGCTAAACCGCTTCTGGGCATGCCCAGAAGCTGTGCAGGGATGCCGCGCCTGCACCGGAAGTGACGAGCGGGGCCGGTGCAGTGCATTGTGGGACTCCAACGTCATGGAAGAGGACACCGAAGAGGGGCGCTGCGGCTTCAGCTGCCCATACCTGAGATGGCAGCGCTGGAAAATAAATTTTCTAGGTAAGTATTTCTTCTTGCAGATAAGTGCGACCCGGGACAGTTCAGAGGCTATCCATTATGGAATGTACTAGCCCTGACTCTCCCGGGGGTATTTTTTAGCTCAAATTGACCCCCGAGGCCGGAACTCCGCTTTATGGATTTTATTCCATATCCTAAATACATTTTTAGTCAATTTGTGTATATTTACATCCAATGTTTTATATCCATGTGGAATCCATATATTCTTTTTCAATAATGTCTTACTCAGTGTATTTTAAATCTCCACCCACCTTTTACCTTTGACCATTCAATCATTCGTGTTAATGCGACTGCATCGTAATATCTTTTTAATATCTGGTGCTGCTAGCCCCCCTTGTGTTTTACCTTTTAGTTAATACTGAATATTGTATTCTTGGTTTCTTGTTCTGCCAAGTGAACTTTAACATCCATTGACTTTATTGTTCTAAAGTATATCTGGGGTATTGATATTGACAACATCTAAAATTTATACAAAATCTTTGGTATTATCACCATCTTTATGATACTTATTCGTCCGATCCAGGAGAGCGGTCTATTCACAATCTTTTTTAAATTCTGTTTTAATCTCGTTTAATAACGGGATATACCGTATATACTCGAGTATAAGCCGAGTTTTTCAGCACATTTTTTTGTGCTGAAAACGTCCCCCTTGGCTTATACTCGAGTCAAGGAAAAAAAAAAAAAAATTCCTTGTCCGCTCCGACGGGCTTAAGCTTTAAAAATGGCGCCGCCCGTCCGTCGCATACATGTCACCGCGCACGCGCCGCCGACGCTCGTGTAATTTCGGCTATTCCCGGCCTCACCTGTCTTGTTTCCTGTTCCATTAAGTCTCTAAACTCATCTCTTTTTAGTACCAGAGCAAGTTACATAGTAGTTGAGGTTGAATAAAGACTATAGTCCTTCCAGTTCAACCTGTGTAGGTGTGTATGGCCAAAATCCTTTCCCATACCCCCAAATGTTCTGATCCTTGAGATGTACGTCCAAGAGTCCTTTGAAAGTAGCCATACTTCCCGCAGTAACTACCTTTAGTGGTAGAGAATTCCACAGTCGTGTAGCCCTAACAGTAAAGAACCCCCTGTGTTGCCTGAGGTTAAAACGCTTCTCCTCTAATCGCATTGTATGGCTTTGTGTCTTCATGCAATCCTTGCAACTGAATCGTTTTTTTTTTTCTATGCTGAGATCACCGGTGAGGTATTTGTAAATTTCTATAATTTCCCCTCTCAGGCGTTTTCCAGGGAGAATAAATAAAACGCTTGTAAACGCTCTTCATATTTAACGTCCTCCAATCCCCTAATTCGTTTAGTTGCCCTTCTCTGGACTCTCTCCAGTTCAAACACATCCCTTCTGAGGACTGGCGACCAGAACTGGACAGCATACTCCAGATGCGTTCGGACCAGAGTTTTATAAAGTGGTAGGATTATAGTTTTCTCTGGAATACATCCCATTCCTTATGCATGCTAATATTCTGCCCGCTTTGGCAGCTGCAGCTTGACATTGCATGGTATTGCTAAGTCTATCTTCTACTAAGACTCCCAGATCTTTCTCCATTTTGATTCCCCCAAAGGCCCCCCCCCCCTAAATTGTATTGTACTTTTAAGTTTTTAGTCCCCAAGTGCAAAACCTTACACTTCTCCACATTAAACCTAATTTACCATGTAGTTGCCCACTCTGTTATTTTGTTCAGGTCATTCTGTAAGATTTCTTCCTCATGATGTGAAGTTATTGCCCTGCCCAATTTTGTGTGATCTGCAAAAACTGAGATCGAGCTAATGATCCCGTCCTCAATGCTGTTTATGAATAAATTGAACAAAGTTGGTCCTAGGACTGAGCCTTGGGGGACCCCACTTAACACCCAGACCAGTCTAAACACACTAGTTCTGGTGACCTTGGTGTCCCCATGGAATTCCCTTAATTTGCAGGGATTTGCTCTAACTTCCTGTTTGGCTATGGGACAGGAAGTAAAGGCATATGGCCGCAATGGGACACAGATGACAAAACAAAAATCTGACAGGGGTTATAACCCTCCCTTGCTTTATCCAAAAATGGGAAAAGAAAAGTTTTGCCCATAGTTCTACTTTTTTTGAAATGTAAGAAATATTACATACTGCATTTTCTATTGGAGTCTCTGTTCATTCTTCCTGTTTTCACTCTTCCTCCCAATGCATTTCCTATGCCGCTTGCCTCCCCTCCTTCTCCGGGGGAATTTGTGGAAGCTGCCTCCAAAAAAGTAGGATTAGATACATTCACAACTGATCCTGTTTAAGCTTTTGAAAATGCAGATGTGGATAGTTGTTTATGCTGATGTCCTTGATTCCAAGATTTAAATCCAATAATAATTTGGATCAGTCCAATTATAGACTCTCTCATGTGCATAGTCATCCCAATCTCTCTCCAATTTGGCTCTCTTTTGATTCTTCACATTCCTTCTGAAAGTTTCCAACTTATCCATACATACTTTATTTGTTTTTGTTACCTCTTCCTGGCCTACAGCAGTATCCAACTGTGCCTTAATGTCCGATATTTGTTTGGCCAGGGATATTCGTTCCTTTTCTAGAAATTGTACAGGTAAAGTCAAAATGTCAAATGAACATTTCTTGACAATTTGGGCAAACTTGGTTTTGAAATCAGTATCTTGCGCAAACAAGGTAGGTACCAAACAAACACGTAGACCCCTTGGGATAGGTTGCAATTTTTAAATATTCCGCCAAAGTAACCTCATGTAACTCCATTGTTATCAATCTTTTGTAACAACCTTTTAAGCTTGTGTGTAAGCTGTACTGATGAGGTTTGTGTTAAGAAGTCTCATGATCCAATAGTACCTGTATAAATTTGGGATACATCTTCCTCTGTGTAGGAGAATGACCCATGTATAATGATAAAAACGGTAGACTCTTTAGGCTCCGTTCACATCTAGGCGTTTTGGGGCGTTTTTGGGGCGTTTTTCTGCTCTAGGATCAGCTCTCAAAACGCCCAACAAGACAAATCCTATTCATTTCAATGGCCCCTGTTCACATCTGAGCGTTTTGACGCTGTTTACAAAACGCCCAACGCTCAAAAAAGTACATGAGCTTCTTTTTGGGCAGATTACAGGCGTTTTCCATTGATCTCTATTCAATCTAAAAACGCCTGCACAAAAATCGCGGTAAAAATCGCGGTAAAATCGCGGTAAAAAACGCCGCAAAAATCGCGGTAAAATCGCGGTAAAAAACGCGCGAAAAACGCTACGCTCAGGTGTGAATGTAGCCTAAGTGATCTATACACAAAACTGATCCTAACCACCTATTACATTATGAAAGTTTATGAAAGTTTTCACCCCCCTGGGGTATTTAAATCTATCCCAAAAAGCCAGCTAACAAGGGTTAATAGAATTGTCAGTAACCGCTGATCCCCCGCTGAGCAGAAATTGGAACGGACAGGATCGGACATGTGTGAAAGTGGCCTAAGGGATAAACTTACTAAACTGCCACTTGCTAGACATTTTGTGGAAATGGGACATTCAGTCTCACAACTTAAATATATGGTAATTGATGCAGTCCCTTAAAATAGAGGAGGTGGATACAACCTAGGGGCTTAAATTCTGACTTTGATCTTCACTTATACGTTTATAATGAACTAATTTTTTTTAATATTGAAAAAAAAATTTAGGAGCATTCTATTTTTGAATGAATTGTTTTGTAGATAATCTATAGAGCATATCTGTGTATATATTTTGGTTTTTTAACACCCGTGGAAATATATCTCGATCAGAAATATGTATGTATTGAACTTTGTATAAACAATATCTTTTTGCTTCTATTCATTAATTATCAATATGTCTATCTTTTGGTAATAGGTTGCTACCGGAATACTTTCTGTGG
The DNA here is from genome assembly GCF_965119305.1 of Pelophylax lessonae. Classification (NCBI taxonomy): domain Eukaryota; kingdom Metazoa; phylum Chordata; class Amphibia; order Anura; family Ranidae; genus Pelophylax; species Pelophylax lessonae. The sequence continues at coordinate 322,646,621 of NC_138772.1, read as the reverse complement.
GCTGTTGGAGAGTGATTGCATCTCATTTAGCTGTGTCTCTATGATTTAGCCTAGGATCACACTGAATGCGGGTTTAAAATCGTGCGAGTTCAGATGAACTTCAAAGCGGCATTTCAATCCGACTTCGAGGGTGATTTGAGAGAAATGTCTGCGGATTCATGCAAAGATGTCTTTTGAAATCACCCCTAAAGTCGCCAAAAGTAGTGCAGGTACTACTTTTGGGAATCGGTGCGGAGCCGCAAAGTCGGAGTCGCACCGATTTCGGACAGTGCCATTGCCGGCAAAAGGCTGCAATTTGGCATGCAGTTTGACATGTCAAATCGGCCTGATGTGAACGAGGGCTTAGGATGGAATGATTTAAATTTCTTTGTTTTGTTTAATTGGTACCAAATTGATTCCTGGTGTAAAATGTATTAATATAAAAGGATGTAAAAGTATTGTAACTTCTTGTTTGTTCCCACCTGAAGAAGGGCCCAAGCCTTATAGCCTGAAACCATTGTGTGGAACAATTAGCAACTTGTATGTGAATATTATTCAATACATTTTTTAAGTGCAGCAATCCTTGGACTAGTCTCTACATATGGCCTTTGGGAGGGCCTGATTGCATGCACGGGAAGAGCACCATAGTGCCATTTGCCTCACCTGTGAAGCGTGCTATTTATATATATATATATATATATATATATATATATATATATATATATATATATATATATATATATACAGTATCTAACAAAGTGAGTACACCCCTCACCTTTTTGTAAATATTTTATTATATAGATTATCTTTTCTTGTGACAACACTGAAGAAATGACACTTTGCTACATTGTAAAATAGTGAGTGTACAGCTTGTAAAACAGTGTACATTTGCTGTCCCCTCAAAATAACTCAACACACAGCCATTCATGTCTAAACCGCTGGCAACAAAAGTGAGTACACCCCTAAGTGAAAATGTCCAAATTGGGCCCAATTAGCCATTTTCCCTCCCCAGTGTCATGTGACTCGTTAGTGTTACAAGGTCTCAGCTGGCTGTGAAGGGGGAGCAGGTGTGTTTAACCACTTGTCTACAGTGCACTTTCACCCCCTTCCTGCCCAGGCCAATTTTCAGCTTTCAGCGCTGTCACAGTTTGAATGACAATTGCGCAGTCATGCTACACTGTACCCATATGAAATTTTTATCATTTTTTTCACACAAATAGAGCTTTCTTTTGGTGGTATTTTTTTATCACCTCTTTTCTTTTTTCTTTTTTGTAAGAAATAAAAACCCCAAAGACAGAAAATTTTGAAAAAAAAAGTTTTCTTATTTTCTGTGAGTAAATTTTGAAAATAAATACATTTTTCTCCTTCACTGATGTGCGCTGATGAGGCGGCACTGATGGGCACTGATAGGCTGCACTGATGGGCACTGATAGGCTGCACTGATGGGCACTGATGAGGTGGCACTGATGGGCACTGATGAGAAGGTACTAATATGCCGCACTGATGGGTGGCACTGATAGGTGGCACCGATGGGCACTGACGGGTGGCACTGACGGGTGGCACTGATGGACACTGACTGGCAGTACTATGGGCACTGATTGTGAAAATGCACTTTAAAACCCTTTTATTTGTGAGATTGAGAAGTATATAAATGTGTATAGCTCCTCACTTTGTTAGACTGCACGTAATGGTTTTTATTTGTTTTTTCATAGGTTCAGTGCTGCTTCTCTTTTTAGAAATGGATGAAATCAAGTTGAAATTCAAGCATATAACTCCTGTAACGTTGCATATTAGTGCAGAGATTGCAACTTCTTGCTTTTACGCATCCAGCACTGAGAGCTTTGATGCCAGGATAGCCAATCTGGTGGAAGTATTTCTGTTGGAGATTTACAGGTGTAAATTATGCCAGTTTACTAGCAGCCTAAAAACCAAAATCTGCCATCATGTGTTGGATGTTCACCAGTTAGATCAAACACCTCTTATCCCGGAGAACACAGACCAAGAAGAAAATGATTCCTATAGCATTGGGGAGGAAATGGCACAGGAAAACAAAGAAAATGAAGAAAACCTTGAAAAAATGCCTTTCCTGTATAGGATGCTAAACACGATGAGCCCTGCATCATGTGATATGAGCCTTGGGGGGCAAAGTGCTAATACAAATATAGCCAGTGCAAGTGAAGTCAATTCATTATTTGAAGAAGAACAGTCAGATTTCCAGCTAGACGAGTCTGTTCCCAGTGACTCTGTTCCTCCATCAAGCAGTGCAAATTCACCCAAAAGCAAAGATGAAGATGATGCACAGTGTGAGCACCTCTTATCTCTTGGGCTTTATCGGATATCTAGCATTCGGCCCATTCCTTCATCGGCAGAGGTAAAGGTTTGCAAAAGTAGCACAGCTGATGAATGCATCGGGACAGAGAGTATACATATGAAAGAAGCAGATCTACCATCGCAGATTGGCGGGCAGATCAGTGAGGATGAGGCTAAGAAACCAAACTATGTATGTTCTTCTTGTCATCTTCAATTGGAAACAAAAGACACCTACAAAATACACATGCAGTGCCACAAACCTGGCGGTGGCTTCAAGTGTGTACATTGTGGCTGCCTCATGACAGAATGGAGTCTGATGGACAAACACATCCAAAGCCACCATCTAGTAAGAAAGAGCTATCAGTGTCAGGTTTGTGAGAAAAGGTTTATGACGCAGAGTGCATGGAAAAGTCACATGAAAGGACATGACAAGAAGAGTGAAGTGTTCCTGTGCACCAAATGTCCTTTATCATTTGACAGTGACAATGTCCGAAACTTGCATGTCGCTTGCCATCATGATGACGTCTTCAAGTGTTGCCATTGTGGACTAGTGGGTATGTGTCATTATTCATGTGGCTTAGCTGCTGATTATTTTAAAATTGACATTGTTTCGAAGAGTATAATAGTGTTTATCAACCTTCTTTCAGTCAAGGCACCCTTTAGGATCGCGCACAATTCCAGGGCACACCAGTCTGAGGGCTCGTTTACACCAGGAGGCACATCCAAATGCACATGCTCTTTTGCATGTTCCCACATGTTGCATTTTTTTAATGAGCTGCTCCATGAGTGTGAAATACGCAAAATGGTGCCTGCACGATTTTTAAAATTGCGTAGCATCCAAACACATGGTACTACAGTACCGTGCATTTTAGCAGGCAAACACATACGTGCATTTGCTAGATGCGTGGGGGTGTCATTAAGAATTAATGGCACCCATGCTCGTCTGCAAGAGGCATCACATTTTTTTTTTATGCGGTACAGGAACACACGCGATTTCACATCCTGTTAGCGCACTGTACCTGGTGTGAACGAGCCCTATATGTACTCTGTTAGGGAGAGTTCCATGGTCTGTATGTTCTAAACCCCCCAATCCCACCTCCTAGCACAAACTCTCCCGAATCCCCCGTCATAGGACAACCCACTCCAAATCCCCCCTCTTAGCATAATCCCCCACTCAAATCACTCTCTCGGCTCAAAGCCCCTCCAAATCTCCCCTCCTAGCAACCCCCCACCCAACACAACCCTTCCAGAATTCCCCGTCCTAGCACAACTTCTCCACCCACTCCCAGATCCCCAACCTAGCACAACCCCCCCTCCCCCAATTCATCCCTCTTTCTAGCACAAATTCTGTCTCTACAGTAGTGACAGCAACAGAGAGGGGGAGAGGGCCAGAAGGAGGTACTGTACATTTTGGATCTGAGCGATCCTCTGTTAACTCTGTTCTCTTGCTGGCATTAGTTGGTAGGACGCAGTTGGGCGCCAGCTGCGCTTCCCTTTTTGCTGGAAAGAGTACAGTGCGGTGTGGGCTGAACTCTCTGCCTCCTCTGTGCACAGGAATTAACAGTGCTGTCTCCCTCCTGTAGCACAGGAGCTAACAGATGATTGCTCAGATTGGGCTGTTGCCGCAGCATCCCTGAGGACTTTCACGGTTTAGAAGAAATGTTATAATACATAAGAAATTCGTATTTTCCAGGCAGTCAGAGTACTAAGGATAAAATTAAAAAATAGCTGTTCTTCTGGAGATTAGTGTTTGTCATTACTAATAACTCATATCTTTTTTTTCTTTTATATTCATTAAACAGAGCCTGAATGGAAGAAGGTCTATGAACATTTGGTTAATCATGATGACACATTGAAGCCCTTCATATGTAGCACGTGCAACCAAAGATTCTTTAAAGAGTTAGTATTAAAAATTAAAAAAAGTTTCTTCACAGGTTATTGGAATATTGTGTACCTTTTTGAAGGTCTTTTCAACTCATCCAGGGTTTGAACTTCTATATACAGTATACCAGGGGTCTCCAAACTATGGCCCTCCTGTTCAAGAACTACAATTCCCATCATGCCTAGTCATGTCTGTGAATGTCAGAGTTTTACAGTGCATCATGGGACGTGTAGTCCCGCAACAGCTGGAGGGCCGTAGTTTGGAGATCCTTGCAGTATACTGCCTACCTTCTGTTAAAGCTGTACTGAATCTGCCATAGTGGTAAAAATGTGCAAGTATGTACATCATACAGTATATCCAAATCTGCTCTCCTCCCAGCGATGCATAATATGCACTCACCATCTTCAATATGTTGCCAGGGCTCTGGTTTCAGTAACAAACAAAATAAATTGGATTAAAATACAGTTATACTTTATTTTCTTACATTTTCTCTCCTATTTGTGATACCTGCCCTGACTTTTTTTTTTCCAGAGTTAGGTGGTATGCTTAATTCTGTGAGTAATTTGCTCTAAATCAGGGGTCTCCAAACTTTCTAAACAAAGGGCCAGTTTACTGTCCTTTAGACTAGTGCTCCATTGTTGGTTTCAGTGGGAAGAATAATGCCCCCATCATTGGCGTCAGTGGAAGGAATAGTGAACCATTTTTGGTGTAATTGGGAGAAATAGTGTACTTTTGTTGATGTCAGTAACAGGAATTACCGTATGTATCAAAGTAAACAATAAAAAAAGAGTAACAGGAATTATGCCCCATTGTTGCCATCAGTGGGAAGAATAGTGTCTTGCATCAGTGAGAGGAAACGTGCCCAAGGGCTGGGTAAAGGAAAGCAAGGGGGTGCATCTGGCCCATGGGCCGCAGTTTGGAGACCACTGCTCTACATATATATTTTAGCGTACTGTTACCTGATCTTCTAGCAGGTAGTTGGTCAGAACAATGTGCGTTACTTTAAATAAACATAAGAACTCTACAACACAATCCAAACAACAATAATTATATCTAATCCTGGCCCTGTGGGGACTTGGGTATAGTTTTTGCCAAGGGAGAAGCATGAATGGTAATTAGACATGACAGTATTTTTAGAATTTGTTGCAAAATAATACTTGGCAGGACTTGTATGTCTATTTCGTCCATATTACTTGCTACATGATATCACAGACAGCCATCTTAAGTTAAAACTAGGTGTTGAAAGAGTAAAGTGCCAAAAGCAGAATGTATACAGTCCTGGTTTAATTTTCTATCATTTAAAAAAAGGGCTTCCAAGGATCCCCCTTTATCAAGGCTACAAATCACACATAATCATATTATGAGAAGTATTTAATATTGACTGGTCTAAAAGTGGTGTAGGATATTGAGCGTAAATACATGGTCAAGTACAGATAGGAAAGATGATCCAAAAATAAAGCTATAATGGGGTAGCTGGTTTTCTGCCAGGTACTGCCTTATGTGAGTTTGGGCTACCCCCATGTCACTCTAGAGGTACTTGCAGATGTGGAGCTGGGTTGGTGATGACGAACTGAAGCAAGAGAGGCACTCAAACCAAGATAGCTGGAGGCAAGAAAAAGCCTGGAGGCTTTGCAGGGGGTTAGACTGTGGATGCAGGGGAGACTACAAGTGCAGAAATGGCAAGGCTGAGTCTGAGACTGTGGATGCTGCTGATACTGTGTAATGTTGAATCCAACCACCCCCCCCCCCCCCCCCACAGGAGTTTGGGCTTAGCTGCTGGCCACCCTTGGACCCTTCACAGGTACTGGCTGCTGCGAACATTGCGGGACAGCTGAGAACTAATCAAGGCTTTGGGTGCAGAGGAAACCAGACTGGGGTGCAGCAGAGGCTTCTGCTGCATGTATCAGCAGTAGCAGGGGGTGCCAGTTCAGGAGAGACCAGGCTGGGGTGCAGCAGAGACTTTGTCTGTTTGGACTGCTGGTGCAACAGAGACAAAGCATGATGTAGTCGAGACAACCGCGTGCAGCAATGGTTGGATTGCAGACGCAAGTAAAGGCTGTATTGACACAGCTTTGTAGAAGTGTTTGACATTATGCTAGAGCAGTGACTATGTGTCTCCTTAAAGTTTAAATAAAGATGCAGTCACTTGATGCATCATGTGTATAGAGCCTGGAAGTGCCCATGGCCACTGGGGGTAGAAGTGATGCCAGCACTAGTATTAGCAAAAGAAATGAAGATGACACATACAATTTTAAATAAAACACCTAAGTTTATTAAATATAGACCAAAAAAGAAGGATTATTATCACAATTATGGAATGTGCAATATTTAGAATTTAACACCAGAAAGTATGATGTAATCTGAAATGAACCATATATGCATACTGTAAGTGTAGCATTGAAAAACAGAGACTTTTGTGAAATAGATTCAGGGGTGTCAAACTAAATTTTTATTGTGGGCTGCATCATTATTATGATTTCCCTCAATGGGGGCCAGTTGCATCTGTAAGACTAGATGTACAGAGCACCCCATCCCCCCCTTGCTTCAGATGTCGAGACTCGAGACCCCCACCCTCCCCTATGTCACAGTGTACCTCCCCAAACCTTGTGCTAGCGGAAATAAGCAAGGGGTGGAGGTGGAAAGCTGAACATGCAGGGCCTGGTGGAGGACCAGAGAAGGGCTGGGGGTCAGCTGCTGGAGTCTGGTGAATCCAGAGACCAGGGGAGGCGGAGGGTAGGTGGGTGCTTCAGCTGCAGGAGAGGTTCAAGGACCACATTAAATGGCCTGGCTACCTGGATTCAGCCCGTGGTCCTTGTGTTTGACGCATGTGGTATAGTGGATCACGCCTTGGTAATGTTAAACAAAGTGTGTATTGGGCTGATAAAATTATATTCAAAAGTGGTGCCGCACTCCGAGATGCTAATGTGCTAGTATCCCTTTAAATCTGTTTGCATAGCAATTTTTAGAGTCCGCATGTCATATCAAACCATGTATAACATTAACAAAACGAAAAATGCATCAGTCCATAAAGTGTCCTTTGGTATGAAAACGCTTGCATTAATCTCAATCATAAAGAGAGGTGACCAGCGCTACGGATTTCAAAATATGAAAAAAGGGGGGTGGAAAAACACACAAACAAAATAATAGAATAATAAGGTGTAAGCTGCCCCAATCAAACCTTAGATGAAGGTGAAAGTGATAAATAAAAATGTGACGATTGGTGTTGGCGCTACCTTTATAAGTACCCCAGATAACGTGAGTGGGGATAAAAGGGTGTGAAGACCCACAAATAGTGAAATGTGCCAAATAGTATTGTAAAATGATAGTCAGGAATGCAAATCAGAGTGTTTATTTACATGAAGATCAAATTAAATCTCAAACAGTGCAATAAACAAATACCGTGAGTGTGATAAACCCACTACCACAAATTGTGTAAAATGACTTGGTGATAAGTAAATAAACGTGCCACACAAAGTGTGATAATAAACTGAAAAAGACTTTGTGTGTAAAGTCCGTAGTGGCCACTAGGTGGCGTTTTGCAAATACAACCTGTATGATGATGAGGGGTTCCCCTTCGAAATATGATGCAATCAATAGCCGATGGCGGAAGGCCTAGATGCTCACAGAAGAAGAAGAAACCCCATAGTGAATAGTAAAATCATACATAGCATAAAGCAAGGCCTAGATAACTCACTCGTGAGATGATCAAGATCAGAATACAGTGTGCGCCGGGATGCTTCCGCGTTCCACGGCCGACAACCGGAAGTGACGTATGACGTCGGAGACTCCGCCCTACGCGTTTTGTCACAATGACGTCAACTGGAGCGGCATCAACTAAGCGTACTCCCGGACTTCTTATAGCCGCCCGTATCCTAGCAACGGAGGGGACGAAACAACACCGCCATCTTGCTACTCCCGCTCCGGAAGCCATATTGCTCCACTACTAGCTTCTTACTATGGATGTGCAGGGGAACGGCCATACTTCATCATATCTGATCAAACGAGTGTGTATACGAGCCTTACGTATTTGAACCATTTCTTTATTATTAACATTAAAAAACTCGTAAAAAAAAGGCCAGTTAAAAGATGAAAAAAGAAAAATGAAAAAATAAAAAATGAAAAAATAATAAAAAGGTGAAATTAAAAAATTTTTTTGTTTAAAAAACTGTTTAACGGACAGGTGGATATGTTATTGAAGCCGGATGTCTGGATGGTAAAAAAAGGGAATGAACTTATCCGGAAACTTCTGCATAATAGCCACAACAGAACAGAGGCAATAAATAATTAAATAGAGAATATGTGTATTAATGATTGATACAAATGATTGGTTCAAATACGTAAGGCTCGTATACACACTCGTTTGATCAGATATGATGAAGTATGGCCGTTCCCCTGCACATCCATAGTAAGAAGCTAGTAGTGGAGCAATATGGCTTCCGGAGCGGGAGTAGCAAGATGGCGGTGTTGTTCCGTCCCCTCCGTTGCTAGGATACGGGCGGCTATAAGAAGTCCGGGAGTGCGCTTAGTTGACGCCGCTCCAGTTGACGTCATTGTGATGAAACGCGTAGGGCGGAGTCTCCGACGTCATACGTCACTTCCGGTTGTCGGCTGTGGAACGCGGAAGCATCCCGGCGCACACTGTATTCTGATCTTGATCATCTCACGATTGAGTTATCTACGCCTTGCTTTATGCTATGTATGATTTTACTATTCACTATGGGGTTTCTTCTTCTGTGAGCATCTAGGCCTTCTGCCATCGGCTATTGATTGCATCATATTTCGAAGGGGAACCCCTCATCATCATACAGGTTGTATTTGCAAAACGCCACCTAGTGGCCACTACGGACTTTACACACAAAGTCTTTTTCAGTTTATTATCACACTTTGTGTGGCACGTTTATTTACTTATCACCAAGTCATTTTACACAATTTGTGGTAGTGGGTTTATCACACTCACGGTATTTGTTTATTGCACTGTTTGAGATTTAATTTGATCTTCATGTAAATAAACACACTGATTTGCATTCCTGACTATCATTTTACAATACTATTTGGCACATTTCACTATTTGTGGGTCTTCACACCCTTTTATCCCCACTCACGTTATCTGGGGTACTTATAAAGGTAGCGCCAACACCAATCGTCACATTTTTATTTATTAATCTCAATCTTTCATAAAAAAACAGGCTTGTGTAACATATATCCAAACGACTGTTTCCCTAATTAGTGTTTATCACTAATGTATGTGGATGATTGGAGCACATAGTGGTGATCCCCTCATCCAATGTGCCCTCATCTGGGGATAAGACCAATCAATGGTCTATATGCACTTTTGGCCCTTTCTGAGGATTTGTTTTATGCTGTTTCACTCCTTTGGTGGCATTCTTGAGTTAAAGCGGAGTTCCACCCTGGATTTTTTATTTTTTTTTTTTAATACCCCCGGGACAGTCAGGGCTAGTGCATTCCACAATGGCTAGCCTCTGATCTGTCCCGGGTTGCACTTACCTGTTAGGACAAATACTTACCTTGCAAACGTCTTGTCCAGCGCTGCCATCTCAGATGTGGGCAGCTTGAAGCCAGCGAGATCCTCTTCGGCGTCTTCTTCCGCCTTCTTTGGTCCCACGATGCTCTGCGCCGGCCCCGACGTCACTTCCGGGTCGCGCGCGTCATCCCTCTACAGCTTCTGGGCATGCCCAGAAGCTGTTTAGAAGGGGATGACGCGCGCGACCCGGAACTGACGTCGGGGCCGGTGCAGGCGCAATGATTCCTGGGAGCTATGACGTGCAGCTCCCAGGAATCATTGCAGAGCCAGGAAGTGACGACGGGCCGCGGCCGAGGAAGGAGGAAGAAGGAAGTAAGGTAAGTATTTTTTCTTCGCTACGAGGTAAGTAAAAAAAAAAAAAAAAATGCGATTATCCATTTCTTTTTCAGGTGACCCGGAACGAGAAGATGGAGGTAAGTATAAAAATAGGATGGAACTCCACTTTAAGGCCCTGTTCACACCTGAGTGTTTTCAGTTCGTAAAACGCTCATCTCTGAAGTCTCAAAATGCCCAACAAGCAAAATCTCATTAATTTCAATGGCTCCTGTTCACATGTTTTGTCGCCTGAAGCAAAATGCCTGAAGTTCAAAAAAGTACATGAGCTTCTTTTTTTGACAGATTACCAGCGTTTTTGTTAGACGTCAATGCCTGCCTCCAAACACCTGCAAAAAATGACTGAAAAACACCTGAAAACGATACGCTCAGGTGTGAATGGAGCCTTAGAATCCTTCTTCTCTTACACTTATCTCCATGTGCCCAAATCCTAAAGAGAGAAAGCTGGACATAGTGCTTTATTTTTTAAAAGAGCCAGTTAGACATTAAATATAAAAACATTTGCATTTTCCTGGTGCTTAGAGTGCCTAGACTCTTTATAGAGCGGGCCACACGGCCAAATTGAGCAAATCGAGAGAGAGGGGCTTTAGTCAGGGAGCTGACCAAGAACCAGATGAAGATAAGATTAGAATTGTGTCGATGTCCCAATATTTATGGGCCTGACTGTATATGAGACAGAAGCCAGTGAGTGACTGAGCTAACCAAATTCCACATAAAAATAAAATGAAACGTTTTGGATAGGCTGACTGTTTAAACTGTTTTGTATAATATTCTAATTTGTTGTGCTGCTCATATACATATGACCGTTTCTACTACTTTCAAAGTACAGACTCACTTTTGGGAAATATCAGATTATATTGAAGATTTTATGAACCATTTTAGTACTAGAATAGGCTCTAAAACCTTGACAAAATGAATGACGCCAGCTCTCCAGCTTTCTGCATAAGATGAATCTTAAAAGGAAGGATTGCTGTAGAGCAGTTGTCTCCAAACTGTGGCCCTGGGGCTGGATGTGGCCCTTTGCAGACCTTTAACTGGCCCTTGAGGCATTATTCACCGACACCAACGATGGGGCATAATTTCTTCCACTGACAATAAAAAAGGGACACTATTCCTTCCCCTGACACCAACTATTTTTCCCCCTAATACCAAAGATCAGGCATTGTTTACTCCCCACTGGGCACAGTCTGGCCCCCCTAAAGTCTCAAGGACCATAAACTGGCCCTTTCTTTAGAAAGTTTGGAGACCCCTGCTGTAGATGCTCAGTGTTTCCAGCTATGTTCTCTTCATTACATTAGTTGTCTCTTTTATATTGCACACATGACATGCCAGCTGACAAGTTTTAAAACAATCTGTTGTAGAGTGCAGCTGAAGGCCCACTCCTCGAAGCACAGAAAGCCTAGACTTTTTCATTGTCCGTTATGTGACCAAAGATTCAAGAGCACTCGTCAAATGAGCAGACACAAGAAATGGTTTCATCACAAACAAAGTAATGGAGATTGTAACAGTGGGATGGTGAATTCAGGAAGCCACAACAGCACCTTTGTTCCAGAAAAATCAGTCAATCCACAAATAATTCCCAAACGAGAATTTGCTTGTGACATCTGCACAAGGTAGGTGTTCTTCTCTTTTCTAATCATGTGCACACTGTCCTGTCTGACACTTTTCATATGGTTTTATGAAGTGCCACCAGCCATGACATGGACACATTTTATATGCACTAAGGTTTGCAGTGACTGGGGCAGTACATTTCTGTGCAAATGAGAAAAGTGTCATTACTGATTCAGCAATGGTGATCTCCGTTGACACTATTTATTTTGTAGGTACTTTAAAGTGTAACTGAAATGTGTAAAAGTATAGAACTTCATATAGCAGTTAGAGCTGCACGATTCTGGCCAAAATGAGAATCCCGATTTTTTTTTTTTTTTTTTTTTTTGCTTGGAATAAAGATCACGATTCTCTGTGTAACATCTTTTACATTATAAAAAAAATTGGGATAACTCTTTACGGTTTTGTTTTATTTTTTTATTCATTAAAGTGTATTAATTGCGTTTGAAAGACTGCTGCGCAAATACAGTGCGACATAAAAATTTACAACAATCACCATTTTATTCTGCAGGGTCTCTGCTAAAAAAAAAATATATAAATGTTTGGGGGTTCTAACTACTTTTCTAGGAAAAATAAACTGATTTAACTTGCAAGCAACAAGTGTAGGAAAAAGGTTTAGTCTTTAAGAGGTTAAACTTCCTTCCTCCGGCAGAGGGAAAGAAAAGATACAATGTAATCATTTGTATTTACAGTTCAGTGGGAGACTAAGGGCTCTTTCACACCGGCGTTCCTTTTTTTTTTTGCCCGATCAGGTCCTTTTTTTTTTTTTTTTGTAACGGACACGGATGACACTTGTGTCATCCGGTCCGTATGTCCGTTTTTCATCCCATCCGTTTGCGGATGAAAAACTGACATAATGCATGTCTATGTAAATACGGATGTCTGCGGATGACACCACTGACATCAGTTTTTGCTTCAGTTCCGTTTTTTGAAAGGAAGAAAAAATAGGGTTCTCCTCCGTTCAAAAAAACTGAACTGACAAAAAACGAATGTCAGAGGATGATCATCCGATGACATCCGTATTTACATAGAGATACATTATGTCCGTTTTTCATCCGCAAACGGATGGGATGAAAAACGGACATATGGAACGCCCTTTTTTTTTTTTTTTTGACAGCTGCTCCCTCAGAGCTATGTAAAGAATCGAGCAAGTGTCATGTTAAGATCGTCAGGGGGAGTGAATCGATCTCGATTCTGTTACGATTAATCGCGCAGCTCTAATAGCAGTATTAAACCCAAAAGCAGATGTGATAGCTGTATTATTTTCCTTTTTTAGGCTTTTTCTTCTGTTTTCATCTGGTGATTCAGCCAGCAAGTCTGTTGTGTTTCACAAGCTCAAGCTTTCATCAGAATATCAGTTTACATGGATGAGTCTAACCACCTACCACTTACAGGGGTGATTTTTAATGATCAGTTTTATTTATCCATGCAAAACCCAGTAGGAAAATAACTGTATGCTGTAACTCATGGGTGTCCAACCTTTTGGCTTCTTTGGGCCACATTGAGTGTAGAGAGATTTTCTCGGGCCGCATATTAAATATATACTATAGTTAAGGTATATAAGTAATAAAATGCCGCCGCGCCCTTCCCACGCTGCAGCGCCCCCCGCACTAATTTTAACACAACTAGAGGATGATCAAATTAAATGGAATCAGTATACAGAGGTTTACTTCTTCTGAGCGACAATAAAGGAACACTCTAACCACCATGACCACTTCAGGTATTTGAAGTGGTCATGGTGGTAGGAGTCAGAAACACTGCACATCCTCCCCTCCCCCCTCTGAGGCAGCCTCTGCCTACTGTTAGTTGGAAGCTGCTGTGGCCGTGCCCCCGACCTGACTTTCTTCCTCCCCAGCAAAAAAAAATTGTCAGGGGGCAGTGGGCCGCATTGCCTGAGGTTTCGGGCCTCAGGTTGGACATGCCTGATGTAACTGATTATAAAGCGTGAGCTGGATTTTCGCTTTAACTTGTCAGTGTATCTGAATCTGCAAATACATTTAACACTAATTCACCCCCCCCCCCCCCTACTGAGGATGCAGTGGTCTGCTGTGCCTCCTGTGCTCATTCCTCCAGAAATGTCTCCTTACTACAGGAAGTACGTTACTGGCCAGATCACCATGTGAAAAAAGCCAAAGAAAAGAAAACTGTTGCAGCCACCACATCTAATGTTTGGTGAGCTGCAATATATGAGGGTTCTTCAAAAAGTCTCCACACTTTCTTTTAACTCTTAAATATAATAAAGTGCGGAAACTTTTGGAAGACCCCTCATAATACATTTTTACACTGCTTTAAGATCTATGGTCTTCGCATTTCTTTTATGTATGGAATCTCTGGAATGTTCTTGTATTTTATTCTTTTTTTTTTACAGGCGTTTACAGGCGTTTTCCATTGGTCTCTAGTCAATCTAAAAAGGCCTGCACAAAAAACACCTGCAAAAACGCCTGAAAAAACGCCCATAAAAACGCCTGTAATAGCAACGCCAAGATGTGAACGTAGCCTAATCACCTCTCTCAATGTTTTTTCTTAACCCTATAACTGCTACATCTGCAGGGTAGCTTGTTCTACAAAAAACTTCCTGGCCAGGTGAAAATAAAAAAAAAGAGCCTAAAAAAAAAAATGAATGAAGGCTTCACATCTAGGAATTAGTATGCTGCAATATAATGTTTGCTTTTGGGTTTAATACCACTTTAAGTGCAAAGATTCTAAGTAATGTGTGCTACACATCTAGGTATTTTTTACCTCTCTCACAAATCTTGGTGCTCCCCGTGTAAATGCCTTCATCTGCTCTTCTCTCCAGATGGACAGGGCCATTTTTTTCAGGCATCATCCAGGGTCAGCAAAGAGACCTTGACCAGGGCCTATTTTGCGATTCGGTACTGCGTGATTTTAACTGACATTTGCGCAGTCGTGCGACGCTGTACCCAAATGAAATTGACGTCCTTTTTTTCCTACAAACAGAGCTTTCTTTTGGTGGTATTTGATAACAAGTTCGATTTTTTGATCATGCGCTATAAACAAAAAAAGAGCGACGATTTTGCAAAAATAACAATATTTTTCACATTTTTTTTATATGAAATTCCCCCCCAAAAAAATGTAAAAATCTAAATTTTTTTAACATTTTAGTTTTGTTTTTGTTTTCTGCTACATATGTTTGGTAAAAAAAATCGCAAAAAGCGTATTTTGATTGGTTTGCGCAAAAGTTATTGCGTTTACTAACTAAGTTAAAGATTTTTGTCATTTTTATTGTTTTTTTTTTTTTAACGAGTAATGGCGGCGATCTGCAATTTTTTTTTTTTTTTCTGCAGGACTGCGACATTGCGGCGGACAGATCGGACCCTTGACTGACATTTTTGACACTTTTGGGGTTACCAGTGACATTACTACAGTAATCAGTGCTATACATATGCACTGTTACTGTAAAAATTACACTGGCAGTGAAGGGGTTAACTTTATTTGAGAGGGAGGGGCTATGTGTGTCCCTAGGGGCGTGTTTCTTACTGTGATTGGATGTGGCTAGTGGTGTAACGGCACAGATCAACGGTCCTACATAGCAGGACCGTATAATCTGTGCTGTTACACAGGGGAGAATGACAGACGGCTTTGTTTCCATTAGCCGCCTGCCTTTCTCCCTCTGTAACTGACGATCGCGAGTGAGCGGCGGACATCGGGTCCGCCGGTCACTCGTGCGGGGGGGGGGGTCTGTGAGCGAGCGGGAGCGCGTCTTCAGCGGCGCACGCTCGCTCCCTAGACCCTCACAGGCTAGCGACGTAGACCTACGTCACTTTGCCTATGAGGGGCTGACTGCCAACGTAAATCGTCGTTAGGCAGTCGGCAAGTGGTTAATTACACAGGTTCTGGGGCTAAATGAATGCAGATGGGGCACTTAGTGAGTTTAGGTACCACCTTAATCAGCCACAGAACCTATGTAATTATTGTGTGTTTGGTTTTTAAAGGGATGAGGTGGCAACCCTATACCTTGTGCCTGTGTAGTTTTGGCCATGTTCACAAACCTTTAACACAGATTATCCCACTGCTGCAACCTCTCATCTTGTGACATTACAATGTTGCAGTCTTATCACTGGAAGAGAAAAGACTGGGGAAGTACTTCCTATTGCCTGCAGCACACTGATGACATCATCACTATTGATTGCAGCTAAAGGACTGCATATTATAAAAAGTATCACTTTTTTGAAAAATGATACTGCTGCTGTATTAGTAACATGTCAGAAATGTTTCATGCAGACCTGTAAAGAAAAACTTCACTCCTCCCCTGCTCTCCCACACTCATTCCCCCTCACCTGTAATGGCGGACTCCCATCAGAAAGGATATTCACCTGCCCATTGGATCCAGCGTTGTCCTGCTGTGATCCTCTGATGTAGTATCACAGCCTGTTTATTGCTTCAAGAAAAATTCCAGGAATTGTTTTTCTTCTATATGGTGGGACTGCATTGGAAAAAAAGATGTGACTGGGGTTATAACCCCCCCCCCCCCCTTACTGTATCCAAAATGATGAGAAAAAAAAACATTTTGCCTATAATTCTACTTTACAGTATCTCACAAAAGTGAGTACACCCCTTCCTTTTTTGTAAATATTGTATCATATCTTTTCATGTGACAATGCTGAATAAATGACACTTTGCTACAATGTAAAGTAGTGAGTGTACAGCTTGTATAACAGTGTAAATTTGCTGTCCCCTCAAAATAACTCAACACACAGCCATTAATGTCTAAACAAAAGTGAGTATACCACTAAGTGCAAATGTCCAAATTGGGCTTAAAGGGTCAATATTTTGTTTGGCCACCATTATTTTCCAGGACTGCCTTAACCCTGTTGGGCATAGAGTTCACCAGAGCTTCACAGGTTGCCACTGGAGTCCTCTTCCATTTCTCCATGATGATATCACGGAGCTGGTGGATGTTAGAGACCTTACGCTCCTACACCTTCTGTTTGAGGATGCCCCACAGATGCTCAATAGGGTTTAGGTCTGGAGACATGCTTGGCCAGTCCATCACCTTTACCCTCTGCTTCTTTAGCAAAGGAAGTAGATCGTCTTGGGGGTGTGTTTGGGGGTCGTTATCATGTTGGAATACTGCCCTGGGGCCCAGTCTCTGAAGGGAAGGGATCATGCTCTGCTTCAGTATGTCACAGTACAGGTTGGCATTCATGGTTCCCTCAATGAACTGTAGCTCCCCAGTGTCGGCAGCACTCATGCAGCCCCAGACCATGACACTCCCACCACCATGCTTGGCTGTAGGTAAGACACTTGTCTTTGTACTCCTCACCTGGTTCCCGCCACACACGCTTGATACCATTTGAACCAAATACGTTTCCAGTAATCCTTGTCCTTAGTCTGCTTGTCTTCAGCAAACTGTTTGTGGACTTTATTGTGCATCATCTTTAGAAGAGGCTTCCTTCTGGGACGACAGCCATGCAGACCAATTTGATGCAGTGTGCGGCGTATGGTCTGAGCACTGACAGGCTGACTCCCCACCCTTCAACCTCTGCAGCAATGCTGGCAGCACTCATACGTCTATTTCCCAAAGACAACCTTTGGATATGACTCTGAGCACGTGCACTCAACTCCTTTGGTCGACCATGGCGAGGCCTGTTCTCAGTGGAACCTGTCCTGTTAAACCACTGTATGGTCTTGGTAACCGTGCTGCAGCTCAGTTTCAGGATCTTGGCAATCTTCCTATAGCCTAGGCCAGTGATGGTGAACTTTGGCACCCCACATGTTTGGGAACTGCATTTCCCATGATGCTCAACTACACTGCAGAGTTCATGACCATCATGGGAAATGTAGTACCAAAATATCTGGAGTGCCAAGGTTTGCCATCACTGGCCTAAGCCATCTTTATGTAGAGCAACATTTCTTTTTTTTCCAGATCCTCAGGGAGTTCTTTGCCATGAGGTGCCAAGGTAAACTTCCAGTGACCAGTATGAGAGAGTGTGAGCAATAACACCAAATTTA
This sequence comes from Pelophylax lessonae, assembly GCF_965119305.1. Lineage (NCBI taxonomy): Eukaryota > Metazoa > Chordata > Amphibia > Anura > Ranidae > Pelophylax > Pelophylax lessonae. The sequence goes on along the minus strand of NC_138772.1, from coordinate 322,628,994 downwards.
ACACACCTGCTCTCCATTCACACCTGAAACCTTGTAACACTAACGAGTCAAATGACATCGGGGAGGGAAAATGGCTAATTGGGCCCAATTAGAAATTTTCACTTAGGGGTGTACTCACTTTTGTTGTCAGTGGTTTAGACATTAATGACTGTGTGTTGAGTTATTTTGAGGGGACAGCAAATTTACACTGTTATACAAGCTGTACACTCACTACTTTACATTGTAGCAAAGTGTCATTTCTTCTGTGTTGTCACATGAAAAGATATAATAAAATATTTAATAAAAATGTGAGGGGTGCACTCACTTTTTTGAGATACTGTATGTACTCATAGGTTTTATTATGTTTCCTCGTCATTCTTTTATTTCACATGCATCAACTTCTTGTTCATTTCACATTGATTGTTCAAAACAAGTGTTTTTTAATCACATTTAAATAATCACGATAATAAATGACTTTAGCTTGGAACGGTCTAGTGTATAATGACTGATAGAAGGTGGTTTGGGCTGCCAAGGGATACTATTCTTTGCAGTTATTTTTTTTATCTAACTATACAAATGCACAAGCCCCTTTCCTGTCAATGAATAAGCTTGCTTTTTAGATACTGCAATTCATTTGTTGAACATAATCGTTAATGAATATGTGTGGGTTTCAGTTCAACAGCTTTGTTGTGAGTAATCTAATTTGCTTGCACAAGCTGTCATTCTGACAGCATTCAGTGCAAAAGCACTGCTAGCCCTTGAAAGACTCCAACAGCATATTTTACAGGATTCCCAAGTTATTTTTAAAGAAAACCACTACTATAATTTATCTAACGGGATAATGTGTAAGGCTCCGTTCACATATATGCGAATTGGATGCGTTTTGAACTGCATCCAATTAGCATGGCATGCTATGTTATAGCAACATGCTATGGTTTCTATGGAGCCGGTTCACATAAATGCAGTGCAGCGGCAGTGCGTATTCACTACGAATATAAAAAGAGTCCTGTGCATATTCTGAGCACTGTGGTGTGGTTGGTTCAGATACGAATTCCAGGCTCATTGCCTTCTATGGGAACACATCTGAATCGCACACCTGATCAGTTTTGAACACAAGTTTGATCTAAAAAAAAGTGCCCCCCCCCAAAACCTTACCAGGCCCTTAGAGGTCTGGTAAAGATTTTAAGAGGAACTCCACGCCAAAATGAAAAATAAAATGTCGTCCCCCTCCCAAAATTCATACCAGGCCCTTATCCAAGCATGCAGCGTGGCACGCCAGGAAAGGGGGGCGTGGGGTTCCACATAAAATCCATACCAGATCCAAAAGGGCCTGGTAAGGATTGGGGGGGGACCCCACGTCTTTTTTTTTTTTTTCACAATCTTTTATTGCCCGCAGTGTTTTTTTTACATTCAGCTGAACCCCACTGACAGCTGAGGAGTCATCATCTGTTGTTAAGGACAAGGTGGCCGGCTTCCTGGCCTGTTCCTTAACAACCAGCTAATGTCAGAGGCTGGTGGCCGCCGGCTCCAAAAATTTTGATCTGAAGCTCATCTAAATTGCATCTCAACCGCTAAACAGCTGCTTTGGAAATTTGCTGTGAAAATTGCAGTGAAATTCACACCAGACGTGTGAACCTAGCTTGAAAGTGAGCTGCTGCACGCAATTTTTTCTCAGAATTTCATAATTTTGTTTCTAGGCTCTGTGCCTCAAATCACAGGGCAGGTGTTCTGCTTTCCAGTCATTTGTGCCTGAACACATAGTGCCCTAAACGCAAGTACAGCGTTCAGCCCTGTCCTGCTGCAGCCCATTTAAGCCAGCCAAAGACTTTATCAGGCTGCGGGTAGTGGGGCTGGACATTGTACCTGTGCGTTCTGGCACACCAAAGCCCCCGATTGGAGGCACAGGGGCTAGAAGCTCCTTCTGTCCCAAAGTAATTGAATCACTTGAACACTTGCCTTGAAATAGCCCTTTTGGGATAATCAGTCATGGAGAGGGTTGAACATTATCATATAGCCCTGGTTTCTGTAAAACATTTTAAGTCTCCAAATAATTATTTTTGGGGCTTTTCTTGGTTTAAAAGGTTGACGAAGCCTGCTATAGAGGGATGCTTTGTTCAGATTTCATGTCTGAGGTTTACAACCACTTAAAGCGGAGTTCCGCCCTAAAAAATTATTTTTTCACCTTCCGCTTGCTTTAATTTACCTGAAAAAGAATTGGATAATTTACATTTTTTTTTTGTTTCACTTACCTTCTTTTTAATGAAAATATACTTGCCTTCCTTCCTCTTCCTCCCTCTGTGGCCGCGGCCCGTGCTGTCACTTCCTCCTTGCATTGACTCCAGGGAGATGAGCGACATTGATCGCAGGAGTCATTGTGCCTGCACTGGCCCTGCTCGTCACTTCCGGTTTAGACGCGTCATTCCCTGCTGAACAGCTTCTGGATGACGTGCCTGCACCGGAAGTGACGAGCAGGGCATTTTGGGACTCCCGACATCACCGAAGAGGACCCCGAAGAGGACGCTCTGGCATCAGCTGCCCACACCTGAGATGGCAGTGCTGGACAAGACATTTTCAAGGTAAATATTTCTTCTAAAAGGTAAGTAAAACAGGATACAGTTCCGAGGCTATCGTTGCCTAAATGCACTAGCCCTGACTGTCCCGGGGGGGATTTTTATCTAGAAAAAAATTTCTGGGGTGAAACTCCGCTTTAAAAAAAAAAAAAATAATTGCTGCAGCATGTTTTTTGCTTGCACATGAGCACTGAAAACACAACTGATTGGCTGCTTGTGATACTTCTCCCTCTCTCTTTCCGAGCTCTGCTGTATAGATTGCAAAATGCTGATATCAGGTAAAAAGAATAGGTATTTACTCCTTGTTTTAAATATATTTAAGTATGAATTAATACATATCTGAATTAAATATATAATCTGATGTTTAACTTATCAAGCCAAAACTATTTCTCATAACATACTAGTCATACAATCAAGTGTCTTTAAAACATTAGCACCCGTTTATATGACCATTTCCATTAAAGGGACATTTAAACGTTAGTTTTTAGGCACCTGATTTAACCATTAGCCGACTGCCTAACGACGATTTACGTCGGCAGTCAGCCCCTCACAGGCAAAAGAGTCTACATCGCTAGCCTGTGAGGCTCTAGGGAGCGAGCGCGCTGCTCGCTCACGGACCCCCCCCCCCCGCGCTTGCGCCCGGCGGACCCGATGTCCGCCGGGCACTCGCGATTATCCGTTACAGCGGGAGAAAGGCTATTCTCCCCTGTGTAAGAATTGAGATCATACGGTTCTGCTATGTAGGACCGTTAATAAAGAGAGAATTCCGCGCGAATATCAAATTCCCATTATGTAGGACCGTTGATCTCCGTTCTTACACCTCAACAAGCCACATCCAATCACAGTTAGAAGCACGCCCCTAAGGACACATTTAACCCCTCCTTCTCAAATAAAGTTAACTCCTTCCCTGCCAGTGTCATTTTTACAGTAACAGTGCTAGGGATGCACCGAAATGAAAATTCTGGACCGAAAACGAAAATTCAGGATGCCCTTGGCCGAAAACCGAAAAAGACTTCCTGGTTAATTTAATTGCCAATGGTATTTGTATTAAGCAGCATGAGGGGGTTAATGTATTGTCACTGATGCATTAGTGACCGACCGGTGGCAGTTAATTAACCCCTTTGTGCTGCATTAGTGGCACCAGTGTCAGTGTTAATCGACACTGGCTGCACTGATACTGGTTGCACTAATGCAGCACAAAGGGGTTAATTAACTGCCACCGGTCAGTCACTAATGCATCAGGGACCAGTGGCAATACATTAACCCCCTCATGCTGCATAATACAAATACAATTGGTAATTAACCTCACCTCAGCGCCCCCTATTCGTCGATCTGTGCCATAATAAGTCCCATGCCTGTTTAAGCTTGGAAACATGACTGCTAGGATTCCTTTTTGCTTTACTGGCTTTGCAGCCCAGTTCTGATGAAACGCTCATTATAGTCTCTAAAGAGAGCTTTGACAACAAAGCAGATTGTTGATTGTGTTTAAGATTGCTTCAATTTCCTGCGCTTTTGCAAAAATGTATTTTTTGGAAAGGCTGGTGCTGGCAGCTGAGCCAGTAGTGGGGGTCAGTGCTCATTGGGGTAGGTATGAGGTGAGTTACATGGAGAAGTAGGCATGTCCCTGACAAAGGGGGGAAAAAAAAAAATCTGCTTAGCTGATGGGGAAAAAAAAAAGTACAGCTTGACAAATTCTCGCCGGGTGCAGCTCAGCACCTCTTGAAGATATGTGTGGATAGGCCCATTTTCAGCCGAAAATTTTGGTGGCCGAAATTTCGGTGCATCCCTAAACAGTGCATATGTATAGCACTGATTACTTTAGTAATGTCACTGATAACCCCAAAAGTGTCAAAAATGTCAGTCAAGTGTCCGATCTGTCCGCCCCAATGTCGCATTCCCGCAAAAAATATCGCAGATCGCCGACATTACTCGTTAAAAAAAAAAAAACAACAAAAATGACAAAAATCTTTCCCTTAGTTAGTAAACGCAATAACCTTTGGGCAAACCAATCGAAATACGCTTTTTGCGATTTTTCTTTTTTTTACCAAACATATGTAGCATAAAACAAATTGGCCTAAAATGTTAAAAAATTTAGATTTTTACATTTTTTTGGGGGAATTTCATATAAAAAAATGAGAAAAATATTGTTATTTTTGCAAAATCGACGCTCTTTTTTTGTTTATAGCGCATGATCAAAAAATCGCACAGGTGATCAAATACCACCAAAAGAAAGCTCTGTTTGTGGGGAAAAAAAGATTGTCAAATTAGTTTAGGTACAGCATCGCACAACCGCGCAATTGTCTGTTAAAGTCACGCAGTGCCGAATTGCAAAATAGGCCCTGGTCAGTAAGGGGGTAAAATCTTCCGGGGCTTAAGTGGTTAATCACCTACTGGGCGTGCAGCTACTTTATCTTTTAATCCTTTACTATGTTCCAGTTAAAGCTGGTGCCATGACAGTTTCCCCAGGTCTCCTGTTTCAGGGTGGCTCCTTTTTCCTGAAGCATTTTATGAAGTCATTCTTGCATGCAGGGACTACAGTTTTCGAAAAAGAAGTTTGGTTCCTCAGGCCAAAAAGGAGAAAGTGGGATTTTATAGGCAAGTTTAAATATTATTCATTTTATTAAGAAAGGATTACATATAAAGGTAAAAAACAACAAAAGAATAACATTGGTTGCATAGGTAATAGGTATTACACAGTAGGTAATTTATGAACCATTTTACTTATTAAATGGTGATTCCTGGTTGTAGAACTAGGGTTCCGACGCGTTTCGGCATATATTGCCTTTGTCAAGGAAAAAACATCACCATTTGCTATAAAGTGAAAAAGTGAAAAATACAGAAAATTAGTGACTTGTTGTGAGAAATATATCAAAGCAAAACAAATAAACATCGTCTTTTCTTTTTGTGTACCTAGACTTCAGGAACATCTGTGCCCATGGGGAAGTGGGGGGGAAAGAGAGGTTCAGGTCCTATGCCCCCCAAGCTTGTTACTGGATCCTTGAGCCTATTGGTCTGAAAAAGGGGGGTAGGTTGGTTTTATACAGGCATGAGTCATTTAGTGCCATGTTTAAGCTAATAAATTTGGATATCCAAAATTACCTCAAGTACACGATTAATTCCTCTTGGGGATGAGTAGGGTCCTGGGGTATGTGGGAAAACCCAGGCTTCTATGTGTAACCACGGGTACTCCTGGTTTCCCTGGGAGAGTGGATAAAATTTCGGTATATAAGGCGTGTACATAAAAGAGGCCTAGAGGTACAGTGGGTATGAAGCAACACTTACGTTTAGAAAAAGGGGATAAAAGACACTGGTGTCCTCCGATTGGTCCCAGAGGTGTAAGCATATGATCCTATGTGAAAAATAATAATATATAATAAGGGAAAGGGGAAAGGGGATTGCCGAAATAATGATGTAATAAGGCTTACTGGAAGTTTTGAAGGAGAGGTCCTTGGGTTTGACAGATTCCGAGATCAGTAGAAGGAACTGACCCTCTTACCGAGGATGCAGGGTCACTGAATTTCTGTCTGGCAGAAAGAATACATCATTTTAATATAATATGGGTAGTATTTGGGATTGGCCAGCAGGTGGCGCTGTGCCACAGTTTGGCAACTTACTTTGTAGATGCTTGTCCTCTGCCACAGATATATGGAACTCTGTCTGACAGAGGGAAAGAAAGGGATAACTAGTTTTGGTATGTAAAAAAATATATTTAAGAGTGGCCAACAGATGGCGCTGTGATGTAGCTTACTTGGTATCCTGAGGGAGCAGTGGGAGGCTGAAGAGTCTAGGCAGGTGCAGACCGCTGGCTTCTGACGTTCACTCCTCGCTGGTTGGAGCGGAGTGAAGTCCTGTGGATCCCCGGCCGTCTTTATATGTGAGTCGCGCATGCGCAATGAAGCGCCGGGCGACGCCGATGTTGAGTCATTGACTGCGGCCGCACGTACTGTGTGCGTGCCACAGGCTGCGCGCGCAGCCTGTCAGTGAAATGACGCGGTAGATGCATATTAAGAGGCCGCCGACACGGGGGTTGGAGCCGAGCTGTCCCAGCATGTGCTGGGTGGATGCGAAAGCATCAGATCTTGTTTTGGCTCCCAGAGTGTGCCCCCCCTGGAGGGAACCAGGGGGGGCTTACCGTGCCGGGTACAAGGGGTTGGATGGGCAGTGAGGACCCGATCCTCCCCCCACAAACATGGGTCTAAGAATTATCGAGGATCTAGGACACAATAACATTTGAGCATATATACATGTATTTAAAAAGCATTAAATTCTTTATTATAAGGTCAACAAAGCAATTTAGGCAAGAGTGCAGGAGAATAACTCCTGAATAGTAAGGGGCAATCATGTACCGAGAGGCAGTGGGGGAAGAAAATATAGGTTCGGGGCAGCATGGGGATGGATTTGACCCAAATGAAAGGAATGGGTTATGGTTCCCCGCAATGTGTAAAATGCGGGAAAAAGATCAATCAAAAATAGAGGATGAAAGTAGAAAAAATAAAATAAATAAAATAAGTAAAAAAATAAGTAAAAAAATGAAAATAAAAATAAAAATAGAAAATATGAGAAATAATGATATAAAGATGAATAAAAAATGATAAAGATGAAAAAAAATATATATGGTATATATGGAATAATGGAGGTTTTTAGTCGGTTTTTCCTGATGAGAAGCCTTCCAGGAATGCCCGGTAGCTCTCATTCTCATTTAATCCTGGGAAGGAGGTGGCATGCAGACGTTGGATCCACCGCATTTCTCGTTGTAATAGGATTTTGTACCAGTCTCCCCCAGACTGTTTTTTTACCTTGATATGTAATCCTTTCTTAATAAAATGAATAATATTTAAACTTGCCTATAAAATCCCACTTTCTCCTTTTTGGCCTGAGGAACCAAACTTCTTTTTCGAATTATCACAGGGATGATGGCAACAAATCCATCTCAGTTTTTATATCTCTAAAAAACCACCCCCGACGGGACTACAGTTTTGTCACTGTGTGCATCAACAGAAATACACAGCCCAGTAGCCTAGGATAGTAGGGCACTCCCATGCTCCTTCCTTCCTTCCTCCTCCTACTTCTCCCCCTCCCTTCTCTAAGCTACTGGACTGGCTGGAGACTGCACTGTCCTCTGTTAACTCTTTACTGTGAACATTGGAAGTTCAGGGAAGCAGCACTGAGATAGCAGGAGCCCGCAGCATTGAAAGTTGTAAACTGCAAGCACTGGGGTAAGAATTTTAACATTGTTTAGTGTAAAAATTTTTTTTTTTTTTATTGTATTCAGTGAGTTAAAGTGTAACTAAAGGCAAAACCCCTTTTTTGTTTTGAAAAGAAAGGAGAGGTATAAGAAACCTTGTCAGTTTTTATTACGGTTTGTGCTCCCATTAAGGAGATTAATCCTCTCTGTTTGACCTGTTTTCCATTGAAAGTGAAAGTAAAGAAAATCCTAAATTTTGTGTTGTCCCCAGAAAAGTAATAGAGGGGACATCTTCCAATAGGGACACTAGTTCTGGTTGCCTGGGGGTCCCCAAGGGATTTACTTAATTTGCAGGGATTTCCTTTCACTTCCTGTTTGGCTATGGGACAGGAAGTGAAGGCAAATCTCCAAATTGGGACACAGATGGTGAAAAAAAAATATATATATATATATATATATATATATATATATATATATATATATATATATATATATATATATATATATATATATATATATATATATATATATATATATATATATATATATATATATATATATATATATATATATATATATATATATATATATATAGACAGGGCTTATAACCTAACTTTGCTCTATACAAAATGAAAGAAAACATTTTGCTTATAGTTCTGCTATGGACTCAATGCTAGTTTAGGTTGTTCAGGATGGGTATTTGTTATTAATATATTGGTTATTCACAACCAACCTGAATAGTGTACCTACATCTTACATGTTCTTCGGTTCTGGCATTATTTAGCTTTTATTAAAATATGGTTGCAGAAAAAGTAAAATCCACACCCCTTTTGCTAATAAATTAGGCTGCAGCTTTAACTCCTGTCTGAGAATATTGTTATCATGCATTGAGTCAGATTACATGGTTGGCCACCCCTAATGAGATCATATTTGGCTCCTTCTCCTACCATCCCTCTTGTGTAGCCACGAGTACAGCTAAGCTGTATTAGAAAGGAAGGTGCCAGCAGGGGGAAGTGCTGAGAGTATTCTCTTATTCCGTCTAAACCTAACGCAACCGTGTATTAGTCAAAGAATACATGATGTATCTGAAAGAGAAAATGGGATTTATTGGTACACAAAACAGCTTCAGCAATCCATGTCTGTTTTTGCTCTAGTTTTTTTGGTTCTTTTGGTCACATTTTTTTATTTATTTCATTGTCTTGTATGTTTTATGTTCTAGTTTTTATGTATATGTATGGGTTTCATTTAATATTTTCCCATCATTTTCTTGAAATGTAAGACTGTATATTAATAAAAACACATCTGGCATTTCAGCGTGAAGCTGTGAGCCTCCCTAATAATAAGCCATTAAATTGTGAATGTAGCTGTTTTGCTGACATTTTGTGAGAGTTTTTTCTGTAAATGAACGCAGATGTAATTATATTGTGCCTATTTACTCGCTGGATGTGCAGACATCTGTCATACGTTTTGAGTAAATAGTATACCCTAAATCACTCCTGAGGAATTTGAAGCACGTTTCCAGAAGCTCTTCAAGGCTTGACACCAGATTTCCATGTCATTCTATTGTGCCTGTCCATATCTGGGAAATATGCTGTTGCTTACCACTTAAGCCCCGGAAGATTTTACCCCCTTCCTGACCAGGGCCTATTTTGCGATTCGGCACTGCGTGACTTTAACGGACAATTGCGCGGTCGTGCGGCGCTGTACCCAAACAAATTTGATGTCCTTTTTTTTTTCCCACAATCAGAGCTTTCTTTTGGTGGCATTTGATCACCTGTGTGATTTTTTGATCATGCGTTATAAACAAAAAAAGAGCGTCAATTTTACAAAAATAACAATATTTTTCACATTTTTTATATATGAAATTCCCCCCAAAAATGTAAAAATCAAAATTTTTTAACATTTTCGGCCAATTTGTTTTATGCTACATATATTCGGTAGAAAAAATCGCAAAAAGCGTATTTTGATTGGTTTGCGCAAAAGTTATCGCGTTTACTAACAAAGGGAAAGAGTTTTGTCATTTTTGTTGTTTTTTTTTTTTTAATGCGTAATGGCGGCAATCTGCGATTTTTTTTTTTTTTTTTTTTTTTTTTTTTTTTTTTTTTTTTTTGCGGTACTGCGACATTGCAGCGGACAGATCAGACCATTGACTGACATTTTTGACACTTTTGGGGTTACCAGTGACATTTCTGCAGTAATCAGTGCTATACATATGGACTGTTACTGTAAAATTACACTGGCAGTGAAGGGGTTAACTTTTTTTTTTTTTTTTTTCTTTTTGAGAGGGAGGGGTTATGTGTGTCCCTAGGGGCGTGATTCTAACTGTGATTGGCTGTGGCTTGAGGTGTAGGAACAGTGATCAACGGTCCTACATAGTAGAACCGTATAATCACTATTCCTACACAGGGGAGAATGACAGGCGGCTTGTTTACATCAGCCGCCTGCCTTTCTCCCTCTGCAACGACGATTGCCGAGTGACCGGCGGACATCGGGTCCGCCGGTCACATGCGCGGGGGGGTCACGTGACCGCGCGGGGGCGAGCGCTCGCTCGCTCCCTAGACCCTCACAGGCTAGCGACGTAGTACTACGTCGCTCTGCCTGTGAGGGGCTGACCGCCGCAGTAAATAGTCGTGCGGCGGTCGGCAAGCGGTTAACCACTTGCCGACCAGCCGCCGTAGTTTTACTGTGGCAGGTTGGCTTTATTAAGCGAAACATCGCTTAGTGTAAAAGACAGTGGGGGCGTGCGCACGCCACTGGAGGAGCACACACGTGGCAATTGGCTATGGGGAGAGCCAATCAGCAGGTCTGGCAGACGCGATCTCTGCCGGCCACCCACAATCACTCCCCATGGAGACAGAACAGCGGTCTGCCTATGTAAACTGTTCTATCAGAGATGAACACAGGGATCCTTTGTTCCTCCTATTTAGGAACACAGATCTCTGTGTTCATCCAGTGAGTACAACCCCGTACAGTTAGAAAGCACTCCCTAGGAGCACACTTAACCCTTTGATCGTCCCTGGTGTTAACCCCTTCCCTGCCAGTGTCAGTACAGTAACAGTGCATATTTTTAGCACTGATTACTATATTAGTGTCACTGGTCCCCTCAGAAAATTTCAGTGAGGTGTCCGATCTGTCTGCCACAATGTCGCAGTTCCCCTAAAAATCGCGGAATAAATATATCCCCTACTTTGTAGACACAATAACTTTTTGGCAAACCAATCAATATACACTTATTAGGATTTTTTTTTACCAAAAATTTGTAACAGAATACATATTGGCCTAAAATGATGAAAAAAAATAGATTTTTTTATTTTTTTCTTGGTAATGTTTTATAGCTGAAAGTAAAAAATATTGTTATTTTTTTTTCCGGAAGGTTTTTTTGTTTATAGTGCAAAAAATAAAAACTGTTGATGTGATCAAATACCACCAAAAAGAAAGCTCTATTTGTGGGGAAAAAGGACATCAATTTTATTTCGGAACAGCGTTGCACGACTGCGCAATTGTCAGTTAAAGTAACACAGTGCCGTATCACAAAAAATGGCCTGGTCATTAAGGGGTTAATGCTCAGAAAAGTACAGAAGCTTCTTTGGGGCATGATCATGCATTTTTAGTCCCAATAGACCTAATTGGGAGTGCTTGAAAACTCACAATTTCCTGTCTAACAATTGTCTTCTTTTCCTAGTAACTAGCTTACCATTGGCAAAAAAAATGCACAAGAACAAACATTCAAACGTTGCATAAATCTAGTCAAGTGTAAATCCAGGCTACAAAAAGCAAATGACTCCTGCGCTTGGGGGTGGCCTTGCGGCTAGTATCCTAAAAATGCGATTCAGGTTTAATTGAAGTTGTTCCGGCTGTGCTGCCACTCTCAACGGGCCGTGGTAACCCAAACCGATTCTAGAAAAGGAATAGACTGAGGGTGCACCAGCCTAGCGCATTATCTTTAAAACAATTTATTGTGAACATACATACAAATTATACTCACAAGACAATTGTGATACACGGGCAAGTGTAAGCAATAAGGGACCACCAAGGGTCTCCACTGGGCATCCTCTGATTCATCAGGGCTCTGATGAAGGGGGGAGGGGGACTTGCTTGAGACTTGAAGGTCAAGGCTTGAGACTTGCTTGTGACTTGCACATGTGTGACTTACTCCCATGTCTGCCAAGCCCTATACTAACTACCCTGTAGACTAGAGGAATAGATGTGTATACTTACCTTTTCTGAGGACCCTCCAGTCTGGTCACATGATCATCTTCCAGCGCCGGCCTCAATGAAGAGGAGAGATTGGTGACAACGGATGCCCTATAGTAAGTCGGTGATCTCTCCTTTTCACTGAAGCCGGCCACTGGGGGGATCGTGTGACTGGAGTGCCCTCAAAATAGGTAAGTATACACATCTTTCCTTTACAGGACAGTTAGAATAGGCCTTAGAATGGGGTTGGGAGCATGTTTAAGGTTAGATAGGATTTGACTGGGTTTCCACTTTAAAGGATAATTTCACCTTTTTAGAAAAATAATAAATGCACATATTTTGCTGAATAAAATATGCATTTGTTTTTTTTTTTTCCTCTAGGAGCCAGCAAAGCAATGCACCCATGATCAGTGGATTAGAGGTGCAATGTTAGGCTTCTGCAGACAAGCTCTGCAGCATTCTGCCTTTACTTGTATACTGGTTGTCTTTTGAAAGCTGCAGGGCTTGTGAATGAACTACAAGTGTGATCATCAACTTCTGGCAGACAAGCTTTCTGCAACAGTGGCTGACGGTACTTGCAGTTAATTCATTCACAAACTAAATGAATGAATGACATAGGCGCAGTCCCTCACGGTCCTATTGTTTTTGAATTGTGACAGCGGCTGTGGGTAGAAGATCCCCTGCCTGTTGTCACACTGAGGGGGGATCGGGGGAAAGGCGACAGGAGCTGGAATATACAATCAAAATTAAATAGCTGGAATATGTTACATGTTGTTCAGGTTGGCATGGTGTCCATCGTAGCATTTGCAGTGGCAAAGCAGTGTAGGATTGGCCATAAGAGGGATTACTTTGATGCAGTTGGACAGCTTAAGCATGTATTGCACTATGTGTAAACTAAAGATCCCGGTTTTTCATTGAATAGTTTGCTGGAAACTGTGTGCATATAGCAATGTCCAGAGGCACCATCCAGAATTTGTAGTGATAATATGTGGTCACACCGCTTTAGCACCTGATAGTTTAATTACGTGTACAAGCTATTGGGATTTGAGCACAATTTATATCTTTTGTGTATGTGTAAAAAGTCACATGAAGTCGGACTCAAATTGCAGGGCAAAGTCAGATCGGAAGTCTTGTGACTTTGATGTCGGAGCAGTGTGAACCTGGGCTATAACACAAGCTAGCAATACATTGGTTGCTTTTATCTAATGCATTTGGCATAGAGAGGAAGTATGGGTTAACATCTGTAAAATTACAGAGGTTTATTAGTTTCTTTTTCAAGGAAAACTAAAGCCCCAGGGTGTGCTGCTTTTCAAGAGTAGTTTAAGTGGTGAAGCGAAGCAAAAACAAAACCATAGTGAATGGCTTAAAGAACCAAGATGATGTAAGAATTGGAATTGGGGACAAAGCTGGACTCGGCAACACAAAAATGATTCTTTGTTTACTTTGAACTGGATTGGTTTTGTACTTTTGTGAAAGCGGAGTTAAACAAATTTGTGTATACTTTCGACATCAGACATTTGTCATTTTGAGTTTCTTATGACCTGTATCTGAATTCTTGGGTAATGCACATGGATAAATAAAGGTCTTCAGACCTCTCCGCTTCTCTCCTGGGGCTGATGTGAGCTTGGTAATATGTGATCAATCACAAAGCAATTAAACATTATTGACAAAATACAAAACCCACAGATATATGTTAACAGCAGAAATCGCAATAAAGATAAAATTGAACTTTAAATTTTGATGAAAGTATATTAAACCAGTTACATTTGACAGAACAGGAGGTCAAAATCTGGTAATTAAACTGAACCTGTTAGGATAGAAATATAAAGGCTGCAATTTTCTTTATAAGGAATGTGAATATTTTTTTAAAAAAGGGAAATGGTGAAGGAAATGATTGTATTTTCATATTTTGAGTACAGATGTTATTTGACTCAGGATTGGATATTAGAAGCACATTTCTGTATATGTCAATGCTTATGTTGATATCTGTAATCATTCTTTCCCCATTTAAAGTGATATTAAATGCTTGGTTTTATTTATTTCTTTTTTTTAAATATCAAACCTGTTACAGTATACTTACCTCCTCTGTGCAATTGTCTTGCACAGAGCAGCCTGGATCCTCCTCTTCTTGGGTCCCCCGCTAGCGCTTAGGCCTCTTTCTTCTGCCAAGTTTCTTCCTTCTTCTGCCCCCACAGCAAGCAGCTTGCTGTGGGGGCAACCAACCAGGCTCGCTCTCGAGCCAGTGCTCTACATGTCCATTCGAATGGTAGTACATGATTGGATATTAGAAGCACATTTCTGTACATGTCAATTCTTAAGTTGATCTCTGTAATCATTCTTTCCCCACTTAAGGGCTCTTTCACACGGGCGGTCCGATCAGATCCGCCTGTCAGTTTTTTAGGCGGATCTGATCGGATCCTCCATGCAGCTCTATGGGGCAGCGGGTGTCAGCGGAGGTCACCTCCGCTGACACCCGCTGCCATCCGCATCCGATCCTGTGCTGAAATCTGGACGGATGGAAACCCTATTTTTCCATCCGTTCAGTAATCGAAGCGGAGCGGATCTGATGAGAGCGGACAAGCGGTCCGCTCTCATCCGATCCCCCATAGAGGGCAGCGGGTGCTGAGACACCTCCCTCTCCGCTCTGCAAGCGGAGACGGAGCTGTCATCCGCCCGGCTCAGCGGGGATCGCGGATCGATCCCCGCTGAGCAACACGGATCCGCCTGCGGAGGCGGACTGTGTGAAAGAAGCCTAAAGTGATATTAAAGGCTTGGTTTTATTTTCCTTTTTAAATAACAAACATGGTTTACTTACCTGCTTTGTGCAATTGTTTTGCACAGAGCAGCCTGGATCCTTGTCTTCTCAGGTCCCCCGCCGGCACTCCTGGCCCCTCCCTTCTGTCGATTGTCCCCCAGCATACGGCATACAGTAGAACTGATTGCAGAACTAGAAGTACACATTTCAAATATAGCCATACAGGCTTGAGCAGTAAAACAAATACAGAATAGGTAAAACTGATTAAAGCAAAGCTTCTATGGAAAACCAGCCAGCATTCAATAAAAATGCTTTCTTGGAAAAAAATAAATAAAAATGGTAAGTCAGCACGTAGTGGACAAAGGGAGCAGCTAACACCAGAGAATAATAAACCAAATTACCCTCGGTGTATGTAAAGATACTGTATATGGGTGCAGCGCTAAACAATTTTTAACATCTAAAAATGTATACAATTTTTCTGTGAAAAGACTTTAATGGAAAATAAAAATAAGAATAAAATTCACAAGAAGAGACATAAATGTGAAAAAATATTACACAAATAAGAGACAAATCAATAGTACATATACCAATGTATATAATAGGTCCACCAATTCCTGAACATATGGTGCATAAATTCCTCCTGAACTCCATTCAAGGTGCGTGAATAACAGTGAAGATCCACTGTGCCAAAACTACCACCAACACTCAGCACTCACCAGAACATGGGGCTGCTAAAAGTCAAAAGCAGCAACAGCACTCTTTGTAATCATGCAGACAACAGTTCTCCCATGGAAGCGATCCCAAATGGACCCTATGACCAGATCTTCACGGTTCAGGGTGCATGAATATAGTGTGGCTGTATGGGAAAGGTGCTTACTAAACTAAGCCAGATATAACTTTCATAGTGTAGTATTTATTTAAAATATCTGCATACAGTAAAAACAAACAAAAAATCAGTAGCACTTACCAATGTGGCCGCTACACAGAGGCCATGTGGCGGCCTGACGTTAGCACTCCAAACTTCAACTCAACGCATTTCAATGCACACGGGTTGGGGGAGTGCAATGGTTTGTTTACAAATTGCTTTTTAACCACTTTAAGACCGCTCACTGTGCTGCTACTGCGGCTCTGCTATGTCTCTGCTATTATCTCTGTGCTGTTACTGCGGCTCTGCTATGTCTCCTAGTGGTCTCGGTGGCGCGGTCGCGCCGCCGAAGGCTCGCTCCCGCTGTGTTTAGACACAGCGGGAGGCGGGCCGGAGGAGGAGAGGCGGCGATTGCTGCCTCTCTTCCCCGATTGTCGGGGAAAGTGTGAGAAGATCCACCCGCTTGTGTACACAAAGCAGGCAGATCTTCTCTGTGACAGACAGGGAGAGATCACAGGATTCAGCATAGCTGAACCTGAAATCTCTGTCTGTGTCACAAAACCCCCCTCCCCCACACACGTCAGTAAGTATGAGGCATACATTTAACCCCTTGATCACTAACAGTGTTAACCCCTGCCCTACCAGTGTCATTATTACAGTAACAGTGCATATTTATAGCACTGATTACTGTAGTAATTTCACTGGTCCCCCCAAAAGTGTCAAAAATGTAAGTTAGGGGTCCGATCTGTCCACCGCAATGTCGCAGTCCCGCTAAAAATCGCAGATCGCCGCCATTACTAGTGAAAAGAAAAAAAGAAAAAATGACAAAAATCTTTCCCCTAGTTTGTGGACGTGATAACTTTTGCAACCAATTAAAATACACTTATTGGGATTTTTTTTAACCAAAAATATGTGGCAAAATACAAATGGGCCAAAAATGATATAAACAGATAAAAAAACGACAATTCTGAAAAAAAAAAACAATATTTTTTACTTTCCGTTATAACATTCCTAATAAAAAAAATTAAAATCATAAAATGTTTTCATCATTTTAGGCCAATATGTATTCTGCTACATATTTTTGGTAAAAGAAAAAAAAAAAATCCCCATAAGTGTATATTAATTGATTTGCGCAAAAGTTATCGCATCTACAAACGAGGGGAAAGATTTATGTAATATATATAATTTTTTTTTTTTTTTTTTACTAGTGTTGGCGGCAATCAGCGATTTTTAGCATGATTGCGACTTTGCTGCAGACAAATCGGACACTTTTCGGGAGACCAGTGACATTACTATAGTAATCAGTGCTAATAATATGCACTGTTACAGTACTAATAAAACTGGCAGGGAAGGGGTTAACACCAGGGGTGATCAAAGGGTTTAATGTGTCCCTAGGGGGTGCTTTTTAACTGTGTAGAGGGTGGGCTTGCTGAATGATCACAGAGACCTGTGTTCCTAAATAAGAGGAACCACAGGATCCCGGTGTTCATTACTGACAGAACAGCTGTCTGCCGTGTTTACAATGGCAGACCGCCATTCTTTTTCCACAGGAAACGTTTGCGGGTGCCCGGCGGCAATCGCGGCGGCTGAAACTGCTGATTATCTCCCCCTGTGGCCAATCGACGTGCGTGCGACCCCACTAGTGGTCTCGTGAAGCGATGTACGTTGACTACAACTACAGCCCTCCAGCTGTTGCAGAAGTACACATCCCATGAGGCATTGTAAAACTCTGACATTCACAGACATGACTAGGCATGATGGGAATTGTAGTTCCTGAACAGCCGGAGGGCCATAGTTTAAATACTCTTGCTCTAGATCAGGGGTGGGGAACCTATGGCCCGGGGGCCGTATGCGGCCCTCAAAGTAATTTGGTCCGGCCCCCCATGCAGCTGAGTCTGTGTCTCTCAGCTGATCTGTCAGAACTGAGCCGATGCTTCCTGTATAGTTCCGGCTCCATTCTGACAGTCTGAGTGAGTCACAGGCGGAGTGATATTAAATGCACTCTGCCTGTGACCAATACAGGAAACATCACCTCTTCCTCCAGCGCAGCATCGCTGCTAACCAGCATTTTGCGCCAGCAGCACACACAGCAGTACCAGCTAGAACCAGCAGTACAAGCCAGAGCCAGCAGTACCAGCCAGAGCCAGCAGTACCAGCCAGAACCAGCAGTACTCACAGCAGTACCAGTCAGAACCAGCAGTACCAGCCAGAACCAGCAGTACCCACAGCACACTACCAGCCAGCAGTACCAGCCTGAGCCAGCAGTACCCACAGCAGTACCAGCCAGCAATACCTAAAGCACAGTACCAGCCTGAGCCAGCAGTACCCACAGCAGTACCAGCCAGCAGTACCCACAGCAGTACCAGCCAGCAGTACCCACAGCAGTACCAGCCAGCAGTACCCACAGCACAGTACAAGCCAGCAGAACCAGCCTCAGCCAGCTGTACCCACCAGCAGTACCAGCCAGCTATATCCACCAGCAGTACCAGCCAGCTATACCCACCAGCAGTACCAGCCAGCTATACCCACCAGCAGTACCCGCTAGCAGTTCTTTTCAAAACTTACCACCACAAAGAGTCGACTGCGCTCCAGACTGACCGACGCAAACCTGGAAAACCAGTTGCCAGTAGCAACATCATCAATACCAGCTAACATCACACACCTCACCAAAGAAGCAGTTGCAGCAATCACATTAGGGGTGAGTTAATTAAATGTTTAAACCAAATATAACAGCCACATTTTTAAGTTGATAATTTTGTACGGCCCCCGAATGCTTTTATAAATACCTATATGGCCCTTGACAGAAAAAAGGTTCCCCATACCTGCTCTAGATGATCATAAAAGGAAAGAAAGGCACCTCCTAAGTGCAGTATTTTAAAAGTTTTATTATCAGGCACAAAGGGATTAAAAAATGCAAGAACAGGTTGATGGCGCTGCCAGTATATACCTGCTAATCCGTTTGCTTTCTAATGATGCTAAAATAAATGTTAAATATAGAATTAATAAAGTGTCTTGTGCTTCATAAATAAATATTGAATATGAAATAAAGTGTCAGGTGCTTCATACTAATGAAAAAAATCTGGGGTTAAGTGCAAGAAATAGGTGATACAATTCTGTGAAAAATGTACAATTTTACTGGTGCAAGCTCCAAGTATAAATAAATAAATTAGTTCCTAGGTGAGTGAACCTTAAAAATAAGTAAGCCAACCTAGAAAGGATTGGTAAAAATATATTGAATCAACCTAAAATCATATATTATTACATACGTGAACTGTGAAATTTTTAAAAAGTGAAATCCTTAAAAAGTGCAAGCTCTACAATAGGAAGCATCAAATGTTAAAACGCAGGTATATAAATAAGACGCTAAAGATGTAACCTCAGAACTACAGGTACTGGTAAGTCCGTAATGGCTAAAAGTCCTAGAGGAAAGGTGAGTCCCACTATGGTGAAACACTCCCTAGATTAGGGGTGCAAAAAGTGACTGGTGCAGGTGCTCTGGCAGCAATTATGGTGATGCTCGAATGCCGGTGACCATTCAGTGCTCCCTGCACCCCTTGGACCGCACTCACCAGATTTGATCACCCCTGCAGGGGTATCAAGCCTTGGATAAATAATCCTGGGGGTCCCCTTATTACTGTATCGCTAGTATGGTCCAATGTCCTGCCCGAGTCCTACGTATCGGGGTCCTTGCAATTAGGATCCACGGGTATATATGTGGGGGAAGAAGGCTTCACATAGAGTAGTACCGTTTTTGTAAAAAGGCTTTCTCTATCGCTCATTGACAGACGTAGTCTTCTTGATTCTCAAGAGCTGGGTTATGTTGTCTCCGCAGGAGTAGGACTAGGCAGAAAGACAAAACGTTCTGGCTCCACCTTAGGGGCAGTCCCTGAGGGTATATCCTCCCTCTCTCTGCTACAGGGAATCAGTTTTTTTCTGTCTAGTCAGGAGTAAGGACCTAAGCTCCTTGCTGGGATCTTTTTGGTCCTGGCAAGATTTTTTCTTTAGAAGAAATATTTTTTAGGTAGTTTTTTCTCCAGTGTTTTTCCTGTGAGATCTTCAAGCAAAAAACGCCGGACTGGGCGACACTAGTGGTCACCCCAGCCGGCCTACGAGCGCGCGCAGACCATTGCATTGCGCTTGGTCGGCCGCGACACATTCAAGTAAGTATGCGGGGCCGGGCGACGGGCTGGATGTTGAGATCCAGTGGTCACCCCGGTTTCTGCCTACGAGCGCGTGCAGACCAGAGCTCCGCGCTGGGTCGGCCGCGACGGAGTCCCAGTGGAGGGACTGACCTTGCGAGTTAAAAGTCTCGCTTGGACGCCAGGAACCAGAGAGTCGAGGCGTCCGGAGTGGTCCACAAACCCCCACCCCGGTGGAGAGGGTATTGTGAAGAGAGGGTGCCTGTCGGTTCGGTATGGTGAGTAAACGTTCCCTTTTTTCTTTCCTCGTTATGAGGCAGTATGAATTATGGGCCCCTCCATACATGGTCAGTATATATCTGACACTAAAAGTCCCTCTTGTAAATACAGTATGTGTTTGTGGGAAGTGGACTTGGTTTGAGAGCTAACACTCTACCCAGCAGACTGTAGCATTACAGCAGACATAGGAGGTATAATCCTACCTTATTTGTAGTGTATCTCCTGTAGATCTATCAATCGCCACTCAGCAGAGATGCAGGTGGATGTGCTGGGAAAAACGTGTTCGGCGGTCCGCCGCCATTTTGCCGTAGACCAGGTGCATGCATGTCCTCAGGTCACGCCGGCCGCCATGTTTTTGGAGTCTAATGTCTCCTATATGGGGGCGGCCATGTTTCATGAGCCCAGCTACCTCGTGGAGAGCTGGGAACGCCGGAAGGCGTACACAGGGGGCGGAGCCACGTCCTTCTACCCGGGAAAAAGCAACAGCTCCTTCCAGTCTGTAAAGACAGACGCTGACTGCAGTTGGTTGGAAACTTCACTGCATCGGTTGGTGAGCCTTGGGGGTCCCTCTCTCTCTCTGTGGGATCGAGAAGCAGGTACTCTGAGGGGCGCTATTGCGCTAGGGGGAGACACATAAAAAAAAAAAAAATTAAAAAAAAAAAAAAAGAGGTATTTTTTATTTAAAAAAAAAAAAAAAAAAGTTTTTTTGTGTTTTCTGGCAAAGGTGTCCTGAATTATCATGGACCCTGCCACTCATGTATCTCCTCCAGATCCCCTCGAGGGGTCTGCGGGATCCTCCAGCACCCCACTGACGATTAAATCATTGTCCGCTATTATGGAAGCTTGTGTCCCGGGTGGAAGTGGCTTGTCAGGGACAGGGCGCAAGTAAGCGACCCCCGCCTAACCCCTTATTATCTGAAACCTCGGATTCAGACTCTGAGCCTATTTCTGCAGTTGCAGGTACTTCATCTGGTATTGGTGTCTCGTGTACTGTCTTTTCAGACAGTGAGGAGGATGTTTCGGCATCAGCCATAGCCAGAGAGGAAGCGTTGGTAAACGCACTCATGGTATCTGTTCAAGAGACCTTAAGATTACAGGGTATTCCGTCAGAAATAGCTGAAACTGAAATCCCTTTTGGGACTAAAAACGCATCTAGTGGCGAAGGTTTTTTCCATTGCCCAAATGTTTTGGCAATCCAATCAAAGAAGAATGGAGTCTGCCAAAACGCATTTCTACTATTTCTAAACGCATTAACAGGCGTTATCCGTTTGAGGAAACCCTCATTAAGAAATGGACAGAACCACCTGTGGTGGATTCACCAATTGCTAGATTGAATAAAGCCACGGTTATTCCTCTAGAAGACGCTCCGTCTTTTAAAGATCCAGTGGATCGCAAGATAGAAGCTATGTCTCGCACCATGTTTACCTTGATTGGATCAGCTTTCAGACCAATAATTGCTATTGGTCTGGTTTCGCAGGCTGTAACTGTATGGACCAAGTGGTTACGCCGGGACCTAGAAGAGGTCCCTCAGGCGGTATCAGATTCGTTGGAACAGATGATACAGGGGTTACAGTTTGTGTGTGATGCGGCGTTAGACGCCACTTCATTATTGGCGCGAGCATCTGTCTCAGCGGTGGTTCTCAAGCGTACACTGTGGCTAAAAGGTTGGTTAGCCGACCAAGGTTCCAAAAAAGCATTGGCTAATTTCCCCTTTTTAGGAGAGCGTCTATTTGGAGCCAACTTAGATGAGATCATTAAGGATCTCACGGGTGGAAAGAGCACCTTTTTACCGCAAAATTTTAAAGGTAAAGGAACTCGTCAAAGACGAGGGCCTTCTTTTTCTGCTCACAAGAGGTTTTTTTCGTCCCGCGGGTGAAAAAATTAAGTCCTCCAAAGCTCCTGCAGGAGGCGTCAGGGGTCGTTGGTCGGGCAAGCAAAAGCCCGCCCCCTCTAGACCTGAAGATAAACCGTCCAAAGCCTGAAGGTGTGCCCCCCACCCATAACTGGGGTGGGGGGACGTCTTCGCCGGTTCCCGGATCCATGGCTTTCCAGAATCCCGGACAGATGGGTTTGCGAAGTCATAAGGTCAGGGTACAAGATCGAGCTTCGATCTCTCCCACCGGCGCGATTCTTCCCTTCCAATAGCCGACTATCCCTGGATCGTTTAGACGATCTGTGGAGAGCAGTCACAGATTTACTACAACAAGGAGTGGTAGTCCACGTTCCTTGGACAGAACGCTTTCAGGGGTTTTTATTCAAACCTATTTACAATACTCAGGAAAGAGGGCAAAGTGCGTCCAATTCTGGACTTAAGGGCACTCAATTCTTTTGTCTACATAAGAAGATTCAGAATGGAGTCCATTCGCACAGTAGCAGCCTTTCTGCATCCAGGGGATGTCCTAGCGTCCATAGACATCTAGGACGCATATCTTCACATTCCCATTTTCGCAGGACATCAGCGGTTTCTACGTTTTCCGTAGAAGAGAACCACTATCAGTTTGTGGCGTTACCTCTCGGTCTCGCCACGGCTCCGCGGGTCTTCACGAAGGTGTTGGCCCCAATGTTGGCACTTCTGCGCCAAAGAGGCATATCGATTCTAGGTTACCTAGACGATCTTCTGCTTCATGCAGAGTCTCCTCAGACCTTGCTACAAAACATAGAAATTACTATGATTTCTTTACAGGAATTCGGGTGGCTGGTGAACCAGCAAAAGTCATTTCTGGTTCCCACCCAGAGGCTCGAATATCTGGGTCTAATTCTAGACACAGTCAGGACAAGAGTTTTTTCTTCCGGTAGGGAAACTCCGAAAGATTCAATCAGCAGTCCACCAACAGCTGGTCTTCCCTTCGGACTTGCATGAGGGGTCTGGGGTTGATGGTGGCTTCCTTCGAAGCAGTCCCATTTGCCCAGTCCCATACCCGAATTCTTCAGCAAGAGATTCCTCTCAGATGGAATCGGAATCCGGAATCCCTGGACAATCAGATCCGATTGAGCAAACAGACCAGAGAGTCTCTGGTCTGGTGGCTTCGGTCTCCGATGCTCAGCCAGGGAAAGTCATTTCTGCCAATATATTGGACGACAGTGACCACGGATGCCAGTCTATCCGGATGGGGAGGAATTCTCGGTCAGTTATCTGTCCAGGGACTTTGGTCCCCGGAAGAATCCAGGTTACCGATAAATGTATTGGAACTGAGAGCGATCAGACTTTGTCTGATTCACTGGACCGAGCAGCTCCAGGGCAGCCCGGTTCGGATCCAGTCGGACAACGCCACGGCCGTGGCTTATGTCAATCACCAGGGGGGCACCAAGAGTGTCCGAGCGGCCAAAGAAGTGGCTTGCATTCTTCGCTGGGCGGAACGATTTGTTCCAGCAATCTCTGCGGTGTTCATTCCGGGGGTGGAGAATTGGCAGGCAGATTATCTCAGCCGTCAGACTCTGGATCAGGGGGAATGGTCCCTCCATCCAGACGTTTTCCACCAGTTGTGCCTACGATGGGGCACCCCGGATATGGATCTGTTGGCATCTCGATTCAACAGGAAAGTTCAGAGATTCGTGGCTCGCTCCCGCGATCCTCTAGCAGAAACCGCAGACGCACTGATCGCCCCGTGGGGGCAATACCAGCTAATGTATGCCTTCCCTCCTCTTGGGTTACTGCCAAGACTTCTTCGCAAGATAGAGGAGGAAGGAATTCCAGTAATCCTGGCAGCTCCGGACTGGCCTCGTCGAGCTTGTTACGCCGACTTGGTCAGACTGATGGCGGACGTCCCGTGGAGACTTCCTCTCAGGGAGGATCTACTGTCTCAGGGACCGATCTTCCATCCTGCTTTACGATCGCTGGTTTTAAACGGCCTTGTTATTGAGACCCAGGTGCTGAAGGACAAGGGATTGTCCGCTTCAGTTATTCCTACTCTAGTTAAAACAAGGAAAGCGACTTCCAGAAAGATTATCATCGTACATGGAAGTCTTATATTGTGTGATGTGAATCCCTTGGGTTCCATCTACATCTTTATTCGGTAGTCCGAATATTGGCTTTCTGCAACAGGGAGTTGAGCAGAAGCTGGCCTTGAGTGTTATCAAGGGTCTGGTTTCAGCATTTGCTATCTTCTTTCAGAAGCTTTTGTCTACTCATTCCTTGGTGCGGAATTTCATCCAGGGGGTGCGACACCTGGCTCTGCCAGTGCACGCGCCGTTACCATCCTGGGATCTTAATTTGGTGCTGTCGGTTCTTCAGACACCTCCCTTTGAAAATATCAGGGAGATTCCCTTGCCTACTTTATCCCAGAAGGTGGTCTTCTTGGTGGCTATCACTTCTGCACGCAGGGTGTCAGAACTGGCCGCATTATCCTGTTGTTCCCCAGATCTGGTGGTTCATAGGGATAAGGTTGTTCTTCATCCGAATCCATCCTTCCTTCTAAGGTGGTTTCAAAGTTTCATTGAATAAGGACAGTGTATTGTCCTTCCTATGTCCTTAGCCCAATCATCCTCGAGAATTTGCATGGCATTCCTTGGATGTAGTTCGGGCGATCAGGATATACTTGAATACTACGGATTCAATTTGTAAGACGGATTCACTGTTTGTGATCACGGATGGCCCTAAGAAGGGGTTGCCTGTTCTGCTGCGACCATCTTTAGATGGATCAGACAGACGGTGGTATAGGCTTATTTTATCTAAGGGTCAGGATCCCCCGTTCCCTGTTAAGGCGCATTCTACTCGGGCGCTTAGAGTTTCCTGGACCTTCCGCCATCAGGCGTCAGTGGTTCAGGTTTTCAAGGCGACTGTTTAGTAGTCGGTTCATACCTTTACAATATTGTATAAGGTTTATGTGATGGCATCGTCAGATGCCTCTTCTGGCTGCAAGGTTCCTGCAGGCCACTGTTTGAGGAGACTGTTGGTCTACCTCGAGGATTTGTGGGGTAGGTCTCATCTGTTTACTCGATGAGTCCTTTGATACTTCTGGTTGGCTCCGGTTGGGCCTTCTAGATTGGATTTTGATTCTGTCAATCCCACCCCTCATTTTGTGGCACTGCTTCTGGATGTCCCAGCTCTTGAGAATCAAGAAGACTACGTCTGTCAATGAGCGATAGAGAAAAATGGATTTTTGTAAGATCTTACCGTAAAATCCTTTTCTCTTAAGCTCATTGACAGACGTAGTACCCGCCCCTCTATCATTGAGTTGGGTTGGGTTAAATTCTCTGTACTGCTTTAAAACAGAACTGATTCCCTGTAGCAGAGAGAGGGAGGATATACCCTCAGGGACTGCCCCTAAGGTGGAGCCAGAACGTTTTGTCTTTCTGCCTAGTCCTACTCCTGCGGAGACAACATAACCCAGCTCTTGAGAATCAAGAAGACTACGTCTGTCAATGAGCTTAAGAGAAAAGGATTTTACGGTAAGATCTTACAAAAATCCATTTTTATTAAATCAAAAATGGGTACTTACAAACGTGATGAGTGAATAGGCAGGTAAAAACAATAATTGTTGCGGACTTCCGGGACGCCGTGCGAGCCACGGTCCGGATGTGCGTTCCACTTGGGCGGATGTGGCGTGATGACGCTCTACGTACGTTTCGTCGATTGACGTCTTCATCAAGGCATTGGAAAAACATACAATCATGCCACACCCTCCATGGGCGGCACAACGTCAACGCTATTTCCTTGCCTTGCCTGACGTACGTTTCGTCTGAATAGACATCTGTGAAGCAGTAGGCCTAGAAGATACCATAAGATTCTTGTTCCTGTATTTTTTAGCACTACCCACAATCCAAATGTATTGCGTTAGTTCTTCAAAAGTTCTTTAGAAATGTTGAATTCCTAAATGCCTTTTTGCATAGGGCTTGCCATTTGTTGCACCTTGCAGCACTCAAGCCTGGCCATTGGATGTTCAGGCATCAATCATTACGTTGTGGGATGCAGGCAGGTGTGTGTACCATAAACAGAAATACCAGGGATTTTAAGGGTTTTCGGGGCTGTAAGTAACAATGAGAAAGATAGGATCTTAACACGTACAACATTTAGCTGGTTTACACATTGTAGACAGGGCTCAATCACGCACCACTGCTGTGACACCAATGACAAAGATTGCTGGGGCAGACCTGTAAGCAATTTATGTGCGCTTGTGAGCTATAGAGGTTTTTACTACAAATTCATAAGCAGCCTCAATGTGCTGCCACCCATTATTGATTTTTTTGTTCTGGATGAACTTGTATAGTAAATTGATTTGGGATGGGATTGGCCACTGGAAAAAAAAAACAGCTAGAGTTAAAATTACTTTTTATTTCACTCTGTGCTTTTCTGTAATGTATTTTTGTTGCCACCCTCAGCTGATGCAATGCTGCATGATTTCATTTGGTTCAGTTAAATGAGCTTATTGTGTTTGAGTTGTGACAAAGTTTTTCTCCTCTCTGCAGGATGTGTTCATCTAAATTGGCTCTGCAACGACACATGGGAGTGCATGCTGGAGAAAAACCATTTCAATGCCAACACTGTGAATATAAAACCAGGCTGAAAGCTTCCCTGACGCAGCACATGAGAATTCACACGGGTGAGACTAGTAAACACATAGCTGTATAACTATGCAATTAACAATACACGTTTTACTATTCACAGCATGCTGCAAATATGGTAAAGCTTATACAATAAAATGTTATCCAGTGCTGTACACGATAAACAACATTGGAACTGGATGCTTGTAGTGTTAGTCATTCTACTGTCTATATTCTGTTATCACTACTGCAGTCATAGTACAAGTATAATTGCAATATTGGGCATTCATGTATCCATCTTATTTCTTGATGAGATGATAGTTTTGTTATTCTACCTAGTCCTACCTGGACAGCAGCCCCACCACTTCATAACTTGGTTGTCCCCGCTTCCTGCAGCAGCTGTCAACATCACAGCAGGGCAGAGGGCAGGAGCCGCGGCAGGTTTGGACAGAGGGCAGGAGCTGCCGAATATTTCAGGTTAACAAGCGAGTGATTGGTTGTTAGGACACGAGGGGGCTTCCTAGCAGCCAGGTACTCACCTGTTAATCTGAAAAGTACGGCAGCTCTCACTGTCTATTCAGAGCTGCTGCACCTCCCCCCCCCAAAAAACTATGCTGTGCAAGGTAGGATAGTGAAGGAGGAAGATTTTGATGGGAAGAGGGACTGTGATGTACTTGGGTAGGGTGGGGTTGTGTGAAGTGGACTGTGCTGTAAGGATGGGACTGTGATGCGAAGGGATCAGGCTATGATGTGAAGAGGACTGTGATAATATAAGGTGAGGAGGAAAGGGGGGGGGGGTGGTGTGATGTGAAGGGAGCACTGTCATGCAAAGGGGGTGGTGGAACTCTGATGTGAAGAGGGATTGAGGACACTGCTGTAAACCGATTCTGTGATGCGAAGGGGGAAATTATCCCCTCCCTGAGGCTGCGGGGCCCAGAGAGGGTAGTCCTGTGCTTGCTACGAAGGAGCCTATCCAGGCTCCAGACAAGAAGATCCCGGGAGCAGCACATCAGAACAAGTCCTGCTGTGTATTGACAGGTGACAGTCTCAACATGGACCCCGGCCAAGCTATGCCGCCAACGCGTTTCACTCTGTCCAATGGAGCTTACACATGGGGATGTTTTGATATACGGCTCCTGGGATCTTCAGCTCTTATCTGTGAAAGTAATAGAAACTCCCAAAGATCTTTCCCTGTAGATGCCAAAGAACAGGGAGTGATCATGTGATAACACAACAGCGCTGCAGGAATAAGGTACTTGGAGGAATTCAAAAAACAAAATACAGTGGCATGATGGATATGATTTATGTGAATACATTTTGGCAATGAACACTTCTCTGTTTAGTATCACTTTAATACTGCTTTAACGGTGCATTCACATGGAGCATTCACAGAGATTCCTGTGATTAGCTGTGAGAGGCAGCCGCATTGAAAGCCATTAGAGGTTGCTGACTTCCAGAGCTAATTGCACCCACTCGCAAGTATTCACTCATGCAGTGACCACATGCGAGTGGCCCTGAGCCCAGACTGCCTGTGCCCTGGGTCTATCTCTCGTATGTGATTGCTGCATGA
Organism: Pelophylax lessonae; assembly: GCF_965119305.1. Lineage (NCBI taxonomy): Eukaryota > Metazoa > Chordata > Amphibia > Anura > Ranidae > Pelophylax > Pelophylax lessonae. The sequence goes on along the minus strand of NC_138772.1, from coordinate 322,600,978 downwards.
AATATTACAGCTAATCGCAGGAACCCCCGCTCGGGTTCTCATATATTATTTGCAAGTGTGAATGCACTCGTAAGATAAAAATACTTCAGTATAATCACCATTATCATTTTCTACATTTTGTTTTGGGTGGTGTTGAGCAGCAGATTATTTATAGAATAGATATCTAACTTCACCTGGACACCAATCTGAACCCCACCAACCTTCTCTTACCCCTTTATGACTAAGGGCCAGTAGCCTGGACTGACATCCCCATCCCAACTTTAGCCCACCACTGTACTGAAATATGTTACTGTCAGCATATTATACACCAGAGGACTACAATTTTACTGTGTCTTCCTACAACTTAAAGCGCAACTCAGGACACAATTAAGAAAAACTACCCTTACAGGGAGGCACTCTCACACTGCAAGGGTTAAATGCTTGTTTTTGTCTAGGGGTAGAGGAATAAGGTATAATACTTGCCTTATTTCTCACTCCAGCAGGGCCCCCTCAGTGGTTCGACTGGTCACACAAAGTCTCTTCTCTAATGGCACTTTACCACTGCAAGTACCGGCTCGGCTCTACTCGGCCCTGCTTGGCCCGGTTTGCTTTTCCACTGCTGGTACCGCATGGTACGGTGTTGGAACGGTTCGGTACGGTACGGTATGGTTTGCTTTTCCACTAAAGTAGTACTAAAGTTAAGTGGGTGGGATAACAACGATTCTCTGACCAATCAGTGGCTAGTAGTGACTGCATGCAAAGGATTGTGGGATATGGTACCGGGTATGGTACCTCTTGGAACCACAATCGAGGTGGTACTGTTTTTGAGAGCTGTACCGTTCAGTTCCATGCAGTGGAAAAGCACCGCCGTACCGTACCGTACCAAACCGTTCCTACACCATACCATGCGGTACCAGCAGTGGAAAAGCACAAAAGCAAGCCGAACCGTTCGGTTCCATGCAGTGGAAAAGCGCCATAAGGTACTCCCACGCGTGGTTGCACTAGTGCCTCATCCACATACAATGCAGGGTTAATAGTCCTGCATTGTACGTGAGGATCGCCTACAGCACGGAGCCCTGGAATGGGAGTAAGTCAACATTTTCAGCCTTTTTCACTTTCCCCTAGATGTAACGAACCTTCATCTTCTGTGGGGAGTTGCAACTTCATACTGCCTCCTACTGCCCTTTTGGGCAAAGCTGCGCTTTCCCATAGACTTCTATGATATTCCGCAGTTTTGGTGCAGTTTCAGAAAGCGCACCAAAGATGCAGCATGCAGGAATTTTGGTGCCTTTTCTAAAACCACAGGACCTCATAGAAGTCTATGGGAAAGCACAGCTTACCCGCACAAAAACTGAGGGTTAGCTGCCCTTTAGCAAAAGTGCAGGGAGGCAGTATAAAGCCGCCCTAGAGGGTTGATTTTTTTTTTTTTTTCCCCTTTTTAACGCACAAATTTTCATGTGAACACACACATATATATCTATTTTGTCTGCAATAGGTTTGTCTGATTACCTATCAAAGGTTAATCTGTCATCACAACCTTTTTTTTTTTTTTTTTTTTTTTTTTAGTTTGGGTAGAATTAGGAAAGGAATAGAAACCCTGCAAGAAAAAGTATGTGAACCTTTTGGAATGATATGGATTTCTGCACAAATTGGTCATAAAATGTGATCTGATCATCATCATCTAAGTCGCAACGATAGACAATCACAGTCTGCTTAAGAGGTTGTTAGCCTTTTTTTTCTTTCTTTTTCACCCTGAAAGACAAACACATAATGAGCTAGTATGCGTCGCATACTAGCTCATTGTGAAATACTTACCTTAGAACGAGCCCCCGCCGTGCCGCCTGCTTAGCTGTATGACGGGCGACATGTCCAGTCCCCCGTCTTCCGGGATCGCGGCATCCGGCCATCTGATTGGCCGGAACTGCGGTGACATCACTCCCACGCACGCACGCACGCGCGCGCGAGCCAACGGTCACGGCACGGGGCTCTGAAGGAACGGCACCAGCGGCCGTTCCTTCAGAGCGCATGCGCCAGTGACGTCACTGGATGCATCTAAGGTAAATATCTCCTAAACGGTACATGTTTAGGAGATATTTACAGTACCTATAGGTAAGCCTTATCGTAGGCTTACCTATAGGTACAGAGGAGGGAGGGTTTAACTAAACTAATAACACACAAAGAATGAAATGTTGCCATGTTTTTATTGAACACACCATGTACACATTCACAGTGCAGGTGGAAAAAGTATGTGAACCCTTGGATTTAATTACTGGTTGAACCTCCTTTGGCAGCAATAACTTCAACCAAACGTTTCCTGTAGTTGCAGATTAGACGTGCACAACGGTCAGGAGTAATTCTTGACCATTCCTCTTTACAGAACTGTTTCATTTCAGCAATATTCTTGGGATGTCTGGTGTGAATCGCTTTCTTGAGGTCATGCCACAGCATCTCAATTCAGAAGGCATATTTTCTTCTGTTTAAGCCATTCTGTTGTTGATTTACTTCTATGCTTTGGGTCATTGTCCTGTGGCAACACCAATCTTCTGTTGAGCTTCAGCTGGTAGACAGATGGCCTTAAGTTTTCCTGCAAAATGTCTTGATATACTTGAGAATTCATTTTTCCTTTGATAGCAATCCGTCCAGGCCCTGACGCAGCAAAGCAGCCCCAAGCCATGATGCCCCCACCACCATACTTCACAGTTGGGATGAGGTTTTGATGTCGGTGTGCTCTGCCTCTTTTTCTGTGTGTTTTTCTTCCAAACAACTTAACTTAGGTTTCATCTGTCCACAGAATATTTTGCCAGTACTGCTATGGAACATCCAGGTGCTCTTGTGCAAACTGTAAACATTCAACAATGTTTTGTTCGGACAGCAGTGGCTTCCTCTGTGGTATCCTCGCATGAAATCCATTCTTGTTTAGTGTTTTACGTATTGTAGATTCGCAAACAGGGATGTTAGCATTTGCCAGTGACTTTTGTAAGTCTTTAGCTGACACTCTAGGATTCTTCTTCACCTTCTTTACAGGACGGCTACTCCTAGGGAGAGTAGCAGCAGTGCTGAACTTTCTCCATTTTTATAGACAATTTGTCTTACCGTGGACTGATGAACAGCAAGGCTTTTGGAGATACTTTTATAACCCTTTCCAGCTTTATGCAAAGAAATTAACAATGCTTAATCGTAGGTCTTCTGAGAGCTCTTTTGTGCGAGGCATCATTCACATCAGGCAATGCTTCTTGTGAAAAGCAAACCCAGAACTGGTGTGTGTGTTTTATAGGGCAGGGCAGCTGTAACCAACACCTCCAATCTCATCTCATTGATTGGACTCCAGTTGGCTGACATCTCACTCCAATTAGCTCTTGGAGATGTCATTTGTTGAGGGGTTCACATACTTTTTCCACCTGCATTGTGAATGTTCACATGGTGTGTTCAATAAAAACATGGCAACATTTCATTCTTTGTGTGTTATTAGTTTAAGCGGACTGTGATTGTCTATTGTGACTTAGATGATGATCAGATCACATTTTATGACCAATTTGTGCAGAAATCCATATCCTTACAAAGGGTTCACATACTTTTTCTTTCAACTGTATGTTCTGGGCTTGTGACTCGCAAAGTATCATATCCAGAAAGCCATCATGATGGCCTGAAAACTTGCTTCTCTCATGGCAGGTTTCTTTTAATGCGGTATGTGTATTTGCAGATGGGATTCCTGCGGTTACTTTATGGCTAGCCTTATTGTAGCCCCTAATAACAGGCTTCTTCTCTTTCTGTTTGCTGAGTAATATACATATGTAAAAATTCCACTTTTCATACTGCTGCTTTGCACAGTTTCTTGTAATAACCATGAGCAGGCACTACACAATTTCATAGTGGTATATGAGGTTTTGCCTTTTTTGTGGACCTATCATTTTTGTTGTAGTCTAGGGCCGTTCAGCATTCTATTTTAAGATACCAAAGGAAAACCTGGTGGATTTGTATTCTTTGCATGGGGTTTACAAGCACATTTTTTATATAAATGTATTTTATCCTTAGAATAAATACTACAAGGAATCAGAATACACATGTGTTTTAAAGGTGACAATAATATAGTTATCCCATAAAATCTATCTAAAGTACCATTGTACCCTGCAGAACACAAGCAACCTATGTTAATATCTTGTCTTTCATTCCATTGATTGTATGTTAAAGTAGAAATATAGGCAAAACTTTTTTTCTCTTCTGTTCATTGACAGACACACCTCCTGGTATTCATAATCATTGAGTTATACTGCCCCCTACAGGAGCAGAACACGAGAGGCAGAAAATAATTCTGGCTGCACCCATGGGCAGTCGCAGGGGGTATACTCCCTCTCTCTGTTATAGCCACTCAGCCTAGTCAGGACCTAGTTCCTTGTTGGGATCTTTGGTCCTGGCAAATTTTTTTCTTTTTAGATAGAAATTTTTTCACCTGGAATTTTCCAGTGAGGTCTACAATCAACTGTCGGACTGGGGGACGGACTGGATAATCTAGATCCAGTGGTCACTCCTGTCTGGCCAGCGAGCTTGCGAATACCTCCGCGCTAGGTCGGCCGTGACATAGCCCCACTGGATAGGGGCTGCGAGTTAAACGCCTCACAAGGTCGCATACGACTGGGTCTCGGCCCGAGTCCCAGCGTTCCTCTTGGCCGACAGCCCCCCATTTCGATGGAGAAGGGGTTCTGTCTGAAGAAGTCCCCTCCTGGTTCCTGGTATGGTGATTTGCTGTCCCCCCTCTCTCGTTGGAGGGTTTTGGGGTGGACGTGGGCCCCTCCTTGGGATGATCAGACCCCCAGGTTCCCTTCCTTCCCGCAGGCACCCCCTCTTGCCGAGTCCCTCACTTGCCCTGCCTCCCCTCCACATACGCGGGGGCTGTTTGGGTGGTCTGTCCACTTTTCCTGGGGCAGGGCACTTACTTGGGATGGGGGCCGGGGGGGTGCACTGCCAGCGACCAGACGATCAACTGTGCTGGGGGGGGGGGTTGTACCTTGTGGGGGCTCCTGCCAGGGCCCCCCATCCTGCCTAGATCCTTCCCTGAGACCTGGTCTCCCTCCTGGGTCCCTGTATGCCTCGTGGTAATCTGTGTATTTCTATACTTGGTCAGGTTTGTGTAGTCCGGCGGCCATATTGCTGTGGTTTGCCATTGAAAATTGCAGCGGCCATAACAGTGGAGCCCTGTGGGTGGGGATTTCGGTGGTGGGAGCATCTCCTTATCCCCTGGTGCTGGCCCCTGGATGATGTTGCTTCCTGATGGCCGCGTGTGTAGTGCATTATCCTGGTGGCTGCAAGCGCTTGTTTCTGCAGGTGGGGTCCTCTCTGCTGAGGATAGCTTGGTGCTTTCTGACTCTAAAGATGGATGCAGCTGAAGCTGAGACGGAGGCACAGAGGTACCCTCTGGCACTCACAAGCCATCCAGAGCGGTAAAGGTGTTTCCTTTCCCTGCCTATTTTGAGAGAATTGTCACTAAAGGGTGGGGATGACCAAAGCCTCCCCGTGGGGTTCCTAAGCGCTTTACCAGGTGTTAACCCAATGAGGAGTCCCTTCTTAGTAAATGGACTGTGCCAAACAACATGATTCCGGTTGAAGAGTTTCCACGGTCTATAAGGATCCGGCTGACTGGAAATCAGAGGCTGTTGCCTGCAATATGTGTACTCTGGCTGGTTCGGCAATGAGGCCGGTATTCACCATTGCCCTAGTGTCGCATACTCTGACCAAGTCTACCAAGCTCTTATGCTGTGACCTGAAGGGGGAACAGCTTCTCCCTGCCTTTGCCGAGCTGGCGGACCAGCTGGTCCAGGGGCTGCAGTTTATCTGTGATGCCTCTTTGGATGTGGCTGCCCTGATGGCTTGCCTCCCTGTTTTGGCAGTGGTCCTTCAGCGTGTCTTTTTTGGCTCAAGTGCTGGTCTGTGGATCAGACTTCAAAAAAGGCCTAGATTTGCAAGGAGACCGCCTGTTTGGAGCTACCCTTGATTACATCATTAAAGTTCTTACAGGGGGAAAGAGTTTCTTTCACAGGCTACTAAGGGCAAGGAACCTCGTCGTAGACATGGGCCTTTCTTCTCAGCTCATAAGTTTTTTTTTTTTTTTGTCCCTTAGGATCGACTGACAAGGGCTCAAAGCCTTTCAGGGCCTCTTCAGGAGGATTCAAATGAACCTGGTCTGGTAAGCCGAGAGCAGGCTTTTCCCAGACCCATGGATAAGGCTCCTTCTGCATGAAGGTGCGCTCTCCCCCGTATCGGGGGTGGGGGGGCGTCTTTGCTGGTTTCCTGATTAGTGGACTTCCCTGGTGCAAGACAAGTGGGTTCACGAAGTCATTCGGTCCAGCTACAAGATCGAGTTTCACTCTTGTCCCTGTCCCCAGACCGCTTACAGGGCCTGTTTGGGGCGGTACAATATCTGTTCCTTCAAGGGGTGATTGTCCTGAATCGGACTTTGGAACGTTTTAAGGGTTTTTACTCAAACCTGTTCACAGTCCCCAGGAAGGAAGGCAAAGTGCGTCCAATCCTGGAACTCAAGGCGCTCAACTGCTTTGTGTGGGTACAGAAGTTCAGAATGGAATCCATTTGAATGGTGGTGGCATCCCTGCGTCAGGGAGATTTCCTCGCCTCTGTCGATATCAAGGATGCCTACCTTCACATTCCAATATGTGCCAATCGCCAGCATTTTCTCTGCTTTGCTATGGGAAAGGAGCATTATCAGTTGGCGTTACCCTTTGGTCTCGCCTCTGCTCCTCGGGTCTTCACAAAAGTGTTTGCCCTGGTGCTAGCTTTGCTACGCCAATGCAGGATAGTGGTACTGGGCTACTTAGACGATCGCCTTCTGCGAGCGGAGTTTCCCTCTGCTCTGGTGGAAAACCTGGAGAACACAATACAAATTCTGCGGGAGTTCGGCTGGATTCTGAATTTTCAGAAGTCTGCTCTGGCTCGGTCCATGAGGGTGGACTATCTGGGCCTGAAACTGGACTCTGTCTTAGCCAAAGTGCTCCTTCCTCTGGACAAACTCCAGAAATTGCAGGCTGCGATTCGCCTCCTGTTGTCCAACAGATATTCGTCCCTCTGGACTTGCATGCGGGTGCTGGGCTTGATGGTGTCTACCTTTTTGAGGCAATTTCAATTCCACAGTTTCATACGAGGTCCCTGCAAAGGTAGATTCTGGCCAAATGGGACAAGACTCCGCAGTCTCTGGAAAATCAGATACGGCTGAGTCGGGGAGCGAGTGAGTCCCTGATTTAGTGGCTTCATTCTCTGGCACTTCGGCTTTGAAAATCCTTCCTCCCCTTGTATTGGACAGTGGTCACCACGGATGCCAGCCTGTCTGGCTGGGGTGGCGTCTTCAGCAAACATTCTGCTCAGGGGACCTGGATGCTGGAAAAGTCCAGACTGCCAATCAATGTCTTGGAACTCCGAGCAATCGGACTGTCTTGATCATCGAGCAGATCGTCTTCAGGGTTGTCCAGTGCGCATTCAATCGGACAATGCCACGGCAGTGGCTTATGTCAATCGCCAAGGAGGCACAAGAAGTGTCCTGGTGGCTCTGGAGGTAGCTGGCATTCTAAGGTGGGCAGAAAGGTTCGTTTCAGCGCCGTACACATTCACGGGGTGGAAAATCGGCAGGCGGATTACCTCAGTCAGCAGGCGTTGGACCAAGGGGAGTGGTCCCTTCATCCGGAGGTGTTTCATCGGCTGCGTCTCCAGTGGGGCACCCCCGAGGTGGATCTTTTGGTGTCTCGGCTCAACAGAAAGGTGCAGAGGTTTGTGGCTCAGTCAAGGTATCCTCTGGCGGTTGCCACAGATGCACTCGTCGCTCCATGGGGTCAGTATCAGCTGATTTACACCTTCCTGCCTTTCAAGTTTCTGCCCAGATTTCTATGCAGGACTGAGGCAGAAGGGATTCTGGTCATCTTAATGGCTCCAGACTGGCCTCGTCGGGCTTGGTACGCCGATCTGGTGCGGCTGGTAACCGAAGTTCCTTGGAAGCTTCCTCTCAGAGGATCTGCTGTTCCAAGGTCTGATCTTCCATCCTGCTTTACAGTCGCTGGCTTTGACGGCTTGGCTGTTGAACGCCAGGTCCTGAAGGATAGGGGTTTATCTGAATCAATGATTCCTACACTGTTGGAGGCTAGGAAATCTACTTCTAGGAAGATCTACCATTGTACGTGGAAGGAAGACATACATTGCGTGGTGTGAGTTGCTTGGGGTTTACCCTTGCTCCCCGGTGGCTTGGATCTTAATCTTCCTTCAATAGGGGGGGGGGGGTTAGGGTTAAACATAATTTGGCCTTTAGTACCATCAAGGGCCAGGTGTTGGCTTTGGCAGTCTTCTTCCAACGATGTTTGGCCACACACTGGTGCGTACCTTTCTTCAGGGTGCCCGACATTTGGTCCCTCCAGTGCGGGCTGCGTTGCCACCTTGGGATCTCAATTTGGTGCTTTCAGCTCTACAGAAGCCTCCCTTTGAAAATATTCGATATAGTCCCCTGCTTGCGCTGTCCCAGAAGGTGGCCTTTATGGTGGCTATCACCTCTGCGTGCAGGGTGTCGGAACTGGCGGCATTATCCTGTCATTCACCCTATCTGGTGATTCACAGGGATAAGATGGTTCTTCGCCCCTGCCCGTCTTTCCTTCCAAAGGTTGTCTCTGATTTTCATTTGAATGAAGACATTGTGTTGCCTTCCCTGTGTCCCAGGCCTAAATATCCGAAGGACATTGCCTTGCATGCCTTGGATGTGGTCCGGGCAATTAGGGTGTACCTGGCAGCTACAGAGTCTTTCAGGAAGTCAGACTCTCTATTTGTGCTCACGGACGGGCCTCAAAGGGTTGTCTGCTTCCTCTGCAACCATTTCCAGATGGCTCAGACAGATGGTGGTTCAGGCCTATTCCATCAGGGGTCTGGTTCCTCCTTTCCCTGTCAAGGCGCACTCTACTAGGGCACTTAGTGCCTCCTGGGCCTTTCGTCATCAGGCGTCAGTGATTTTCAAAGTTTCATAAAGTGGATGTGTTGGCATCTACGGATGCTTCCTTTGGCCGCAAGGTTTTGCAGGCTGCTGTTTAAGAGGACCTGATCCTCTTTGAGGGTGTATTATTTTTTCAGGTGGGCTCCAGTTGTTTGAGCTCCTGTTGTCTGATTGGCTAATGTTTAGCCTTTGACATTTTTTTGGTTGTTCCCAGCCCTCATGTTTAACTGCTTTGGGACGTCCCAATGGTTATGAGTAGCAGGAGCTGTGTCCGTCAATGAACGAAAGAGAAAATGGGATTTTTGACTTACCGTAAAATCCATTTCACTGGTTCATTGACGGACACAGTACCCGCCCCTCTGTGTAGTTGTTATTCTCCTGACACTGCTTGTAACAAAACTGAGTGGCTAGAACAGAGAGGGAGTATACTTCCTGGGACTGCCTTTGGGTGTTGCCAGAACTCTTTTCTGCCTAGTGTCCTACTGCTGTGGGGGGCAGTATAACCCAATGGTTATGAATATCAGGAGTGTCCATCAATGAACATCAGAGAAATGGATTTTGCAGTCAAAAATCACATTTTTTTTTTTTTTTTTCATTTTGGATAGAGCAAGGTAGGGTTTATAACTCCTGTCCGATTTTTTTTTTTTTCTGCCATCTGTGTCCCATTAAGGAGATTTTTCCTCACTTCCTGTTCCCCCAAACAGGAAGTGAGAGGAAACCCCTACAAATTAAGGGAATTCCCTGGGGACTCCCAGGTCACCAGAACTGGTGTCCCCATTGGAAGATTTCCTTTCTATTACTTTTCTGGGGACCACCCAAAAAGTGGGATTTTCTTTCACTTTCAATGATAGTAAACAGGACAAATAGAGAGGGTGAATCTCCCTAATAGCTGCAACAAGAGCAATAAAAACTTTCAGGGGGTCTAATCCCTCTCCACTCTATCCAAAACTGAAAAAAAAAAAGTTTTACCTTTTTAAACTTTTAAGGAATGGCCTGATTAAACCAGTAGTTGTCAAATTACAAGGTATAAGGAGCCTGCAGCCCCTGACATCAATGTTTATAATTTTCTCTGTTGCTAGAGAGAAATTTCAGAGACCAAGGATATGCTATAGGTGTGGTTGAAGGCTGGATATGCTTCAAAAAATTGGGGAGCTGTTAGACGAGGCTAGAAGAGATGGATCACTGCTATGACCCCTTTACAAAGCAATACTCCTACTTCCACCCCAGAAATCTGGGGTACAAGGGCCCCAACATACACCAAAGAGGTCCATGTTGCCCTTGGGTTACAGATTCGAACCCAGAAGGTTAAACACACTATTTGCTATACTATTGTTTGAAATGATTGTAAAATTACAATAAATGTGTACAATATGTTTTACTAAAATGTTAAATTAAAAGATACGCTCACCTTTTAACAAAAAATAATGCACATTTTTTTTTTGCAGGTAAAATGTGCATTCATTATTTTTTGGTTCTGGAGCTTCTAAAGCATGGCACCAGCGATCAGCAGATCACTGGTGCCATGCAGGTCTCCTGCAGATCTGTCAGTGCATCTGTGTGCCTGTATAGGAAGAGAGGATGAACCACCATAGCATTCCACAGGGCCGTGGTAGTTCATTGAAAACTACAAGCCAACAGCCGCAAAGGCAGCTAGACCTTGCAGTTTTCCTTTCACAGAACACTGAATGAGTGACACTGCCAGGTGGGTGGAGCCTTTCTCAGGCATGTTTTTTCTAAATTGTGACAGCTAGCTGGGAAGGGGGGAGAAGATCCCTGCTGTCAGATGGGGGGGGGGGGGGGTTCGGGGGCTGGTCCGTCCATAACACGTTACAGCTCTTCAACTCGGGAGCAGGAGGGATCTCTGTAGAAACACTGGATTTGTCAGTACAGCGGCTCCTCCTGAGCGCGTGTTTTTCTTTTTCGTTCAGCGGGTTACAGAGATCTCCCCTGCTGTGCTATTGTGTTCTGATAGGGGGATGGCTCCCCGCCAGAACACAACGGTCAAGCTGAGAGCTCTGACTGGGTGCTGATTGGCAGACCCTTTTCGGTCATGTCCCTTCGACAGAAGTCAGCCAAGTGGGCGGTTTCTGTCGGAATGGCTGCATTCCACCGGGCCGAATGTCAGCCGGTTTCTGCCTGATATTCGGCCCATACATACACTCCATTTACATAACTTGAGGAATAAAAAATGCTGACCACAAACAAGCAAGCTAAGTTGCTAGATGTTTTATGATTTGTAAGTAGTCCAGTCATTGATCGCAAAAACTGATCCAATCCCAAGCTTGTGACTGCAAAATGAAAGAAGCAGCAGCAGACTAATGAGCACATCTCTTGTTTTACTCTCGCCTCCTATCAAAATGCTCCTAGCACCGCAACACAGTTTATTGGCTGCTGGTTCCACCCCCATTCCCTCACCCACCTCTGAGCTCTGCTGTACAGTTGATTAGGTCAAATTAGGGCACAAAAAAAAATATCAATGATTTTATAGCTGCATTCATTAGTCTGTTATATCTACCTGAAGTTCATCTTTAAGGTTGGAGCTCCACCCAAAAGGGGAAGTTGCGTTTTCAACCCTCCTATGCCACATTTGGCATGTTTTTTTTTTTTTGGGTGGGGGGTGGGTTGGCTGCTACCTAGATTTTGACGGGCATCTGCTCCCACTTTGCTCGGATCGTCTAGGCGATCCGAGCGAAAGTTCTTCTCTCCCTCTCCCTCCGAGCAGTCTTTTGTAACAGCTCCTAGAAGACTATCCAATAAACCAATGTGCCACGCTACTAATTGCCTCTAATCCAGCATATGTATTCCAAACAAATACAAAGTAATATAACAATCCTAAACCTATTTGAAACATAGCATGTATCAATTTACAATATATGTCCTTGTGAGAGATACAATTTATACATGCAGTCTTTATAGTGGTTCAAGATAAAAAGGAAAAAAAGTCCAGTTATTGATTGTAGTGATCTCCACTTAATATTTCTTGAATGGTAATGACACCCCACTTGTGCTCCTTTTTGGGTGTATTCTCACCTGTATACCAGTGACCTCACTGTTATGTTGGGTCAGATAGCACTTTTTAGTCCCATCTGGACTCTAATAAGGGTGTTCAAGTCTACTTGCGCTTCCTCCTTATTAACGCTGTCTCCTATCCCGTAGTCTCCATGCTCATGTGTATATAAAGAATAAGAAAATCCAATAGTGCTTATATCTTAAAAACTGGGTGATATTTATTGTAGTGTAGTCAAATGATTACTTGCATATGCTGGGTGCTTCAAGTGCACCAAAGTGACATCGCTTAAAATCCACCAGTATTTGTTTCTGTGACACAGCACTCGTCTGCAGAGTAAAAGTTCTACCTCTGGGAACAGCTGGCATGCCGTCCTCTCACCCCTCCCCTACGCATTACGCCACAGGGATCACATAGCTTCCTCAGGGAGACATTTCTTTTTTTCTTTTTCCTTTTTGTCTTGAACCACTATAAAGACTGCACGTATAAACTCTATCTCTCACAAAGACGCATGTTGTAAATTGATACATGCCATGTTTCAAATAGGTTTAGGATTTTTTTGGATTGTTATACCACTTTGTATTTGTTTGGAATACACGTGCTGGATTGGAGGCAATTAGTAGCATGGATCATTGGTTGTTTGGATAATCTTGACACATTGTATAGGAATGTGATGAGTGCCTGCAACTGATATTTTAATACACTTTATATCAGGGCTCAAAATTTAAAGTCCTGAGCTACTAGCCAGGCCTTAAGGGTTACTCGCCACCAGTTGCCCCACCCAACTCCTACCCTGCCCCGCCCCTAATTCCGCCCCTAAACACGCCCTCAAATTATCTCATAAAATTACACTGTTAAATGTTTTTGCATTAATGCAGAAGTTACAAAAATAAATATTAATAACAACGTTTTCAGTGCCCATCAAGGGTCTGGAACCCCCAAATCACCATCCTAGTACCCCCCCCAAATCCTACCCGTCAAATCCTCCCCCCATCAAAACCTTCCCCCTAGCACAAAAAACCCCATTATTCCTACTGGCACAACCCCCCCCCCCCCAATACCCCCTTTTTAACAGCCCCAAGACTTCCTGTTCTGGAAGATGATTACTTCTAGGTGGGATCAATATGGGAGGGGGGTTGTGCTAAGGGGGGGGGGGACTGTGCTGAGATGGGGGGGTTGTGCTAGGAGGGGGGGGACTGTGCTGAGATGGTGGGATTGTGCTAGGAGGGGGGGGGCTGTGCTGAGATGGGGGGATTGTGCTGAGATGGGGAGTTGTGCTAGGAGGGGAAGGGACTGTGCTGAGATGGGGGGGTTGTGCTAGGAGGGGGGGGATTGTGCTGAGATGGGGGGGACTGTGCTGAGATAAGGGGGTTTTGCTAGGAGGGGGGATTGTGCTGAGATGGGGGGGTTGTGCTAGGAGGGGAGGGACTGTGCTGAGATGGGGGATTGTGCTAGGAGGGGGGGGCTGTGCTGAAATGGGGGGGCTGTGCTGAGATGGGGGGATTGTGCTGAGATGGGGGGATTGTGCTAGGAGGGGGAGGGACTGTGCTGAGATGGGGGGGTTGTGCTAGGAGGGGGGGTTGTGCTGAGATGGGGGACTGTGCTGAGATAAGGGGGTTTTGCTAGGAGGGGGGATTGTGCCGAGATGGGGGGTTGTGCTAGGAGGGGGGATTGTGCTGAGATGGGGGGGTTTTGCTAGGAGGGGGGATTGTGCTGAGATGGGGGGGTTGTGCTAGGAGGGGGGATTGTGCTGAGATGGGGGGGTTTTGCTAGGAGGGGGGATTGTGCTGAGATGGGGGGGTTTGCTAGGAGGGGGGATTGTGCTGAGATGGGGGGGTTGTGCTAGGAGGGGGGATTGTGCTGAGATGGGGGGGTTTTGCTAGGAGGGGGGATTGTGCTGAGATGGGGGGGGTTGTGCTAGGAGGGGGGATTGTGCTGAGATGGGGGGGTTTTGCTAGGAGGGGGGATTGTGCTGAGATGGGGGGGGTTGTGCTAGGAGGGGGGGTTGTGCTAGGAGGGAGGGGGGGATTGTGCTAAGAGGGGGGGACTGTGCTGAGATGGGGGGTTGAACTAGGAGGGGGGGGGGTTGTGCTGAGATGGGAGGGATTGTGCTAGGAGGGTGGGGGGATTGTGCTGAGATGGGAATTTGGGAGGTGACAGGATAAGCTTTGTACCCCAGTCAGTGTAGTTCTCCCTTTCCTCCAGCATGCAGACCTCAGATACAGCGCGGCACATCGCTGTGATCCTCTTCTTCATATGTCAGAGCGGAGGAGGAGCGGAGGAGAAGCCGATTCCTATTCCTATTGCTTTGCACGGACAGCTGGTGGAAGAGATGCGGCTGCAGAAGCAGAAGGGGAAGAATATTACGGCTCAGGAAGGACACTGGATGTCAGATCGGGACTATACAGAGTTTGTTACCCGCCCCCTTTCCACATTGCTTACTTTGACTCGGAGGAGAGGGGATAACAAACTCTGTATAGTCCCGATCTGACATCCAGTGTCCTTCCTGAGCCGCAATCTTCTTCCCCTTCTGCAGCCGCATCTCTCCCATCAGCTGTCCGTGCAAAGCATTAGGAACTAATTGTCTTCTCCTCCGCTCCACCTCCACTCTGACTCTTTAAGGGGAGAAGTACCGATCTGACAGCAGTGTGTGAAGCCCGGCGAGAAGACAGAGAGAGCACATCCCGCTCTCTCCTGTCACAAACACTCCTGGCAGCGCCCCTCCACCTCCCATGACACAGACGCCCAGGGCAGCCATCCTTCCATCCATCCCACCCTCCCTTGTACCGGCTCTGGGTGAGATGATCGGCTTACCCCCTCCATCAGTCCTGCTGGCCGGATAATGTCAGCGGCGGATCATCCCGCTCAGCTTTAATTGTAATTGCCGCTCGCCGACATACACAGTCCCGCCTCCTAGCCCGGCTTCTTTGATAGACAGAACACATCCTGGTTGGCCGGGTGTTCTGTCTGTCAAAGAAGCCGGGCTAGGAGGCGGGACTGTGTATGTCGGCGAGCGGCAATTACAATTAAAGCTGAGCGGGATGATCCGCCGCTGACATTATCCAATCGTTCGGCGGCTTTCCTCTCCTCTCTTCCCCTGACAGTAGCTCGCCTGACATAATTTTCCACTCGCAAAATGCGAGTAGGCGAGTGGAAAATTTGAGGGCTGCTTTATATATTTGGTAAAGGGCTGCTCGCTAGATTCTGTTTGGATTCATAGACTAGGCCAGAAGACTGCCGGACCATTCAGCATGCGTAGCGCGACTCGTGCATGCGCAGTGCACACCCAGCTGTGAAAACTGCAAGCTGTCACAGCCGGGTGTCCACAGCTTGAAATGCTGGCGCCAGGGAGAGGAAAGGGAGAGAAGCAACTGTTAAGGTGACTACGTGGCTGGATCCTGGGACAAGTGAGTGGCAGTTTATTAAAAGTAAGCAGGTACACTTTTTGTTGTTAATATACACAAAAACTACTAAAGCTCCGCTTTAACTTCTTAGGTTTTTAGAAACCCAACACGTTGTTTGCTGCTTAGTTTTTGTGTTATTGAATTTTATTTTCTGCACAGCAAGTATGTCTGTGGGATTCTCTCCAAACGTTGGCAGCTGTAAGCTATGCACCATGCCGTAACCATTTCCTACCGCTGTTTATTATGAGCATATTTTCAGATGGTTTGAATGTTTACTTTAGAAATCTTTGGTAAATAGTATGTTACAAGAAATCAATGTTATCGAAATTAGATTTATGGCTGCTTTTGAAAAGCACATGTGATCTTTTCTGTTGCTTAATTTCTGTTTTATTTTTCTTGTAGGTGAAAAGCCTTTTAAATGCGAGTTATGTACTTATGCCTCAATAGATTGCAGTTCTCTGCGTAGACACATCAGGACTCACACACACGAGAAGCCTTACACGTGCCCGCTCTGTTCTTATAGCTGGTGCGTAATTTTTTTTTACATTTATTTCTCTTCATCTATCCTTTCTCTGATCAATGAAAAATCCATTACCTTTTAATGAGAAATGCTGGACAAAAGAAAAAGCAATCAGTGAACTGCTAGTGCCATCGAAGAGATACTGTATATGTGATATAATCAAAAGGTCCACTTAATTTACTGTATGGTTAATTCTATGTAATTCATTGCACTTCTTGACTCAGCAAAGCTATCCACAGTGTTTCTGAATGAGAGTGTAGCCTTTTGTCAAATGATTCTGATCTGTCCCATCTCCAACTCCCAAACTTTCATGACTGCCAGTGCCAAGATAAGAAGTAGATAGCACATAGGCTTTATGTTCACATTTTTTTTTTTTTTTACTTTAAGTTTTATTGAAAAGATTTTAAGTTACAAAACAGTACATAAGAAAAAGAACAAAGTCTGGGTCTTTAAAAAGTGATATATATATGACCCGGTTTACTTATTTAACAATGCTAGACATATAGCAGCTTAACTTAAGTAAGTCAAAGTAGCTTTGTAATTGAATTATTGAATTAGGTACAGGTACTAATGATAGCGGTAAGGGAGAGGAGGGGGAAAGGTTGATATCTCATAGCATAGTAGGGACAGGGAATATACGAGAGTAGCAATCAAAGAGTGATACTTGTATAAAAACTTATATAAAACACGTTTGCATGGTATGCCAATGTTTTACATTTGCGTAGTGTCTGCTATATTTCAGGGGTTGGTAATGCTGGCAGAGTACTTGGTCCATGGGGCCCAACGGTCTTCGAATTTGGGCATTGATAGATATGCCTTTGCGTACATCAGTTCCAGTTGCATGTGTTGATTGATTGTGGAGTGAAGTTGAAGGAGTGATGGTATGGTATTACTGTTCCAGTTTCAGGATCCTAGCTGCAATGAAGATGTGTGTGAGGATGGAGTGGAATGGGGGAGGCCAAGCGTCCAGGGCTAGAACTAATGCTTGTTGGGGCGTGAGCGTGCTGCGGATGCCCGTGATGTTCCATATTGCGGTTTTGACCCTAACCCAGAACAGGGTATGCGATGCATACTAGCACATTATGCCATTGTCCTGCAGGGTTTTTCTTTTTTGTTTTTTTTACACGGGATACTACCGCTTTAATATGATAAAAATGAATCCTTGTCAGGACATCTCTGGGTGTTGTCTCCGGTGGGTAGGCATGTTTTGGCATCCTATGATCCCTGTCCATCAGTAGGTGTCTGGGTGTCAGGTCTGGTATTTATTTCAGGAACAGTTGCTGCAAGTATGGGATAAGGTCGGCTGGTTTGACCGCATCAGGGACCCCCCTGATTTTGAGGTTATTTCACCGTGAGTGATCCTCGGTCTGCTACCTTTTTAATTGGAGTTTACAGATCTGTTCGACCTGTTTGTCATGTGCGTCAACCATTTCATCATGTGCTTTCACCATTACAGTGAATTGATTTTCTAGGTGTTCAGTGCGGTCCTCAATGTCATCAATTCTGCTGCGGAGGTGGGATATAGAGGAGCGTAGCTCCTTTTGCAGGCCTGTTTGTAGGGACAGTAGCATTGCTTTCAAGTGTGTTCTCAGATGCAGAGGGGCATCAGATGCAGGGAATGCTGCTAGAGGAGTTAAGTGTCCTGTCTGCATGTCTGCCTATGCATCTGCTGTGGCTGCCATATGCAGCTCTTGTGAGGGGAGTGTGCAGGGGAAAGTGCTGCTCTCTTACCCCATTCAGCTGATGGAGGTGAGGAGGCTTGCTGGAGAGTTTCTCCAGGGTCTGTGGGTAGCGTGTGAGGAGAATGGCTGCTCTCCTTGGCGCCATCTTTGCTGGGTCTGCCCTCCTGAGAGCATGAAGTAGTCTGTTAGGCAATGAGGTCTGGGTGCTTTATTTTTATTTTTTTTTCGGGACATATCCCGAGTATGTCTGCGTGTGGGGAATCTCCCGTTTGATTGTTGTCACTGGTAGCTGGAATGCCGTGAGCCGTTGTGGAGAGCCGAGTATCGGAGGAGCTTCACAGCCGAGCGGCCATCTTTAGCAGCAGTCAGGACATGCCCCACACGTTTCACGTTGTTAAAGGCTGGGCTCACACTAATGCGATTGCAGACGTCGCATGTGATTCGCACCACATTCCTGTGCACATCAAATGCAATGTCTGTGCAGGGCGAATTCAGCCAGTTTGTATGCCTGAAATCGCATCACATTCACACTATAATGGTGCAGGACCCTTTTATGGTCCACACTGGAATCGGATTGCATGGGTGTTCAGACCTATACGATCAGATTCCATCTGATTCCACAAATCACGTTATTCGAACCAATTTGGGAGTGTTATTAATTGTATATTGACACCCACAGCCGTTCGCAGAGCGCAGTGTGAAGTGTTTGCGATGCCGATGCGGTGCGGGAACCTGTACAGGAATCGCTGTGGTTCCCGCATCACACAAGTGTGAAACTAGCCTTAAGGTGTTCCATCGGAAAAGTATTCACTGGATTGCTAAGACCTATGTTTCTATAGTCCATGTTTGTAAAGCTTTCCCTGCAACTCTTAGTGGCCTAATTTCCACTGATCGTGAGTAACAGTTTATAAAGAACGGAAGCCCAAAAACATTGGATGTTTTTGTTGAAAGAAGGAAGCTATACAGAGGCAAACCAGTTATGCAAGATTCACACCTATGTGTTTGCTGCAGCTCACGTTGGCATTGACATAGCAGCCCCTTCATTTGAATGGGCTTCTGTAGACTGCAGAAAATGCAGGAAAAAGGTCCCTGCAAAACACAAAGTCACAGGGATATCGCATGGTGCAAAAGCATGAACCTAGAAATGTGCTGCATTTTTAGATGCATGGCGGTGCTATTAAAGCGAAACTTCACTCTCCTAATCAACATTGACTATTTTTTAATCCTTATGCTGGAAGCATTAGTAAATAAATAGGAAAGTATATTATAGCAACTTGTTTTGAATTTTTTTAAATTTTTTTTTTTTTTTTTTTAGTTCCTGGTTTTCATGCCTAGGCAAATTATGTCATACAACCCAGGAGTCTTCAGGAGGGGAGGGAGCGTACTCAGCTCAGCCAATGCCTGAGCTAATGGCAGATAGATTCCAGGAAGTAAATGCTACATGAATCATTTTCAAGATGGCCATTGTCAGAAATGCCAAGGGGTGTTTTTCAAAACAATATTGCGACAAAATAAAGCATGGTGACATGGATGAAGGGGTGAATTTACTATGAATGTTAAAAATGAATTTCATAGAATTTTTGGTTTGTTTTTCTCAGATTTTGTATAGTTCCACTTTAAGAATGAATGGGATGCCCTCACTTCTGCAAAGAGCAGCGTGTTATGGCTGCAGGTGCCGTTGTAGGTGCGATTTACTTGCTCCTCCCCCCCCCCCCCCCCCAAACATCTGTAACAGTGTAAACCTAGGCTTTGTGACAACATTTTAAAATAATCAGGAGAGACACCTTGACGTTATTGAGGAGAAAAAAGTACTGTGCCCATCAACCAGATGTATGCATGGCCAATAAAATGGATGTGATTTACGGCTTGTATCTGGAGGTAATGCACCTTTGCTTTGCTATGTTGTGGGCAAAACAAAGATTGGAGTAACACTGAAGAGAATGTGAGCAAAACAATCCCATCATTGGTGTCAGTGTAAATACAGCAAGTCCTACAGTTGGTGTCACTGGGAGTAAAATAAGTCCCATCACTGGTGTCAGTGCAAGTAAAATAAGCCTTATCATTGGTGTCAGTGCAAGTAAAATAAGCCCTATCATTGGTGTCAGTGGGAGTAAAATAAACCCTCTTGTTCGTAAATTTCAGACAGATATAAAAGACCACTGAATGTAGCTCTAAATTTATTATTGTATTACTAAATGCAGTTGTATATTAATTGGAATCAGTGTAAGTGCCTGCATTTGACTTAGTATCAGCCTTTTGTACAGTTTGTACAGCAGAGCTCAGAGAAGGGGAGGTGAAAGCAGAAGAATAATCCAGTCAAGTGGGCTGCAAACATGCTAATAGGATGAGAGCAGAGTAACCGTGAGATGAGTTCATCGTTGTGCTGCTTCTTCATTCACTGTTCAGTCAGTGTGATCGGCCCTGCTGCCACAGTGTACAAAATCCTGGAACTGTCCTGCAGGACCCTTTGCAACTGCGGCGTATCAGTCTCATTTACTTGTTGCCTGATTCTGTACATTAACCACTTCCCGCAAAATCACGTACCTGTACGTCATTTTGTTGAAGTGGTTGTACCAGGGTAATGCCTAGCATCATCCCAGTACTGTTTTCTAGAGCTGTCGGTCGGTCTTGTAGTAAAAACAACCGGTGCAGCTCCTGTATGGAGTAGTATAACCCAAGGGTTAAGAAGAATCAGGAGCTGTGTCAGTCAATGAACATCAGAGAAATGTTGTCATTTTTGTGCATAAACCTGCAGGTATAAATGACCCAAGTGTTCAATTTTAAAGAAGCCAAAAGACCTCTGTGTGCCTAGTGTTATACCCTATAGCTTATTAAGCCTAAGCCTTTTTTTTAAATATGTTGCTTATAAGTTAAAATCTGTATTTCTCTAGCGCTCATTGACAGACGTAGTCCTCGGTGATACACCACCTTCGGGTTATGTTGCCTCCACAGGAGCAGGACTAGACAGGAAATTAAAAAGCTCTGGCCACACCCTAGGGGCAGTCCCAGAGGGTATATCCTCTCTCTCTCTGCCTCAGCAAATCAGTTATTTTCTGTCTAGTTAGGAGTAAGGACCTAGATACCTTGCTGGGATCTTAGGTCCTGGCAAGAATTTTTTCTTAAAGGATTTTTTAGACAGCTTTTTTTCTCCAGTGTTCCTGTGAGATCTTCAAGCAAGAAAGCTGAACTGGGCGACGGGCTGGATGTTGAGATCCGGTGGTCACCCCAGTTCAGCCTACGAGCGCGTGCAAGCCATAGCTCCGCGCTGGGTCGGCCGCGACAAAGACCCATTAAAGGACTGTCCACGCGAGTTAAACGTCTCGCTGAAACGCCAAAGACCATGAGTCACGGCGTCCGTATCGGTCGACAGCCCTCCCGCCCCGGTGGAGAGGGGTACTGTCAGGAGTTGGTGCCCGCCTGGTTCCGGTATGGTGAGTAGTATGTTCCCCCTTTTCCCCTGACGGGTCTTGTGGTGAACGCGGGCCCCTCTCTGTATGGTAAGATAGAGTCCCTCTCTATCCTATAACATGACACAGATCCTCCTACTTTGAGTGTGATTTTATGTGCAAAAAGCCAGGAGGCTTGGTTTGGGAGCTAACAATCTAATTGTATACATGTTAAAAAGATGTAATCTGTGGCATTCTGGGAATCTTACGGTGTTAAGAATAAGCTACCTACCAGTCAGAAGCCACGGACATGTAGACTGCCTTCCTAATCAGATCTCCAGCTATTAGCAGGCCTCCCGAATGGCCATGCGGTCCGCCAGGGCCGGTACCGCCAACCACGCCATATCCCCATGCAGAGAGAGTGTTGTGTGCCCTGCAGCACACCGCTATTCAGTACAGGCCGCCGCCATTTTTTTTTTTGCTGGATTGCACGAGCCGCCATTTTGGCGTAGCCTCGTGTCTCCAGCATGGGGGCGGCCATGTTTGAGGTGATCCAAACACCTCGTGGAGCTTGGGGGAGGCGCCGGAAGGCGTGCAGAGGGGCGGAGCCGCCTCCTTTCTTCCTGGGCAGCCAGCCAAAAGACTACCTGTTTGTTAAGACAGCGCTGTAACCTGTTGCAGTTAAACTCTGAGCATCAAGTGGTGAGCCTGGGGGTCTATCTCTCTCTCTCTCTCGATCGATAGGGATCCCTAGCAGGTAACACTAAGGGTCTTTTGTGGCGCTGGGGGTCTGAAAAAAAAAAAAAAAAAAAAGTTTTTTATTTTTGAATTATATTATCCAGGAAGTGACTGGAATTATCATGGACCCTGCCACACATATTCCCCCACCTGTTTCCCTCGAGGGGGCCACGGGACCCGCCGGTGCACAGAGTATAGAGTCATTTACAGCAATTTTGGAGTCTATGGTGGCTCGGGTGGAGGCGGCCTGTCAGGGACGGGGGTCAAGGAAGCGACCCCCGCCTACCCCTATACTATCTGACACCTCTGATTTTGATTCAGAGATGGTCACTGCAGTTGCAGGTTCCTCTGCAAGGGCTGTTATCCCAGGTAAAGCCCCCTCAGACAGTGAGGAGGACGCTTCTTCTCCTGCTATAATTCAGGAAGAAGCATTGGTGGACGCACTAGTTGTGGCAGTGCAGGAAACCTTAAAACTTGAGGCTTTACCGGCAGAGGCAACTGAAACAGAGATTCCTTTTGGTACTAATAAGCCCATCAAAACGGTGAAGGTTTTTCCTGTACCTAAATGTTTCGGTAATCAGATTAAAGGAGAATGGGAGCATTCTAACGTACCTTTACTATTTCCAAGCGTATTGCTAGACGCTATCCGTTTGAGGAATCCATCATTAAGAGATGGACGGTACCACCAGTAGTGGATCCACCTATTTCCAGGCTGAATAAAGCCACGGTTATTCCAGTGGAGGACACTTCGTCCTTTAAGGATCCGGTGGATCGAAAGATGGAAGCAGAGTCCCGCACCATCTTCTCTCTGATAGGGTCAGCATTTAGACCAGTAATTGTTATTGGTCTAGTTTCCCAGACACTTACGGAATGGGCGAAAATGGTACGCCAAGATCTTAGGGGAAAAGATATTCCCCAGGAGACATCTGATTTGATGGAACAGATTATACAAGGGCTACAGTTTATCTGTGACGCAGCCTTGGACACTACTCCCTTATTAGGGCATGCATCTAAGTCAGCGGTGATCCTCAGACGTGTGCTGTGGTTAAAATGCTGGTCAGCTGACCTAGGTTCCAAAAAGACCTTGACTAATCTCCCTTTTCAGGGGAATCGTCTATTTGGGGCCAACCTAGATGAAATCATTAAGGATGCCACTGGGGGCAAGAGCACTTTTTTGCCACAGGCTGCTAAAGCTAAGGGACCTCGCAACAAGCGAGGACCTTTCTTTACCGCCCATAAAGGGCGCCCGGCTGGTACTAGCGGGAAAGGCAAGACTCCTCCAGGAGGGTTCAAGAAGGGCTGGTCGGACAAGCAAAGGACCAACCCAGCCAAACCCGAAGCAAAGGAGTACACAGCCTGAAGGTGCGCCCCCACCCGGTTTCAGGGTGGGGGGACGTTTTCACCGGTATTCAGGACATTAGATCGAGCATCAACCACTACTACCGGTGCGATTCTTCCCTTCCAACATTTAAGTACTACAGGAAGCGGTAGTTACCGTTCCCTGAATAAATCTTTTCCTTTACCTTTTCCTAAGATTAGTCCCGATACCTCACAGGAATCGGATCTGGTTGACCAGATAGGCCAAGTAGCCTCTAGTCGGGTGACTTCGGTCCCTGAGGTTCAACCAGAAAAGATCACCTTTCCTGATAACTATCAGGTATCTGATAAATGTGTGGGAACAGAAAACGACCAGACTTTCTCGGATGGTCGGGGCCAGATACCTCTAGGGACGCCTGGTTCAGATTCTATCAGCGCCAGTGGTCCTAGAAATTCTAGGCTGGCCTCCTCAAGCCGGCCTGGCCGACTTGGACATGTTAGTCGTAGACGTTCCGTGGGAACTTCGTCTCAGGGAGTGTCTGTGGTCTCAAGGACCAATTTACCATCATGCTTTACAGTCGCTGGGTTTAATTGCCTGGCCATTGAGACCCAAGTACTGAAGGACAGAGGTTTGTCTACTTCAGTCATTCCTACCTTTATTAAAGCAAGGAAAGCGACTTCCAGCAAAGTCTATTATCACACATGGAAGACTTATATTGCGTGGTGCGAATCTTTAGGATTTCCTCCACGTACCTATTCGGTGACTCGAATATTGGCCTTTTTGCAACAAGGGGTTGAGCAGAAGCTAGCCTTGAGCACCATCAAGGGTCAAGTTTCAGCATTAGCAATCTTCTTTCAGAAGCCTTTAGCTACCAAATCCTTGGTGCGGAATTTCATCCAGGGGATGCGGCACCTGGCTCCTCCAGTCCGCGCGCCCTTACCGCCCTGGGATCTTAATTTGGTTTTGTCGGTTCTACAGAAACCTCCCTTTGAAAACCTCAGGGAGATTCCCTTGCTTACTTTATCCCAGAAGGTGGCCTTCTTGGTGGCTATTACTTTTGCTCGCAGGGTGTCAGAACTGGCTGCATTATCATGCCAGTCCCCATACCTAGTGATTCATAGGGATAAGGTAGTACTTCATCCTAAGCCATCTTTTCTTCCTAAGGTGGTTTCAGATTTTCATCTGAATGAAGATATTGTACTACCTTCCTTGTGTCCTCAGCCCAAGCATCATCGGGAACATGCGTTGCATTCCTTAGATGTGGTTCGGGCAATCAGGGTATACCTGAAAGCTACGGAATCTTTCCGTAAGACGGATTCACTTTTTGTGATCACGGATGGCCCCAGAAAGGGTTTGCCTGCATCTGCCGCGACCATTGCCAAATGGATTAGACAAACGGTGGTACAGGCTTATTCTATTAAGGGTCAGAGTCCTCCGTTCCCTGTTAGGGCGCACTCCACTCGAGCGCTCAGTACTTCCTGGGCCTTTCGCCATCAGGCGTCAGTGGTCCAGGTATGTAAGGCGGCCACCTGGTCGTCGGTACATACCTTTACAAAATTCTATAAAATTGATGTGACGGCATCGGCGGATGCCTCATTTGGCCGCAAGGTTTTGCAGGCCGCAATTTGAGGAGACCGGTGGTCTACCTCGAGGGTTTTTTTCTGTTTGAAAAAAAAAAAAAAAAAATTTTTCTCTTCTTTTGTTGAGTCTCATCATTAAGGATGAGCATTGTAAACTTCTAGTTGGCACCGGTTGGGCCTTCTAGATTGGGATTTGATTTCATTTTCCCACCCCTCAGTTGTGATACTGCTCTGGGACGTCCCGAAGGTGGTGTATCACCGAGGACTACGTCTGTCAATGAGCGCTAGAGAAAAATGGATTTTTGTAAAATCTTACCGTAAAATCCTTTTCTCTTAGCTCATTGACAGACGTAGTCCCCGCCCCTCTGTTTTTTGAGTTGGGTTAAAATCTCTAAAGACTGCTTTTTCACATAACTGATTTGCTGAGGCAGAGAGAGAGAGGATATACCCTCTGGGACTGCCCCTAGGGTGTGGCCAGAGCTTTTTAATTTCCTGTCTAGTCCTGCTCCTGTGGAGGCAACATAACCCGAAGGTGGTGTATCACCGAGGACTACGTCTGTCAATGAGCTAAGAGAAAAGGATTTTACGGTAAGATTTTACAAAAATCCATTTTTTTTGCTAGAAAATTACTTAAAAATATATATATAAAAATGTTTGGGGGTTCTAACAGAGACCCTAGAGATCAAAATGGCGATTGTTGCAATATTTTATGTCACATGGTATTTGCGCAGCGGTCTTTCAAATGCAATTTCCATTGCCAGCTCAGGAGGTGGACCAGACCACCCACACAGCCCCTTCATGAGTTGAGGGGATGGGGAACAGATGAAAGGGGAGTGCCTGACAGGAAGGAGGGGAACCCGGGGGTCCGACCGTCCCAAGGAGGGGCCCACGTCCAGCCCAAAACCCTCCAGGGGAGAGGTGGGACAGCTACTCACCATACCAGGAACCAGATGGGCACCGCTCCAAACAGAACCCCCCCCCCCCGCCATTGAAATAGGGGGCTTTCAGCCAGGAGGAACACCGCGACTCAGGCCGAGACCTGGTCATATGCGACCTCGCAAGGCGTTAACTTGCAGGCCAGCCCCGCCCAGTGGGACTATGTCACGGCCAACCTAGCACGACCTGGGGTCTGCACGCGCTCGCTGGCCCAACTGGGGTGATCACTGGATCTAGATTATCCAGCCTGTCGCCCAGTCGGGCAGTTAATTGTAGATCTCACAGGAAAAAACCAGGAGAAAAAAATTTCCGGGGCCAGACATCCCAGCAAGGAACTAGGTCCTTACTCCTGACTAGGCAGAAAAAAAAAACGAGTGGCAATAGCTGCGAGAGGGAGTATACCTCCTGGGACTGCCCATGGGTGTGGCCAGATTCTTTTTCTGCCTAGTGTCCTACTCCTGTAGGGGGCAGTATAACCCAATGGGTATGAAGATCAAGAGCTGTGTCCGTCAATGAACGAAAGAGAATAATTGGATTTTTGTACTTACCGTAAAATCCATTTCTCTGAGTTCGATGGGCACAGCGCTCCATAAATCCATAACTAGTGGGATATATTGCCTCCTCCAGGAGTAGGACTAGGCAGAACGAAAACACCCGGCTACCCCGATGGGCCATCCTCTGCTGGTATTTAACCCCCCTTTCTGCTCTAGGTAATCCGTTTTAACCAGTCTAGTAAGGAGTAAGGACTTAGGCTCCCGGCTGGGATCTCTGGTCCTAGCAATTTTCTCCTTCCTTACATCTTTTTTGTTTTCTCTCGGGAGATCTACAATCAACTGCCGGGTTGGGCAACAGGCTGGATAATCTAGATCCAGTGATTTCCCCCCCCCCCCCCCCCCCCCAGCCAAGCCAGCGAGCGCATTCAGACGGCAGCTACGTACTAGGTTGGCCATGACATAGCCTCACGGACAGAGGCTGGCCCGCGAGTTAAACATCTCGCAGGGTCGCATATGACCGGGCTTAGGTCTGAGTCACATCGATCCCTTGGCCGACAGCTCCCCTACTTCGGTGGTGAGGAGTTCTGTCTGGAGCAATAACCGCACCATGGAAGGGTAAGTACAGTCTCCTCTCCCCCCATTTTGGTGGTTTTCTTTGGGTTGGGCACAGGTTCCCTCCTCCCATCCTTAAATCCCTCACTGAGCTGGGCTTCCTCCACTCCCATTCCCCCCCTATCTGGACCTAGAGTCTGGTGGGGGGTCTCAGGGCAGATAATGCAGCAGAGGCCCCTTGGGTCTCCCCAGCTATCCCCACTCTGTAAGGGTTCTGGGATAGTATGTGTCCCGTCCTGGTAGTCTGGAGGGGTCTCAGTGTAGGAGACTCCTAGGTGCATGCCCTGC
Organism: Pelophylax lessonae; assembly: GCF_965119305.1. Classification (NCBI taxonomy): domain Eukaryota; kingdom Metazoa; phylum Chordata; class Amphibia; order Anura; family Ranidae; genus Pelophylax; species Pelophylax lessonae. The sequence goes on along the minus strand of NC_138772.1, from coordinate 322,574,066 downwards.
TATTTACAGTGTGGGTATAGTGCAGAGACCGGTGCAGAGTGCACAGCAGAGTCTCCCCTAAATGTGTGTGTCCTACCTTCAGGGGGGTCCCATTGCAGAGGGTGCAGGAAAGATCCTGGCAGCATGCTTCAGTGTTTGTAGGTGATGGTGGCCATTTTACCTTTAGTCTAGCTGGTCTCCGATTGGTGGCCATGTTTGTGTAGTCGGATGATGTCACGGGGGCCATTTTCCTTTTAGTCTGGGAGATGCTGGAGACAATTGAAGCCTTGTGTGCCGAAGCTCCTCCTCTTCCTCATTAGTTTCCACTTCCTCATTATTTTCCTCTTCCTGTGCCTGGGACATATGAACAGGGATAGCGTCCATGATGATGCTGGGTTCGAATTCTCAGCACTCCTTTGGTTGGTAGGGTGAGTCTTTGGGGGTCCCTGTTATCTCTCTCTCTCTGCTGATAGGTACCCTGAGCCTTGAGGGGATCCTTTAGTGGTGCCAAAAGATTGTTTTTTTACTGCAAGGTCTTCCTTTCCTTATGGAGCCTCACGGTCACCTCTCCCCCACAGACCCCCTCATGGAGGCGGCACGTCTCTCAGAACCCCAGCTTCCCATTGTTGCACTGACGGCAGTCCTGCAGCCCTTAGTGTCCCTTGTGGAAGTGGCGTGTGGGCAAAGGCCCAGGAGGAAGTGTCCCCTGCTCAGGTTGTCTCATCTGATTCTGAGCCTGATGCCGCCGTGGACACAGCCTGTCCAGGGGGATTTAATATCACACCCCCTGATCCATTTGGTAGTAAAGATGATTCCTCCATGATCGCAGCAGCAAATGAAAAAACGCTGGTAAACGCATTTATCACTGCAGTGTGTGGAGGATGCGGCTGATGTATTCATGGATGTGGCTGTGTTGTTTAGTACGCATGAGTCGCATCGTACTCCAAAGGTGTTTCCTTATGTGCCTTATTTTTTTTACAGGTTTTCCTGTAAGGAATGGGAACAACCAAAATTACCCTTTGTGGTCCCCAAACATTTTGCTATACATTACCCTTGTCAGGAGCCGCTTTTAAAAAAGTGGTGGACCCTCCTGTTTCCAGTAGAGGAATCCCCATCCGATTTTAATTCTGACCAGGGTGGTTCTTCCTCTGGACAAATTTCAGGAACCACAGGCCGTGATTCACTGGCTGCTGTCACACAGACAGTTCTCTTTACATACAGGTTCTGAGTTTGGTGGTATCCACCTTCAAGATAGTTCTGTTTGCACAGTCCTACATGCAGCTCCTTTAGCGGGTTCGGCTCCACAGGAGGATACCGAAGGTCACGGGGTCCTCTGACAGATGCCACAGGCATCCAAGGGCCACGGTAAGGCCAGTATCATCCTCGACTAAGGCAACTTCCGCAGTTCCTGCGGGGAATCAAGAGAGAAGATCTTCCAGTCATCCTGGTGGCAGTAAACGTTCCTTGGGGGGCTTCCTCTTAGAGAAGACCAGTTGTCCCAAGGGCTGATCTACCATGCTGGTTTTAATGGCTTGGCTATTGAAAGCCAGGGATAGAGGTCTGTCTGGATCAGTGATCCCCACTATGGTGAAGGCGAGGAAGTCTTCTTCCAGCAAGATATACCATCGTACATAGAAAGCATACATTTCTTGGTGTGAGTCGATTGAAGCTCATCCTCGATCCTTTGCTGTGGCTCGGATCTTAACCTTTCTTCAACAGGGCGTTGATCAGCAGTTGGCCTTGAGTACCATCAAGGGCCAGGTGTCTGCCCTTGGCAGTCTTATTTCAGCGACCCCTAGCCACGCACTCTTTAGTTTGTACCTTCATTCAGGGGGTTCAACATGTGGCTCTATCTGTACGATCTCTTGTGCCGCCACAGGATTTAAATTTAGTACTTTCGGTTCTCTAGAAACCTCCATTTGAGAATATTTGGGATATTCCCTTGTCTACATTATTCCAGAAGGTGATATTCTTGGTGGCTATTACCTCGGCCCGCAGGGTATCGGAATTGGCAGCATTATCCTGTCGCAGTCCCTATTTAGTGGTCCATAGGGATAAAGTGGTTAAAGTGGTCTCTCTGTACTTCATTCCTTCCTAAAGTTGTCTCTGACTTCCATTTGAATGAGAACATTGTGTTGTCTTCCTTGTGTCCCAAGCCAGCTCATCCCAAGGAATCTGCTTTGCATACCTTGGATGTGGTTCGTGCGATTCGGGTGTATCTGGCAGCTACTGAGTATTTTCGGAGGTCAGACTCACTTTTTGTGGTTACGGACGGACCAGGAAAAGGGCTGGTTGCTTCTTCGGCTACTATCTCCAGTTGGATAAGACAGGTGGTGACCGAGGCCTATTCCATTAAAGATCAGGTTCCACCTTTCCCTGTCATGGCGCATTCTACTCAGGCGCTGAGTGCTTCTTGGGCCTTCCTTCATCAGGCTTCAATATCCCAAGTTTTCAAGGCGGCCACTTGGTCGTCTGTGCATACCTGCACGAAATTCTATAAGGTAGATACTTTGGCATCTGCGAATGCTTCTTTTGGCTGCAAAGTTTTGCAGGCTGCTGTTTTAAGAGGGACTGTTCCCTCTTGAAGGGTATTTTTTCTTTAAACCTTTATTTTTCAGATGGGGCTCCTGTGTCCTGGTTAAAGGCTCCTATGTTTAGCCCTTGGTTATTTTCCCCACCCCTCAATTTCCTTTTGGCACTGCTTTTGGGCGTCCCACTAGTTATGATTCATGGAGCGCTGTGTCAGTCGATGAACGAAAGAGAAAATTGGATTTTTGTACTTACCGTAAAATCCATTTCTCTGAGTTAATCGACGGACACAGCACCCACCCCTCTATGGAGTTCTGATACTTGTAATACTGCTTGCTACTAAACTGATTACCTAGAGCAGAGAGGGGGGTTATACACCAGCTGAGGACGGCCCATGGGCGTAGCCGGGTGTTTTTTGTTCTGCCTAGTCATACTAGTTATGATTTATGGAGCGCTGTGTCCGTCGATGAACTCGAAGTACAAAAATCCAATTTTTCTCTTTCGTTCATTGACTGACACAGCTCCTGATCTTCATAATGATTGGGTTATTCTGCCCCCAACAGCAGTAGGACACTAGGCAGAAAAAGAATCTGGCTACATCTATGGGCAGTCCCAGGGGGGTATAATCCCTCTCCCTGCTATAGGTAATCAGTTTTTCTCTGTCGCTCATTGACAGACGTAGTCCTCCTTGATTAATATCAACTCGGGTTATACTGCCCTCTACAGGAGTAGGACTAGACAGGAAAGAAAACGTTCTGGCCACACCCTAGGGGCAGTCCCAGAGGGTATATCCTCTCACTTCCTGCTACAGCAAATCAGTTTTTTTCTGTCTAGTTAGGAGTAAGGACCTAGATGCCTTGCTAGGATCTTCGGTCCTGGCAGGATTTTTTTCTTAGATTTTTTTTAGACAGCTTTTTTCTCCAGTGTTCCTGTGAGATCTTCAAGCAAGAAAGCTGGAACTGGGCGACGGGCTGGATGTTGAGATCCAGTGGTCACCCCAGTTCAGCCTACGAGCGCGTGCAGGCCATAGCTCCGCGCTGGGTCGGCCGCGACATAGTCCCACTGGACGGGGACTGACCCTGCGAGTTAAACGTCTCGCCTGGATGCCAATGACCAACAGAGTCACGGCGTCCGTATTGGTCGACAGCCCCCCCACCCCGGTGGAGAGGGGTTCTGTCAGGAGTTGGCGCCCACCTGGTTCTGGTATGGTGAGTAGAATGTTCCCCCTCTCCCCCCTGTCGGGTTTGTGGTGGACGCGGGCCCCTCTCTGGGATGGTAGGATGGGTCTCCCCTCTATCCTATAACAGGTCACAGATCCCCCCAATTTGAGTGTGATTGTTTGTGAATAGTAACCAGGAGGCTTGGTTTGGGAGCTGACAATCTAAAGTCATTGTAAGACTGTAAGGGTGACTGAAGTCAGTGGCAGTAGAAAGGGTATTACTATTGAAGTAGAAGGTATCCTACCTGTCAGAGTGTGTACACAGGTGCCTGAGTTACTGCAGTCCAGATCGCCATTCCTCCAGCAACCGGTCACTTCCAAGCTTCCCGACGGCCCACGGACCGCATGCGGCCCGCCAGGGTCCTATACCACCGGCCAGGCTTATCACCATTCAGGGTGAAGTTTGTGGGGCCGAGGCACTCCCGCAGGCCACCAGGCCGAATACATACTTCCCGCAGGCCGCTGCTAGCCGCCGCTATCCTACACAGGCCGCAGCCATTGTTTTGCAGATTGCACGAGGCCGCCATATTGGCGTAGCCTCGTGTCTCCAGCATGGGGGCGGCCATGTTTGAGGTGACCAAACACCTCGAGGAGCTATGGGGAGGCGCCGGAAGGCGTGTAAAGGGGCGGAGCCGCCTCCTTGGCCCAGGGAAAGCAAGCCAAAGACTTCCTGTCTGTAACAGACAGTGCTGGAAGCAAGTTGATAGAAACTTCTGTGCATCAGGTGAGCTTGGGGTCTCTCTCTCTTTCTGAGGGGTCCAAGCAGGTAGACTGAGGGGTGCTATTGCGCTGGGGGACTAAGTTAAAAAAAAAAAAAAAAATGTTTTTTTTTTTTTTGCAATTAATTTTTTTGTGTTTGCTGGCAAGTGTCTTGTTACATGAACCCTGCCACACATGTATCCCCACCTGATCCCCTCGGGGTGGCTGCAGGACCCTCCAGTACCCCATTTGTGATGATGCATTATCAGCAGTTTTGGAGTCTTTGGTATCCCGGGTGGAGGTAGCCTGTCAGGGACGGGGGTCAAGAAGAGCGACCCCCGCCTACCCCTAGGTCATCTGATACTTCAGATACGGATTCTGAGCTGGTCATTGCAGCCCCTTTTTCTGGGGTTGTTGTCTCAGGTACGGTCTCCTCAGACAGTGAGGAGGACGCGTCTGCCTCCGCCATAGCACAAGAAGCGTTGGTGGAAGCACCAGTTGTGTCTGTCCGGGAAACCTTAAATCTTGAGGTTACACGGGCAGAGGTAGCGGAGACTCATATTCCTTCTTTGGTACTAGCAAGCCTACCAAAATTATGAAGGGTTTCCCTTGCTCAAATGGGGTCGTCCGTAAACGAGCCTCTGCTATTTCCAAACGCATTGCTAGGCGCTATCATTTTGAGGAATCCCTCATTACAAAGATGGACGGTACCACCAATAGTGGACTCACCGATTTCCAGACTAAATAAAGCCACTGTTATCCCGTGGGATTGACAGAATAGACCTCACCCATCTCTAGGGTGGGGGGACGTCTTCACCGGTTTCCGGATCCAGGGCTTTCCAGAATCCCGGATAAAGGGGTTCGCAAGGTCATATGGTCGGGATACAAGATCGAGTTTCGATCACTTCCACCGGTGCAATTCTTCCCTTCCAATATTCGACATCCCCGGGTCGCTTAAAAAGCTTTGCGGGGGACAGCTTGATGCAACAAGCAGTGGTAGTTCCCATTCCTTGGAGGAGTTCTAGTCGAACCTGTTCACAATGCCCAGGAAAAAGGGCTAGGTGCGTCCAATTCTGGTCTTGTAAGAGATGGAGTCCATCCATACAGTGGTGGCCTCCCTGCATCAGGGGGATTTCCTGGCGTCCATAGACATTTAGGGTGCCTATCTTCATATCCCCATCTTCGCAGGACATCAGCGTTTTCGTTGCTTTTCCCAAAGATCATCCCTGGTTCCCACCAGGAGACTGAACTATCTGGGCCTAATTTTGGATACATCCTTGGCAAGAGTGTTTTTCCATGCGGAGAAACTCCAGAAGATTCAGTCATGATTCGGATATTACTGTCCGTCAACTGGCTGGGATTGATGGTCGCCTCTTGAGAGGCAGTGCCGTTTGCCCAGTCTCATACCCGAATTCTCCAAAGAGGAGATTCTTCTCATATGGAATCGGAATTTCCGATTCCCTGGACAATCGGATCCGATTGAGCGAGCGGACCAGGGAGGCTCTGGTCTGGTGGCTTCGGTCTCCGATGCTCAGCCAGGGGAAGTCATTTCTTCTGATAAATTCCAGGTCACCGATAAATGTGTTGGAACTGAGAGCGATCAGACTTTGTCTGATTTACTGGACCGAGCAGCTCCAGGGCAGCCCGGTTCGGATCCAATCGGACTATGCCTCGGTCATGACTTATGTTGATCACCAGGGGGCACCAAGAGTGCCCTGGCGGCCATAGAAGTGGCCAACATTCCTATTGGGGGAACAGTTGTTCCAGTTCTCTCCGCGATAGTTATCACGGGGGTGGACAGGCAGATTATTTCAGCCGTCAGATTCTGGATCAAGAGGAATAGTCTCTTCATCCAGAAGTATTTCTCCAGCTGTCCCTTCATTGGGGCACCCCGGAGATGGATCTGTTGGCAGGTTGGCTCAACAGGGCTCGCGCCTGCGATCCTCTAGCGGACGCAGCAGACGCGTTGAGCGCCCCGTAGGGGAAGTATCAGCTACTGTATGTCTTCCCCCTTCTCAAGTTACTGCTGAGATTTCTCCGCAGGATAGAGGTGGAGGGAACTCCAGTTATCCCGGTAACTCCGGTCTAGCCTCGTCAAGCCGGGTACGCCGACTTGGGCAAGACTAGTCGCGGACGCTCCTTGGAGACTTCTTCTCAGGGAGGATCTGCGGTCTCAAGGACCGATCTTCCATCGTGCTTTACAGTCGCTGGCTTTAACGGCCTGGCCATTGAGACCCAGGTACTGAAGGACATGGAATTGTCAGCTTCAGTTATTCCTACTCTAATTAAAGCAAGAAAAGCGACTTCCAGCAAAGTCTATTATCGCACATGGAAGGCTTACATTGCGTGGTGTGAATCGTAGGAGTTTTCCCCCACGTACCTATTCGGTGACTCGAATCTTGTTTTTTTCTGCAAAAGGGGGTTGAGCAGAAACTATCCTTGAGCACTATCAAGGGTCGGGTTTCAGCGTTAGCAATCTTCTTCCAGAAGCCTCTGGCTACTCATTCCTTGGTGCGGAATTTCATCCAGGAGGTGCAGCACTTGGCTTCGCCAGTGCGCGCGCCCTTACCACCCTGGGATCTTAATTTGGTGCTTGTCGGTTCTTCAGAAACCTCCCTTTGAAAATATCAGGGAGATTCCCTTGCTTACATTATCCCAGAAGGTGGCCTTCTTGGTGGCTATCACTTCTGCACGCAGGGTGTCAGAACTGGCTGCATTATTGTGTCATTCCCCATATCTGGGGATTCATAGGGAGAAGGTAGTTCTTTATCCGAAGCCATCCTTTTTTCCTAAGGTGGTTTTCAGACTTTCATCTGAATGAAGATATTGTGCTACCTTCCTTGTGTCCTAAGCCCAGTCATCCTCAGGAATGTGCGTTGCATTCCTTGGATGTGGTGCGGGCAATCAGGGTATACCTGAAGACTACGGAGTCGTTCCGTAAGACGGATTAACTTTTGTGATCACGGATGGCCCCAGAAAGGGGTTGCCTGCATCTGCCGCGACTATCTCCAAATGGATTAGACAGTCGGTGGTACAGGCTTATTCTATTAAGGGTCGGAATCCTCCGTTCCTTGTTAAGGCGCACTCCACTCGAGCGCTCAGTACTTCCGGGGCCTACCGCCATCAGGCGTCAGTGGTCCAGGTGTGCAAGGCGGCTACCTGGTAGTCGGTGCATACTTTTACAAAATTTTATAAAGTTGATGTGATGGCATCGGTGGATGCCTCATTTGGCCGCAAGGTTTTGCAGACCACAATTTGAGGAGACCGGTGGTCTACCTCGAGGGTTTTTTTCCGTCTTTTGTTTGATGAGCCTTTTAAACTTCTAGTTGGCACCGGTTGGGCCTTCTAGATTGGATTTTGATTTCCATTTTCCCACCCCTCATTTGTGGCACTGCTTTGGGACGTCCCGAGTTGATATTAATCAAGGAGGACTACGTCTGTCAATGAGCGACAGAGAAAAATGGATTTTTGTAAAATCTTACCGTAAAATCCTTTTCTCTTAAGCTCATTGACAGACGTAGTACCCGCTCCTCTGTTTTTGAGTTGGGTTGGGTTAAATTCTCTAAACACTGCTTTGTGACATAAGTGATTTGCTGTAGCAGGAAGTGAGAGGATATACCCTCTGGGACTGCCCCTAAGGTGTGGCCAGAACGTTTTCTTTCCTGTCTAGTCCTACTCCTGTAGAGGGCAGTATAACCCGAGTTGATATTAATCAAGGAGGACTACGTCTGTCAATGAGCTTAAGAGAAAAGGATTTTACGGTAAGATTTTACAAAAATCCATTTTTTTCTGCCTAGTCAGGAGTAAGGACCTAGTTCCCTGCTGGGATCTCTGGTCCTGGCAAATTTGTTTTAGATAGAATTTTTTCTCCTGTTTTTTTCCTGTGAGATCTACAATCAACTGTCAGACTGGGCGACGGGCTAGATAATCTAGATCCAGTGGTCACCCCAGTTGGGCCAGCGAGCGTGTGCAGACCTCAGGTCCACACTAGGTCAGCTGCGACATAATCCCACAGGACTGGGGCTGGTTTTCGGGCGACGGGCTAGCAAAAAGCACCCTCCGCCTTCCCCAGACAAATCTGTCTCATCAGATCCTGAATCTGATTCACCGGCCGCGAACATGGTTCACACTGCTGAGTCTGCGACCATACACCCTGAATCCTCGGATAGTGAAGATAATTCCTCCATATCTGCAATCACGCACGAAAAGGCGCTGGGAGATGCACTGATTGTATCTGTGCGTGAGATTTTGAAGATAGAGGACACAGCTGCAATGGAGGTGAAGGTTCTCTTTGGCACTCACAAGCCATCCAGAGCGGCAAAGGTGTTTCCTTTCCCCACCTATTTTGCCAGAATTGTCGCTGAAGAGTGGGAACAACCAAAGCATCCCCTTGGGGTCCCAAAGTGTTTTACTTGGCGTTACCACTATGAGGAGTCTCTTCTTAAGAAGTTGACTGTTCCACCGGTGGTGGACCCTCCGGTTTCCGGATTGAACAAGGCAACCATGATTCCGGTTGAAGAGTCCCCGGGTCTTTTAAGGATCTGGCTGACAGGAAGGCGGAGGCTATTGCCTGCAATATGTACACTCTGGCTGATTTGGCACTGAGGCCGGTATTCACCATTGCCCTGGTGTCGCAAAGTCTGCCCGAGTGTGCCAAGCTTTTACGCTGTGACCTGAAGGTCCAAGGGCTGCAGTTTATCTTTGGATGCTGCTCTCCTAGTGGCTCGGCTCTCTGTTTCAGCAGTGGTCCTTCGGCGTGTTTTTTGGCTTAAATGCTGGTCTGCTGATCAGACTTCTAAAAAGGCCTTGACTGATCTCCCCTTTCAAGGGGATTGCCTGTTTCGGGCTACCCTAAATGACATCATTAAAAGGTCTCACAGGGGGAAAGAGTACTTTTCTTCAGCAGGCTACTAAGGGCAAGAAATCCTTGTCATAGACGTGGGCCCTCCTCCTCGGCTCATAAGAAGTTTTTTCGCCCCTCAGGGTCGACTGACAAGGGCTCAAAGCCTTTCAGGGCCTCTTCTAGAGGATCCAAACAAACCTGGTCTAGCAAGCTGAGAGCGGGCTTCCCAAGACCCGCAGACAAGGCTCCTTTAGCATGAAGGTGCGCCCTCACCCGTATCGGGGGTAGGGGGACGTCTTCGTTGGTTTCCGGACCAGTGGACTTCCCTGGTACAAGACAAGTGGGTCCACAAAGGCGTTTGGTCCAGCTGCAAGATCGAGTTTCACTCTTGTCCCCCCAACAAGGTTCTTTCCTTCCAACTTGCACCTGTCCCCGGACCGTTTACAGGGTCTGTTTGGGGCTGTACAAGACCTGTTACTTCAAGCAGTGATTGTCCTGGTTCCGACTTCTGAACATTTTCATAGTTTTTACTCAAACCTGTTTACAGTTCCCAGGAAGGAAGGCAAGGTGCATCCAATCCTGGACCTCAAGGCACTGAACTGCTTTGTGCGGGTGCAGAAGTTCAGAATGGAGTCCAATCGCACGGTAGTGGCATCCCTGTATAGGGGGATTTTCTTGCTGCTTCTATCGACATCCAGGATGCTTACTTTCACATTCCAATATGTGCCGCTCACCAGCGCTTCCTCAGCTTTGCTGTGGGAGAGGAGAATTATCCATTTGTAGCGTTACCCTTTGGTCTTGCCTCTGCTCCTCGGGTCTTCACAAAAGTGTTAGCCCCGGTGCTAGCGGTGATCGTGGTACTTGGCTACTTGGATGACCTCCTTCTGCGAGCGGAGTCCCCTACTGCTCTGGTGGAAAACCTGGAAATCACCATACAAAATCTGAAGAAGTTTGGCTGGATTCTCAATTTTCAGAAGTCTGCTCTGGTTCCATCCACAAGGCTGGACTATCTGGGTCTGACTCTGGACTCACCCTTAGCCAGAGTGCTTCTTCCTCTGGACAAAACTCCGGAAATTGCAGGCTGCAATTCGTCTCCTACTGTCCAGCAGATAGTCATCTCTCAGAAATTGCATGCATGCAGGTGCTGGGCCTGATGGTGTCTACCTGCGAGGTGCTTCAGTTTGCACAGTTTTATACGAGGTCCCTGCAAAGTGAGATTCTGACCAAATGGGGCAAAACTCTGCAGTCTCTCGACAATCCAATCCGGGGAGTCGGGGAATGAAGGAGTCCCTGATATGGTGGCTTCATTCTCCGACGCTTCGGCTGGGCAAATCCTTCCTCCCCTTGTATTGGACTGTGGTCACCACGGATGCCAGCTTGTCTGGCTGGGGAGGCGTTCTCGGCAAAATGTCTGCTCATGGGATCTGGACACTGGAAGAGTCCAGACTACCGATCAATGTCTTGGAACTCTGGACCATTGGACGGATCGTCTTCAGGGATGTCCAATGCGCATTCAATCGGACAATGCCGTGGCTTATGTCAATCACCCAGGGGGTCCATAAAGTGTCCTGGTGGCTCAGGAGGTAGCTGGCATTCTAAGGTGGGAAGAACAGATCATTCCAGCCCTCTTCGCCGTATACATTCCCGGGGTGGAAAACTGGCAGGCGGATTACCTCAGTCGACAGGCATTGGACCAAGGGGAGTGGTCCCTTCATCCAGAGAGGTTTTATCAGTTGTGTCTCCGGTGGGGCAGCTTAGAGGTGGATCTGTTGGTGTCTCTGCTCAACAGAAAGCTGCAGAGGTTTGTGGCTCGGTCACGGGATCCTCTGGCAGACGCCACAGATGCGCTGGTGGCCCCGTGGGGTCAGTATCATCTGATTTACACCTTCCCTCCGCTCAAGCTTCTGCCAAGACTTCTATGCAGGTTCGAGGCAGAAGGGATTCCTATCATCTTAGTGGCTCTGGACTGGCCTCGCAGGGCTTGGTACACCGATCTGGTGTGGCTGGTCACCGACGTTCCTTGGAAGCTTCCTCTCAGGGAGGATGTGCTGTCCCAAGGCCCAATCTTCCATCCTGCTTCATAGTTGCTGGCTTTGACGGCTTGGCTGTTGAACACCAGGTGCTGATGAATATCTGAGTCATGGAGGTTTATGGAGTCAGTGATTCCAAAGCTGTTAAAAGCTAAGAAATCTACTTCTAGGAAGATCTATCACCGTATGTGGAAGACGTACATTGTGTGGTGTGAGTCTCTTGGGGTTCATCCTCGCTCCTTCTCGGCGGCTCAAATTTTGACCTTCCTTCAACGGGAAGTTGAACAGAAATAGCCTTGAGTGCCATCAAGGACCAGGTGTCTGCTTTAGCGGTGTTCTTTCAACGCCCTTGGCCACACACTCCCTGGTGCATACCTTTCTTCAGGGTGTCAGACATTTGGTTCCTCTAGTGCGGACCCCGTTGCCGCCTTGGAACCTCAATTTGGTGCTTTCGGTCCTCCAAAAGCCTCCTTTTGAGAACCTTCGGGAGATTCCCTTGCTTACGCTGTCTCAGGAGGTGGCATTTGCGGTGGCTATCACCTCAAAATGCAGGGTGTCGGAATTGGCTACGTTATCCTGTCGTTCACCTTACTTGGTGATTCAGAGATAAGGTGGTTCTTCTCCTCTGTCCATCATTCCTCCCAAAGGTTGTCTCTGATTTTCATTTGAATGAAGTCATTGTGTTGCCTTCCCTGTTTCCCAGGCTGAAACATCCAAAGGAAATTGCCTTGCATGCCTTGGGTGTGGTCTGGGCATATAGGGTGTACCTGGCAGCTACAGTGTCTTTGAGGAAGTCAGACTTACTAATTGTGCTCACGAATGGGCCTCGGAAAGGGTTGTCCACTTACTCTGTGACCATTTCCAGATGGATCAGACAGACTGTGTTTCAGGCCTATTCTATCAAGGGTCAGGTTAATCCTTTCCCTGTCAAGGCGCACTTCACCGCGCTCAGTGCCTACTGGGCCTTCCATCATCAGGAGTCAGTGACGTAGGTTTGCAAGGCGGCCACCTGGTCGTTGGTGGACACTTTCACAAAGTTCTATAAAGTGGATGGGTTGGCATCTGCGGATGCTTCTTTTGGCCGCTAGGTTTTGCAGACTGCTGTTTAGAGGACTTGATCCTCTTTGAGGGTGTATTGTTTTTTTTCAGGTGGGCTCCAGTTGTTTTGGTTGAGCTCCTGTTGCCTGGTTGGCTACTGTTTAGCCTGGGGAATTTTTTTGCTGTTCCCACCCCACATGTTTAACGCTGCTTTGGAACATCCCAATGGTTATGAAGATCAGGTGCTGCGTCTGTCAATGAACGAAAGAGAAAATGGGATTTTTGGCTTACCCTCAAATCCATTTCTCTGATGTTTATTGACAGACACAGCACCCACCCCTCTGTGGAGTTATTATTCTTCTGACACTGTAACAAAACTATACCTATAGTACCTATAGCAGGGAGAGGGAGTATACCCCCTAGGACTGCGTATAGGCATAGCCAGATAATTTTTCTGCCTAGTGTCTTACGCCTGTAGGGGGCAGTATAACCCAATGGTTATGAAGATCAGGAGCTGTGTCCGTCAATGAACATCAGAGAAATGGATTTATAGTAAGTCAAAAATACAATTTTATGGGGAAGAAATACACTTTAATTAAAAAAACAGTAAAGTTAGCCCAATATTTTTGTATAATGTGAAAGATGATGCTACACCGAGTAAATAGATACCTAACATATCATGCTTTAAATTTGCGCACGATTGTGGAATGGCGAAAAAATTCTGTATTCAAAAATTTCCATAGATGACGCTTTAAAAAATTTTAACGGTTACCTGTTTAGAGTTAAAGAGTCGGACTTGTGCTAGAATCATTGCTCGGCATGGCGATACCTCACGTGTGGTTTGAACACGGTTTACGTATGCGGGCGCGACTTGCATATGCGTTCGCTTCTGTGTGCAAGCAGGAAGGGATGGGGCGTTTTTTATTTTTTTGTTTCTTAATTATTTTATTTCTTTTTATTTTTACAATATTCACTTTAAAAATATTTTTTTAGCACTTTTATTGCTGTCACAAGGAATGTTAACATCCTTTGTGACAGTAATAGGCAGTGACAGGTGCTCTTTATGGAGGGATCTGGGGTCTAAAAGACCCCAAATCCCTCCGTTGCTCTTAAAAGCATTCAAAGCGCCAAGTGTGGCTGTTTTAAATGCTGTCATTTTTTTTTAAACCTGGCACCTTTAAGGCTCCAGTACCCGGAAGTGATGTCATGACATTGCTCCTGGGTTTTTACATTGGAGACCCGATCAGAGCCAAATTGAGCTTTGTTCGGGTCCTCTGCCAGCAGGTGGGACAGGAGACCTGGGCGAGCCGTGGTGGGAGGGGGGGGGGGGCGTCCCCTCCCGCTCCTTGTAATGACAGTCAAGCGGATGCTCAGCCACATCTGTTCTCATTACAAGAAAGCCGACTGTCAGCTCTAAACAACGGTACCGGAGTAATGCCTCTAACTGCGCCATGCCCTAAAATATGGGTGTACAGTAAACCCCCCTCTATTGCGGGGGTTACGTTCCGAACCCAGCCGCGAAAAGTGAAAATCTGCGAAATAGAAAAACCCTATTAAAATGCATTGTAGGCATGTTTATTTTACTGTCACTGTACGTGTAAAAGCATTTTAAGGTCTTTAAACACACTTTTAAAAAAATTGAAACTAATTTAAACACATAAAAGATACTGAGAGACATGGCAAGAGCTATGGAAAACACAAAAATATTTCATTTTTAATGATTTATATAGTAAAATAACATTACAAAAAAAAACGCAATATACTGAGATCGCAAAAACTGAACCGCGATGGAGCGGGGGTTTACTGTGCCTATTTTGAAATCTTGGTGAATGTTTAAGAACTATAAGCAAAACTTTTCTTTTTTTTTTCATTTTGGATAGAGTAAGGGAGGGTTCTAACCCCATATTTTTGCCATCTGTGTCCCGTTAGGGAAATTTTACTTCCTGTCCCATAGCCAAAGTGAGAGGAAATCCCTGCAAATTCAAGAAATCTCCTAGGGGAAAGGGGGGGGGGGGGCAGGTCAAGAAATCTCCTAGGGGAAAGGGGCGGGGGGCAGGTCACGAGAACTAGTGTCCTTATTGGAAGATTGGAAAATTTCCCATCTATTTCTTTTTTGGGGACAACCCAAAATTTGGGATTTTCTTTTACTTTCATTTTCAATGATAATGGTAAACAGGACAAACGGAGAGGGTGAATCTCCTTAAGCCCCGGTTCACACTTATGCGATGCGGGAAAGCTGCGAATTTGCAGCCTGTTCCCGCATCGCAAACGCACCCCTGGCAGTTCACACTGCCATATGCGATACGCTGGGGGTGTCAATGTAATCTTAATGACACCCCCAGTTTGATCGCATATCGCAGTGCGATCTTGCAGTTCGCACAGGATCGGATCGCACAAGTGTGAACCGCTGTGCGATCCGATCCTGATGCGGCTGCAAAAAAGGGTCCTGAGCGTCTTTGCTGCGGGTGCGGTGCAAATTTAGCCATACAAAGTGTATGGCTAAACTCACACCGCACAGCCGATCGCATGTAATGAAGGAGCAGTGCGCTCCGACATTACATGCGATCGCCGCAGCCGCATCAGTGTGAACCGGCACTAACAGGAGCACAGACAACAATAACAACTGAGATGTGTTATAATCCCTCTCCACTCTATCCAAACAAAAAAAAAAAAAGTTTTGCCTTTAGTTGTACTTTTAATAAGCTTTTCTGTGTGGATAATTATTGGGAAATAAACTGGTGTAAATGGGCAGGTAAAGCTGTCAGAATTATATATTGTATGTGAAAATGAAGGCTATGAACAGGCTCCAAGACTGACACCCTTATTTGGGATGACTACTTAAAGTATAACTAAGGGCAAAACTTTTTTTTTTTTTTTTTAATTTTGAACGGAGTGAAGATGGAATAGGACACCTGCCAGTTATTATTGCAGTCTGTGTCCCTTTTTGGGAGATTCAAGCTCTCTATATTTCCTCATTTTGCATAACCTCTCTATATGTCCTTTTTACTATTATGATTGAACATTAAAGTAAAAGAAAATCCCAAATTTTGGGTTGTCCCCAGAAAAGTAATAGAGGGGAAATCTTCCAATGGGGACACTAGTTCTGGCGACCTGGAGGTCCCCAAGATATTCCCTCAATTTGCAGGGATTTCTTCTTACTTCCTGTTTGGCTATGGGACAGGAAGTGAAGGCAAATCTCCGATTTGGGACAAAGAGGGCAAAAATAAATCTTACAGAGGTTATAATCCCTCCCTTAGGCTCCGTTCACATGTTAGCGTATGGATCACGGGCAGAACCGCCGCGGTTCCGCCCGCGATCCGGAGATTATTGCAAATCGTGGGACGCCTGTGCGTTGCCCGTTGATTTGCAATTGACCCCCAAACGCTGAGCGATTTTGCCGCGATTTCCGCCTGCCGAATCGCGGTAACATCGCGCAAAAAAAAATCGCGGGACGCATTACGACCAAAAAAGTACAAGAGCTTCTTTGGATCGTATTGCGTCCCGCGATTTTTTTTGCGCAATGTTACCGCGATTCGGCAGGCGGAAATCGCAGCAACATCGCTCAGCGTTTGGGGGTCTATTGCAAATCAACGGGCAACGCACAGGCATCCCGCGATTTGCAATAATCTCCGGATCGCGGGCGGAACCGCGGCGGTTCTGCCCGTGATCCATACGCTAACATGTGAACGGAGCCTTACTGAATAAAAAAATAAATAAAATATTTTGCTTATAGTTTTACTTTAATGAGTTACGAGAAAAAGCATGTTCTATCCAGTACCCTAGCATCTGCTGTACATGTACTTGTTCTTGGTCAGCGATTTACTAAATACTGATTCAAGAAGGATGAAAAACCTTAAGCCTATACCTGACAAAGAAGTCAGGATTCATGGTTTCTGTTTAGATCTGACTTGTTCCTTTTAAACACGGCGGGCCTGTTTTGTTCTTCAAATGTTTGATTTTGCATAGTTTCAACTATTTTTCTTTTGCAGTATTCAGAAGAAAAGTCTTGACTTACACATACGTCGCCATCACACCAGGGAGATGTTCAAGTGTAGCTTTTGCCAGTATTCTTCTCCAGACAAGCAGTTACTTCATAAGCATACAAAGAAACATCATGTCAATGAAAATTCACAGCCTTCCGACTCCGTTCCCTAGAAGATGACATATGGCCAGCAAATGATCATTACATGAACTTACTTGAACTACACGTTATAGTCAACAGGGTTATAAATATGTCTTCTGGATTGAGCAGCACTATATAATGAGTCTGCTTGTTTTTCCTGTAGGATAAAATCATGCATTTTGGCTGCTTTTGCTCAGTTTGAGCTTGATATCCACAACTTACTGACTGTTCATATTGTTTTTAGAAATTAAGCAAACAAATCTTTATAATTAAATGAATTTGTGTACTCCTTTAGAGTTCCAACATTTCTTAGCAATGCAAGAATTTGACATTCAATTGTAGAAAGTGGTTTAATATGCTTTTGATGTGGCTCAAGATACATACAGCACATGCAAATGTTTCCTATTTTGTTATATTGAGTTAAATGCTGAAATAAAATGTGCTTTTTGTTACACATGCATTGCGAAAGTATTCGGCCCCCTTGAACTTTTTGACCTTTTGCCACATTTCAGGCTTCAAACCTAAAGATATAAAACTGTAATTTTTTGTGAAGAATCAACGGACACAATCATGAAGTGGAACGAAATGTATTGGATATTTCAAACTTTGTTAAATAAAAAACTGAAAAATTGGGCGTGCAAAATTATTCAGCCCCTTTACTTTCAGTGCAGCAAACTCTCTCCAGAGGTTCAGTGAGGACCTCTGAATGATCCAATGTTGACCTAAATGACTAATGATGATAAATAGAATCCACATGTGTGTAATCAAGTCTCCGTATAAATGCACCTGCACTGTGATAGTCTCAGAGGTCTGTTTAAAGCGCAGAGAGCATCATGAAGAACAAAGAACACACCAGGCAGGTCCGAGATACTGTTGTGGAGAAATTTAAAGCCGGATTTGGATACAAAAAGATTTCCCAAGCTTTAAACATTCCAAGGAGCACTGTGCAAGCGATTAATATTGAAATGGAAGGAGTATCAGACCACTGCAAATCTACGAAGACCTGGCCGTCCCTCTAAACTTTCAGCTCATACAAGGAGAAGACTGATCAGAGATGCAGCCAAGAGGCCCATAATCACTCTGGATGAACTGCAGAGATCTACAACTGAGGTGGGAGACTCTGTCCATAGGACAACAATCAGTCGTATACTGCACAAATCTGGCCTTTATGGAAGAGTGGCAAGAAGAAAGCCATTTATTAAAGATATCCATAAAAAGTGTTGTTTAAAGTTTTCCACAAGCCACCTGGGAGACACACCAAACATGTGAAAGAAGGTGCTATGGTCAGATGAAACCAAAATCAAACTTTTTGGCAACAATGCAAAACGTTATGTTTGGCGTAAAAGCAACACAGCTCATTACCCTGAACACACCATTCCCACTGTCAAACATGGTGGTGGCAGCATCATGGTTTGGGCCTGCTTTTCTTCAGCAGGGACAGGGAAGATGGTTAAAATTGATAGGAAGATGGATGGAGCCAAATACAGGACCATTCTAGAAGAAAACCTGATGGAGTCTGCAAAAAACCTGAGACTGGGACGGAGATTTGTCTTCCAACAAGACAATGATCCAAAACATAAAGCAAAATCTACAATGGAATGGTTCACAAATAAACATATCCAGGTGTTAGAATGGCCAAGTCAAAGTCCAGACCTGAATCCAATCGAGAATCTGTGGAAAGAACTGAAAACTGCTGTTCACAAATGCTCTCCATCCAACCTCACTGAGCTCAAGCTGTTTTTCAAGGAGAAATGGGCAAAAATTTCAGTCTCTCGATGTGCAAAACTGATAGAGACATACCCCAAGCGACTTACAGCTGTAATCGCAGAAAAAGGTGGCGCTACAAAGTATTAACTTAAGGGGGCTGAATAATTTTGCACGCCCAATTTTTCAGTTTTTTATTTGTTAAAAAAGTTTGAAATATCCAATAAATTTCGTTCCACTTCATGATTTTGTCCCACTTGTTGTTGATTCTTCACAAAAAAATAGTTTTATATCTTTATGTTTGAAGCCTGAAATGTGGCAAAAGGTTGAAAAGTTCAAGGGGGCCGAATACTTTCGCAATGCACTGTATCTTGCAACTGAAGATGGGGATTAGCAACCATCTGCTATCTCAGGTAGCTAGAGAGAGATTTGTTTGCAGATTTTTCTCTTTGGGGTCAATTTGCTTGGTCTTCCTATTTGTACTTTTCAAAAATTGCTAAATGTAGTATTTTCCGCACTCACAGTAAAAGTAGTATGTTCAACAGTCACAGTAAATGTCCTTGGTTGTATTGTATTCTAAAGCATGAAATGTCCTGGTCACTACATTCTTAACCACTTGACCTCTAGAATATTCCCCCCATGACCAGGCCATTGTTTGCTTTTTGAAACTGCATTACTTTAACTGACAATTACTTGGTCATGCAACACTGTACCCAAACTAAATTTGTATAGTTGTTCACACAACTAGAGCTTTATTTTAGTGGTATTTGATCAGCACCGTCTTTTTTTTTTTGCGCTATAAACTAAAAAAGACCGAAAGTTTTGAAAAAAGAAACAATATTTTTTACTTTCTGCTATAAAAACATACAAAAAAAAAATCGAATTTCTTCATAAATTTAGGCCAATATGTATTCTGTCACTTATTTTTGGTAAAAAAAGAAAAAAAACAATCCCAATAAGAATATATTGGTTTGCGCAAAAGTTATAGCATTTACAAACTATGGTGTGTGTATATATGTGTGTGTGTGTGTATATATATATATATATAATATATGTGTATATATATATATATGTGTATATATATATATATATATATATATATATATATATATATATATACCTGAATTTTTCTTTTCGTTTTATACTATTAATGGCAGTGATCAGCGACCTTATAGCGGGACTGCAATAGAATGGTGGGCAGTCCAACACCAACTAACACTTGACATTTTGTGGGAACCAGTGACACTAATACAGTGATCAGTGCTTAAATAAACACTGTCACTGTACTAATGACAGTGGATTAGAAGGGTTTAACATCTGGGTGATCAAGGGGTTAACTGTGTGCCCAACAGTGCTTGGTGCATTTACTAAGGGATGTGCCACTTTTATTCCCGGCTTTGCATGGAAACAAAAACCGGCACATCCCCGCTGACAGGACAGAGCTCTGTCATCCTCTTTGCCAAATATTGGGTCCTGGCTGGCAATCATTGGCCGGGACCCGCCGATCGGCTTGTGCTGTGACTAATCGCAGACGGCGAGGTGGGCGCTTGCGCGCCCCCTACCCGGAAGAGCTGGATCACTTATTAGATACATAATCCAGTGCCGGAGAGCCACTCTGCAGCCATACTCCTACGTGAGATAGTCAGCAAGTGGTTAAAACATTGCTTGTCTACCTTCAACTATGGTCCAGTAATTTATATAATGAACACTTGCTTTCCTGCAGTATTATTCACTTTGTATGACATGGGATTATTGTCCATGGCTGATGGACCAAATTTTACCAACTTTTTGTCCATAATTCATTCCAATCTACCGTATTTTTCGCCGTATAAGACGCACTTTTTCTTCCCCAAAACTGGGGGGGAAAAATTGGTGCGTCTTATACGGCAAATAAACTTTTTTCCTGCTGCCTGTGCTGAGTCCTGACGTCCAATGGGGGCGGTGCCGGTGCGTGCGTCAGTCACGCACCGTCACCGCCCGATCTCCTTCCCGCCGGACCGAGAGAGCCGCCGTCAAAGAACGAAGACAGAAGAGGACGAGAGGAGCAGCGCCGTGGACGGTTCCAGGAATCCCGCCGCCGTCAGAAGAAGAGGACGGGAGGAGCAGCGCCGTGGATGTCTCGCAGGCAGCCCAGGAGAGCAGGTAAGTGAGCCAACCTGTACCATGCCTGTACCGCTGACCTGTGCCATGCCTAAACCACCACCTGTGCCATGCCTAAACCACCACCTGTGCCATGCCTAAACCACCACCTGTGCCATGCCTATACCCTCACCTGTGCCATGCCTATACCCTCACCTGTGCCATGCCTGTACCCTCACCTGTGCCATGCCTGTACCCATGCCTATACCATCACCTGTTGATATAAAATATTTTACTGCAGTATTTGGTTCAGAATCTTTTTTTTCTAGATTTTCCTCCTTTAAAATTGGGTGCGTCTTATCTGCCGGTGCGTCTTATACGGCGAAAAATACGGTAAATATGTATCCCAACAACAATAACTGAAAAGCATACATTTTTTAGACTGCCAAATATGGTATTGATGTTTTGGTTTTAAAGTCTTATTTCATCAATGTTTCTTTTCTTTGATTGTATAAACCAGGGGGTATTAAAATTCAAGGAAGTCCGGTCAGTAACATTTTCATCCAGCGGATGTCCACATCTCATGTTTTTGCTATGACATACTAATGTAGTTATTGACCAACTCTCAAAAAAAATAGCCTCCCCCAATCACATTGCTCTCTTACATCCGGTGTCCCCCCATCACAGTGCCTTCTACACCAGACATCTCTATCACAGTGGCCTCTTGCAACAGGTGTCTCCATTACCAGTGCCCCCATGACAAATAAATTTTACCCTCCAGAAGGTGAGAGCTGTGAGGTGAAGCAGACTGCTGGTCTTGACAGAAGAAGATCCACAATCAGTCCTCCAGTGATGATGGGAGCAGAGCATGCACAGGACATCACCGGGTGTAAGGATGCTGGCAGTCATAGCAACCTATAAATGCAGAGAAGGGACTGACTGGCTGGTGCTCCAGATAGAGCTATCACCTGGCCCTAGTCTGGACCACAGCCCTCCATTTCATGATGGCTGGTACGAGCTCATATTTTAGCACACAATGTTTTTCAGTACATTTTTTTATTAGATCGGTCAATAATGTGTAATTTTTTCTCAATTTTATATGCAATATTGCGTATGCTAGTGAGAAGAAGAAGAGTGGGAATTATGTTATGTTAGAAAATTGCTTTACACGTGCTTTAAGACACTGTAAAACTTCTTTTGAGCACTGAAATACTGCAACATATTTTTGTAATTCTTTCCAGATGACTCAGGTCCTCAAGGTGCAGTTTACTTAGAAAAGCACCATTTTTCCTCTGCACAATAATCCATTCTCAATTTGGAATGATGCACATAAACTTGGGAAAATACACGTGTTTAAAATTGTTTTTTTTTTTTTTCATTTCACTTAAAGCCTAAAATTAAAGGCTTCATGTTTAGCTGCATTTATCCCTTTGGAACCAGAGAAAGTTTCATTGGTAGTGCTTGCTCTGGTATATCAAATTGGTTTTGAGTTCCATGTTGTTTTATTACACAGGACATGGTACACACATAGTATTAGTATCCACTGTCTATTAGAAAAAGGCTGAAACAAGTCACTGTGTACATAAAGTGGACCTGTCATTATAATGAGAGTTTTAAGCTGAGAAAACTTCCTTGTAGTATCTGCCTATATTATTTATCTATCTAAAATCTCCTGGGCACCTTATATCCCTATTAAATGGGTATGGTTGATGTGCAAACTTAAACTTTGACTTCAAATCAGTGTTCCAGCACCCTCACAATATTCTATAGTCTGGTGGGTCTTCATTATTGAGCAAAATATCTACATCCTATTGCTGTGTGAAGTGCCAAAGCTCTAACTTTTGAACATTAAGGGTCCATGCACACTGGGCTTATAAAACGCTGCTTCTGTAGGAGTTGTGCTTGTAGATGCAGCTCATTGCTATTCTGTGTCCATGCACATTAGAACATTTAGAGGCAGAAAAAAAAACCCTCCTGGATTATGTTTGGGAGAGGAATTTTCTGGCCAAAAAAAAATGTTAAAAACGTTGTATATGAGTGTTTTTTTTTTTTTTTTCTGTTAAAAGAACTGATATTTTTTTAAGCATAGACCCTAAATCCATATAGGTTTGAAGATCTTGGAATGATGGAGCAAGCACTTTCTCATATTTATTAGAAGACAGAAAAATATCAGAAAATGTCTTGGCAGATTCATTTAAAGGAAGCCTGTAGCAAAAGAATATGGAGGCTGTTATTAGTTACTTTTGAATATTTCAATTTCCTGGCTGTTATTCTGTTCCAGTGGCTTCTATAATTTCTAGGTTACTTAACTGGAACAAGTATGCAGATCAAGTGCTCTGACTTTAATCTGACTCTAATCAGCATGTTTGTTACAGGTCAGTAGCTTAGAAAGTATTAAAGCCTGAGGCAGCAAGGCAACTAGTACTTACAAAGATTTTAGCAGTGGCAGTATCTGTGTGTTTTTCACGACAGGTTCCCTTTAAAGGGTTTTTTTTTTTAAAAAATGCATGATTTAAATTTATTCCCAAACTCCTCTAACCCTCTGTAAATCAAATTCCAGCCTATTGTTTTTTTTTAACTTTGTTCCAGAAGCTAGAAACTGCTTGTATTACTCCCTGGGATGTCATCCCTAGGCTTGAAAAGTTCTTGCAGGGGCAGCTCCTAGGAAATCAGTTTCTATTGATATACCGTAGGTCTAAAATGTTGCTTGGGATTTCAGGACAGCAAAGGCAGCATGTAGTCATCTCAAATAAAAAAAAAGTGCACGCTAGGTTTTTGGCAGATCAACTGATATTTTGCTGCAATTGCAGTAAATGTATTGAAGAGATTTACTGCTTTCTTTTTTTTTTTTTTACATTTTTCAAGACATACAGACCTGGGTCACAGGAGTGCACTTACTAATGTTCACTGTTGGCTGATGTCTTGACGGATCCTGACCATATTGTAACTAGTCTGTTCTCAGAGCTGACCGAGAACTGAGTAATCAGTGGCTCGTGTGATTGCTCAGTTCTTGGGTTTAGAGCAGGTGGGGGAGAGCTGCAGCATCACATCAATGCTGCAGCATAGAGCTAAGTATGTATGTTTTAAACACTCCTCAAACATTTCCTTTAACCACTTAAGCCCCGGAGGATTTTGCTTCGACACTACCTAAATTAAATTGACGTCTTTTTTTCCCCACAAACAGGGCTTTCTTTTGGTGGTATTTGATCACCTGTGCGATTTTTACTTTTTGCGCTATAAACAAAAAAAAAAGCAACAATTTTAAAAAAAATAACAATATTTTTCACATTTTTTTTTATATGAAATTCCCCCCAAAAAATGTAAAAATATTTTTTTTTTAACATTTTAGGCCAATTTGTTTTCTGCTACATATTTTTGGTAAAAAAAATCGCAATAAGCGTATTTTGATTGGTTTGCGCAAAACTTATTGCGTTTACTAACTAAGGGAAAGATTTTCGTCATTTTTATTGTTTTGGCGCGATCTGCGATTTTTTTTTTTTTTGCGTGACTGCGACATTGCGACGGACAGATCGGACCCTTGACTGACATTTTTGACACTTTTGGGGGTACCAGTGAAATTACTACAGTAATCAGTGCTATACATATGCACTGTTACTGTAAAAAGGACACTGGCAGGGAAGGGGTTAACTTTATTGGAGATGCAGGGGTTAAATGTGTCCCTAGGGGCGTGCTTGTAACTGTAAAGGGGTGTGGCTAGTGATGTAACCACAGAGACATATGATCCTACATAGCAGAATCGTATGATCTCTGCTGTTACACCAGGAAGAATGACAGGCGGCTTTGTTTACATCAGCCGCCTGCCTTTCTCCCTCTCCACCGGGAGATCCCGAGATCCCTAGAGGCTCTCAGTCTAGCGACGTAGTACTACGTCACTTTGCCTGTACGGGGCTGACCGCCGCAGTAAATAGTCGTGCGGCGGCCGGCAAGTGGTTAAAATAGAACTGAGAGCAAAACATTTTTTCTCTTACATCCTCCGACAGTCGCCGCCTCTTCATATTCGTCACATATGGGGTATTAGACTTTGCTCCGAAGGAGTAGCTAGGCAACAGAATATGTTAACATTAAAGCTTTTAACATATCCCACCCTCAAGGGGTGGTCCCCTCAGTCAATACCCTCCTACTTCCTGCAACCATATCTCAGTTTTAATGTCTAGCTTGTCAGGAGTGGCTGGCTCTCTCTGTGCTGGGGCTTTTTGCCCCAGACTCTTTCTTCTTTTTTGATATTTTATTTGAGTTTTCTCTCTACCTTTACTTAGCTGTTCTTTTTGTCAGCATTAGTTAGTTCTTCGGATGAAGAGGATCATGCGGGCTGGGTCTCGGGCTGATCCCCCTGGTCGCAGGTCGTGGGTCAGTGGCTTTCCAGTCCGCCATCGAGCGTTCAGCCAGGTAACGCTCCTGGCACAGTGAACGACCCATCCCTGTTCGGTGCAGGGATGCTTGGTGAGGTGGCTACCTCACTGGACGCTGTGCGGTTTCTTAACCCACGTTCGGTGCGTCTTGTATGCGACTCTCCCTGCCTCATGTGCAGCGGCTTGTTCGCCTGTGCGGGTCCCCCACGCCACTATGAGGTAAGTGTATTTATGTGGGGACCTGTCTGTCTGGAGGGGTGTCAGTCTGGGACTGTGTAACCTGTCTCTATTCACACTGTTTGTCTCCCTATCTCTCGGCTGCATGCTGTGGGCTGCAAGGGGGGGGGGGGAGCTGTGTGACACTGTGGGTGTCAGCCTGGTCAGTGTGAAAAGCTGTGTGCTGTGGGGCATGTTTTGTGGCATGTTTGGGCACTATACAGCGATCGCTGCGGCGATCGAACATGTTTTTTTATGTACAGACATGTGTGCATTACTGCACTGTGGAGCGGCGGTTTCGGCGCCAAAAGACGCCATTTTGCCTGCCCTCGCTCCGGCCGCATGTTTTACATGCATGGCGGCCATTTTCTTGTAGCCTCCATAGGCTTTCATAGAGCGCCCTAGCAGCATCACTTCCTCTTTCCAGGAACACCGATCGAGGCAGCAGCAGCGGCGAGGGTCTCCTCAGGTTTTATCCTTCTGTTCTTGCTATCCATTGCCTGTGTTCAGTTTGCATATTCCCTGTGGGGGTCTCATTGTGCTTGCGTGTGGTGCGGTGGGCTGCGCTTGCCGCGCTTGCTTAAAGGGGCAGTTAACCCTTTATTGTACAGCATTACAGGGGCAATGGATTCTCAGGAGGGCAAATTTCCTACCGCCTTGGTGGAAAGCCAGGGGACCGCTGTTTCCCCCCCAGGGGGGGATTTAGCCACTATTGTGGCTGGCCTTGCTGCTCAGGTGCAGATGCTGGTGGCTGCTCAATCTACTAAAAGGCCCAGAGTTGTTCTTTCCTCTGATTCTGAGGGTGAAGGTGATGGGGCTGTTATGGCGGGGGCCTCCTTATCGGGGTCCCGCTCCTCCCTAGATCTAGTGGGGTCCGAGGTGGAGGCTGAGGTTGAGGGGGTTGATAATTCTCCCCCTGGCTCGCCTGAAGAGCTTGCAATCATGGATGAGTTGATTGCTTCCATAAAGCAAACGCTGCGTTTGCAGGATGAAGTGTGTCCCCCCGCTGCCTTGGCGGCTTATGGGACGCAGAGAAAACGCAGGACGCCGCAGGTTTTTCCCTGCAATGATGATTTTCAGCGCGCTGTTAAGGAACAATGGCGCAATCTGCGCAAACCTTTTGCTGTACCAAGTAGATTTAAGCTGCGTTATCCTTTCTCCCCTTCCACTGATGAAAGGTGGTGT
Organism: Pelophylax lessonae; assembly: GCF_965119305.1. Classification (NCBI taxonomy): domain Eukaryota; kingdom Metazoa; phylum Chordata; class Amphibia; order Anura; family Ranidae; genus Pelophylax; species Pelophylax lessonae. The sequence continues at coordinate 322,548,052 of NC_138772.1, read as the reverse complement.
GTGCCACCCCCAGTGGATCACGCAATTGCGGTTTTAAACAAAGCCACTGCGATTCCTGCAGAGGATTCCCCTGTGTTCCGTGATGCCACGGATAGGAGATTGGAGTCTCTTGCCCGTCATACTTATTCTGTTACGGGTTCTATGCTTAAAGCTCTGTTTGCTTCTCTCATGGCGGCCCAGGCGATCGCAAGTTGGACGCAGATGCTTAGGCGCGTTCTAGTGGCCGATTCGGCCTCGCCGGCGACCCTGGATATGGTGGATCAAATCCACCAGGGTGTCATGTATCTGTGTGATGCGGACCTGGACCTGGTTCCGTTGGCTGCACGCGTGCACAGCGTGGCGGTGTTGTCTCGCCGCCTGGTCTGGTTAAAATGTTGGTCGGTGGACCAGTCCTCACGTAGACCTTAGCCAATCTACCTTATGATGGGTCTCGCCTTTTTGGGGAGTCCTTGGATGTGTTGATTAAGGGGATCACCGGGGGTAAGAGCACTCTCTTGCCCCATTTCCCCAAGGCTAAGGGGGCTTCTGGGAAGAAGCATGCTAATTTTCGGCCCCCTCAGGGGTCCTTTCGTGCCTTCCGGCCGCACTACAAGGGCAAGCCGTTCAAAGGTCAAGGCTCTCAGAAGAAGCCCTGGTCTGGGAAACAGAAGTCCGGTCAATCCGGATCTGCGGCCCATAACAGTTCGGCCTGAAGGGGCGCCCTCACCCAGTTTTGGGGTGGGGGGACGCTTGCTCGGTTTTCTTCAGCCCTGGTTGGCCCGTGTGCGGGACAGATGGGTTCAGGAAATCGTTCGGTCTGGGTACAAGATCGAGTTTCTCTCTCGGCCGGAGAGCAGATTTTTTCCCTCAAATCTTCAACTGTCTCCAGAGCGCTTGCGGGACCTGCACCTGGCGGTGCGGGACCTGAGGGCTCAGGGAGTGGTGGTTCCGGTGCCTCATCGGGACAGATTTCGGGGGTTTTATTCCAATCTGTTCACCGTGCCCAGAAAGGAGGGCAAGGTTCGTCCAATTCTGGACTTGAAGGCTTTGAACCGCTCTGTGCGGGTTCGCAAGTTCCGCATGGAATCCCTGCGGTCGGTGGTGGCTGCCCTGGTTCCGGGGGAATTCATGGCCTCCATCGATTTGAAGGATGCGTATCTTCACATCCCCATTTTCGAGGGTCACCAGAGGTTCCTTCGATTTGCCATTGCGGAGGATCACTACCAGTTCGTGGCGTTGCCTTTTGGTCTCGCCTCGGCTCCGCGGGTCTTCACCAAGGTGCTTGCACCGGTTCTGGCATTATTGAGGGCCCAGGGCATTTCTGTCCTGGGGTATCTGGACGACATTCTGGTTCGGTCTGCGACCAGCCAGGGTCTGGAGAAGGACCTGTCTGTCACGATGCAAACTCTACAGGAGTTTGGTTGGACGATAAATTTTCCAAAGTCGACACTGAGTCCGTCGGTTCGTATTCCCTACCTGGGAATGATTCTGGACTCGGTGCAGGCGAAGGTTTTCCTGCCGGAAGACAAACTCAGAACTCTTCAGGAGGAAGTCAGGTCCCTCAGGGACGTTCCGCACTCGTCTCTGCGGACGTGCATGAGATGTCTGGGATTGATGGTCTCGGCCTTCGAGGCGATTCCCTTCGCCCAGTTTCACACGCGGGGTCTCCAGGCGGAGATCCTGTCCAGGTGGGACGGGCGGCCTCAATCTCTGGATCTTCAAATCTCGTTGAGTCATCGCACCAGAAGAAACCTTCTGTGGTGGCTCCAGTCCCCGTTGGTGTCCGGGGGCAAGTCGTTTCGTCCTGTCTCGTGGACGGTGATCACCACGGATGCCAGCCTGTCGGGCTGGGGTGGTGTTCTGGGCGTTCTGTCCGCCCAGGGAACTTGGTCGGAGGGGGAATCTTCCCTTCCGATCAACATTCTGGAATTGCGTGCAATAAGTCTCTGTCTTCATCGCTGGACGGACCGGCTGCAGGGCTGCCCGGTTCGGGTGCAGACGGACAATGCCACGGCGGTGGCCTACATCAACCACCAAGGGGGCACCAAGAGTGCCCGAGCGGCCCGAGAAGTGGCCGACATTCTGTCTTGGGCCGAGACTCCTGTCCCGGCGATAACGGCGGTTCACATTCCGGGAGTGGAGAACTGGCAGGCGGACTATCTGAGTCGCCAGACCCTGGATCAGGGGGAATGGTCTCTCCACCCGGCTGTCTTCCAGATGTTGTGCGCGAAGTGGGGTCTTCCAGATGTGGACCTGTTCGCGTCTCGTCTCAACAACAAGGTGAAAAGGTTTGTGGCAAGGACGCGCGACCCTCGGGCAGACGCGTCGGACGCGTTAGTGGCCCCGTGGCATCAGTACAGGCTGATGTATGCGTTTCCACCGATTCAGTTGCTGTCCAGGTTCCTTCGCAGGTTACACTCGGAACGCAGCACGGTGATTCTGGTGGCACCGGACTGGCCTCGCCGGTCCTGGTACGCAGACCTCGTAAATCTGGCGGTCGACGCCCCGTGGCGCCTGCCTCTTCGAGACGATCTACTGTCTCAAGGACCGATATACCATCCTGCTTTACAGTCTCTGGCTTTGACGGCCTGGCTGTTGAGACCGAGGTCCTAAAGGAGAGGGGTCTCTCCCCAGAGGTCGTTCATACTTTGATCAACGCGAGGAAGTCCTCCTCGGGGAAGGTTTATTACCGTACTTGGAAGGCCTATTTTGCCTGGTGTGAGTCCAGGGGGTTTTCACCCCGCACATACTCGGTTTCCCGAGTGCTGTCCTTCCTTCAAACGGGTGTCGATCAGCGTTTGGCGCTGGCTACGATCAAGGGTCAGGTATCTGCGCTGGCCGTTCTGTTTCAACGTCCCGTGGCCTCCAACTCCTTGGTTGGCACTTTTATTCAGGGTGTGCGGCATCTGGTTCCTCCTAGGAGGGATCCTTTGCCCCCTTGGGACTTGAATCTCGTTCTGTCTGTGTTGCAACGTGCTCCTTTTGAACAGATCAGGGAGATCTCGTTGTCTATGTTGTCCAAAAAGGTCGCCTTTTTGGTGGCGATCACTTCGGCTCGCAGAGTGTCGGAGCTAGCAGCTTTGTCCTGCAAGTCTCCGTATCTGGTTGTTCATTTGGATAAGGTGGTCTTGCGACCAAATCCTTCTTTTCTACCGAAACGAGTTTCGGATTTCCATCTTAATGAGGATATTGTCTTACCTTCGCTGTGCGCGAAGCCTAAACATCCAAAGGAGGTGAGATTGCATTCTCTGGATGTTGTTCGGGCGATAAGGGTTTACCTTAAATCGACTGAGTCTTTTCGAAAGACGGACTCCTTGTTTGTTCTTCCAGAGGGTCCTCGGAAGGGCATGGCGGCTTCGGCCTCTACCATCGCAAAATGGATCAGGCAGACCATTGAACAGCCCTTTGCTTTGCAGGGGAAGGTTCCCCCTGTGCCTGTGAAGGCGCACTCTACTAGATCTCTGAGTACGTCCTGGGCCTGTCGTCATGGGGCTTCTGTAGCCCAGGTGTGTAAGGCGGCGACCTGGTCGACCGTACACACTTTCACAAAGTTCTACAAAGTAGATGTTCAGGCATTGGCGGATGCTTCCTTTGGCCGCAAGGTTCTTAGTGCGGCGATTCCCTAGGGTCCCTTGTTGGGGACCTCTGGCTGTTGGGATAAAGTTTTATCCCCTGGTTATTTGTCTTCTCCTGGGATGTTGCTCCTGTTGAGCAATTGTTTTTTACTATAGCCCAGCTGGTTTCCTTCCTTTGGTAAGGTTCCTTTCTTTGATGCGGAGACTGCGTTGCCTTTCGGCGCGGATGTGTTTCCCTCCCCTCATGTTTGCACTGCTTTGGGACGTCCCCATATGTGACGAATATGAAGAGGCGGCGACTGTCGGAGGACGTAAGAGAAAACGGAATTTTTGTAAAATCTTACCTGTAAAATTCCTTTCTCTGAGTCCTCCGACAGTCGCCGCCCCCGCCCCTCTTTTGGGGTTTGGTTGTATACTCTACTGCTATTCCACTAAAACTGAGATATGGTTGCAGGAAGTAGGAGGGTATTGACTGAGGGGACCACCCCTTGAGGGTGGGATATGTTAAAAGCTTTAATGTTAACATATTCTGTTGCCTAGCTACTCCTTCGGAGCAAAGTCTAATACCCCATATGTGACGAATATGAAGAGGCGGCGACTGTCGGAGGACTCAGAGAAAGGAATTTTACAGGTAAGATTTTACAAAAATTCCGTTTTGCTTTCCTTCATTGACGGACACAGCTTTAGATCTTCAAAACCGTTGGGTTATACTGCCCCCTACAGGAGTAGGACACTAGGCAGAAAAAAGTCTGGCTACGCCCATGGGTAGTCCCAGGGGATATACTCCCTCTTTCTGCTATAGGCTGTCTGCCTAGTTAGTAGTAAGGACCTAGTTCCTTGCTGGGTTTTTTGGTCCTGGCAATTTTTTCTTTTTAGATAGAAATATATATTTTTTTTTCTCATGGATTTTTCCTGTGAGATCTACAATCAACTGCCGGATTGGGCGACGGGCTGGATAATGTGGATCGAATGGTCACCCCAGTCTGGGCAGCGAGCTCGCGCAGACCTCAGCTCCGCGCTAGGTTGCTTCGCTGGCCTGCCTCTCGAGGTTAAATGCCTCTCGAGGTCGCATATGACCGAGTCTCGGTCCGAGTTACAGCATTCCTCCTGGCCGACAGCCCCTCCATTTCGATGGAGAGGGGTTCTGTGTGGAGCAATGCCTGCCTGGTTCCTGGTATGGTGGGTAGCTGTCCCCCCCTCTCCCCCTGGAGAGTTTTGGGGGTGGACGTGGGCCCCTCCTTGGGACAGTCGGACCCTGGGGTTCCCCTCCTTCCAGTCGAGCACCCCCCTTGTTATCTGTCCCCCATCCTACCCACTCCACATGTTGAGGCTGTTTGAGTGGTCTGGTTCACCTCTTGGGGTGGGGGCAGGGCACTATGCTGGCAATTGGGTCCAGGGGGGGTTGCGCCGCCGGCGCCCGGATGATCGACTGTGCAGGGGGGGATTGTACCAGGTGGGGGATCCTGCCAGGGCTCCTCATGCTGCCTGGGTCTGCCCTTGAGGTCTGGGTTCCCTCCTGGATCCCTGTAAGCCTCGTGGTGCTGCCATTTTTTGTAGTCTGTGTGTTTCTATACATGGCGGCCATGTTTGTGTAGTCCGGTGGCCATTTTGCAGTGGTTTGCCATTGAAAATAGCAGGGGCAGCTATTTTGGCAGGGGGAAGCCCCTACCCTTGGTGCTAACTCCTGGATCCTTTTACTTCCTGATCGCTGCATGTGGAATGCAGATTATCCTGGTGGCTACAGGTGCCAGTTTCTGCTGCGTGGTGAATCTGGTGGGGTTCTCTCCCTCTCTACTGAGGATCGCTTGATGCTTGTGCCTGGCGACCGGGTGGTGCTGCCAGTGCAGTGGGTTGTCCCTTGCAGTGTTTTGCATTTTTTGTGGGGTCCCCCTGGTGACTCATGAAGTCTTTGGAGCACATCTCCCCACCTGATCCCCTCTCTGCGGCTGCGGGGCCCTCCGGGTCCCAACCATCCATCAGTGCACTGACGAAGGTCCTGGAGTCCTTTGTGTCCTGGGTTGAGGTGGTCTTTGGGCGACGGGCTAGCTAAAGGTGCCCCCAGCCTTCCCTTGCCTCATTTGTCTTGTCAGATCCTGAATCTGATTCGGCCGCCAAGGACGTGGGTCACCCTGCTGGATCCGCAACCACATGCCCGGAATCCTCTGATAGTGAGAATGATTCCTCCATGTCTGCAACTGAGCACTAAAAGGTGCTGGTGGAAGCACTGTATCTGTGCATGAGACCTTAAAGATGGAGGATGCAGCTGTGAAGGAGGCGCGGGTTGCCTTTGGCACTCACAAGCCATCCAGATCGGCAAAGGTTTTTCCTTTCTCCACCTATTTTGAGAGAATTGTCGCTAAAGAGTGGGGATGACCAAAGTGTCCCCTTGGGGTACCGAAGTGCTTTACTAGGCAATACACTTATGAGGAGTCCCCTCTTAAGAAGTGGACTGTTCCACCGGTGGTGGACCCTTTGGTTTCCAGATTGAAAAAGGCAACCATAATTCTGATTGAAGAGTCCCTAGCCTTTAAAGATCCGGATGACAGGAAGGTGGAGGCTTTGGCCTGCAATATGTACACTCAGGCTTGTTAGGCACTGAGGCCGGTATTCACCATTGCCCTGCTGTCGCAAACTTTGACTGAGTGGGCTAGGCTTTTACGTTGTGACCTGGAGAGAGAACAGCTCCCCCCTGCCTTTGCTGAGCTGGCAGACCAGCTGGTCCAGGGGCTGCAGTTTATCTGTGATGCCTCTTTGGATGTGGCTCCCCTCTTTTTTTTTCAGTGGTCGTCAGTGGTCCTTCTGTGTGTCTTTTGGCTTAAATGTTGGTCTGCGGAACAGACTTCGAAAAAGGACTTGACTGATCTTCCCTTTCAAGGAGGTCGTCTGTTTGGAGCTACCCTGGATGAAATCATAAAGGGTCTCACGGGGGGGAAGAGTACCTTTCTTCCACAGGCTACTAAAGGCAAGGAACCTCTTCATAGACGTGGGCCTTCCTTTTCCACTCATAAGAGGTTTTATCATTCATCGGGGTCGACTAACAAGGGCTCGAAGCCTTTCAAGGCCTCCTCTGAAGGATCCAAACTAACCTGGTCTGGCAAGCCGAGAGCGAGCTTCTCCACACCTGCGGACAAGGCTCCTTCAGCATGAAGGTGCGCCCTCGCCTGTATCGTGGGTGGGGGACATCTTCACTGGTTTCCGGACCCGTGGACTTTGCTGATGCAAGACAATGGGGTCCAAGAAAGCATTTGGTCCGGCTACAAGATTGAATTTCACTCTTGTCCCCCGGCAAGGTTCTTTCCTTCCAACTTGCACCTGTCTCCGGACTGCTTACAGGGTCTGTTTGGGGGGCAATACAAAACCTGTTCCATCGGGGTGATTGCCCCGATTCCAACCTCGGAATGTTTTCTGTGTTTTTACTCAAATCTGTTTACAGTTCCCAGGAAGGAAGGCAAAGTGCGTCCAATCCTGGACCTCAAGGCGCTGAACTGCTTTGCGCGGGTGCAGAAGTTCCAATATGTGCCAGTCACCAGCGCTTCCTCCGCTTTGCCGTGGGAGAGGAGCATTATCAGTTTGTGGCGTTACCCTTTGGTCTTGCCTCTGCTCCTCGGGTCTTCACAAAAGTGTTAGCCTCAGTGCTAGCTTTGCTACGTCAACCGGGGATTGCGGCACTGGGCTACTTGGACGATCTCCTTCTGCGAGTGGAGTCTCCTTCTGCTCTGATAGATTCTGAATTTTCAGAAGTCTGCCCTGGTTCCGTCTAAAAACTGGACTATCTGAGCCTTACTCTGGACTCAGCCTTATCTAGAGTGCTCCTTCCTCTGGACAAACTCCAGAAATTTCAAGCTGCAATTCGTCTCCTTCTGTTCAACAGTTGGTCATCCCTCTGGACTTGCATGCGGGTGCCGGGTCTGATGGTGTCTACCTTCGAGGCGGTTCCGTTTGCACAGTTGCATACGAGGGATCTGCAAAATGAGATTTTGACCAAATGGGACAAGACTCCACAGTCTCTGGACAATCAGATCTGGCTGAGTCAGGGAACAAAGGAGTTTCTGATATGGTGGCTTCCTTCTCTGGCAATTCGACTGGGCAGATCCTTCCTCCCCTTGTATTGGATAGTGGTCACCACGGATGCTAGCCGGTCCAGCTGGGGAGGCGTCCTCAGCAAGCATTCTGCTCAGGGGATCTGGACACTGGAACAGTCCAGACTACCAATCAATGTCTTGGAACTCCAAGCGATCATACTGTGTCTGGACTATTGGACAGATCATTTTCAGGGTTGTCCAGTGCGCATTCAATTGGACAATGCCACGACCATGGCTTATGTCAATCACCAATGGGGCACAAGAAGTGTTCTGGCAGCTCTGGAGGTAGCCAGCATTCTAAGGTGGGGAGAATGGTTAGTTCCAGCCCTCTCTGCCGTATACATTCCCGGGGTGGAATAGTGGCAGGCAGATTACCTCAGTTGGCAAGCGTTGGACCGAGGGGAGTGGTCCCTTCATCCAGAGGTGTTTCAGCATTTGTGTCTCCGGTGGGGCACTCCTGAGGTGGATCTGTTGTGAAGAGGTTTGTGGCTAAGTCAAACCTCTGGCGGACTTCACAGATGCGCTGGTGGCCCTGTGGGGTCAGTATCTTCTGATTTACGCCTTTCCTCCTCGCAAGCTTCTGCCAAGACTTCTACGCAGGATTGAGACAGAAGGGATTCCGGTCATCTTAGTGGCTCCGGCCTGGCCTGGCCGGGCTTGGTATGCTGATCTGGTGAGGCTGATCGCCGACGTTCATTGGAGTCTTCCTCTCGGAGGATCTGCTATCCCAGGGACCGACCTTCCATCCTGCTATACAGTCGCTGGCTTTGACGGCTTGGCTGTTGAACGCCAGGTGCTGAAGGATAGAGGTTTATCTGAGCTAAGAAATCTAATTTTAGGAGGATCTACCATCGTACGTGGAAGACGTACATTGCGTGGTGAGAGCCTCGCTCCTCCTCGGTGGCTCGGATCTTGACCTTCCTTCAACGGGGGGGTTGAACAGAAATTGGCCTTGAGTACCATCAAGGGCCAGGTGTCGGGTTTGGCGGTCTTCTTCCAATGACCTTTGGCCACACACTCCTTGGTGGGTACCTTTCTTCAGGGTGTGAGACATGTTGTCCTCCAGTGCGGGCTCCATTGCCACCTGGGACCTCAATTTGGTGTTTTCGGTCCTCCAGAAGCCTTCCTTTGAGAACCTTCAGGAGATTCCCCTGCTTACGCAGTCCCAGAAGGTGGCCTTTTTGGTGGCTATCACCTCAGAGTGCAGGGTGTCTGAAATGGCAGCGTTATCCTGTCCATCTTACCTGGTGATTCACAGAGATAAGGTGGTTCTTCGCCCTGTCCGTCATTCCTTCCAAAGGTCGTCACTGATTTTCATTTGAATGAAGCTATTGTGTTGAAAAATAAATTCTGGTGCGCTAGATGATATGTCACTCTCAAATGTGTGATAAACAATAATAACAAGCCAGATCAAAAAACAAAATAACAATGCAAAAGTTTCCCACAACAATAGAACATGTGCAATGCAAACCAAAATGTGCAAAAGTTACAGGTGCAAATATCTACAGTCCAAAAGAAACACAGGTGATAAATGCCTGTGAAAATCCAAATAAGTGTAGATAAATTGGAAGTGATGCTTCAGGTGACAACCAAGTGACAGATCTAATTGTCTGATGTCCCACCACCTGTTCAGGTTTGCTTCTTATCAGCCGATAGATAGGGCGTAAAGACAGCCACCTCAAGAGTAGACTCCTCGTGTCAGAAAGAGATATGTATATATCTTCCCACACCTCCTAAAGGGAGTAGGTGGACCTCTTACCAGATAACGAAGAATCTTAGGCCTGTATATATTCCCTATTGGGACTCTCTGCTTCCTCCACTCCGGGTTGCCTCTGGGGTGAGTATGCTGAAGATCTCCTGTGGTCTTACGCTATTCTGGTTCCCAATATTTCTCACATATGAAACAGAAAGGCGGCCAATAGTGCGTTAACCCCAATACATTTTTATTAGATAAAGGATAGCAGCACTTACAAGATCACCGCGAAAATGCTGCCTTGGTATTCTGGGTGTCTGCGGCTGTCTGCAGTGCAGACTGCAGAGATGACTGTGACTACGCGCTCTGCACATTGTGTTGCCTTCCCTGTGTCCCAGACCTAAACATCCAAAGGAAATTGCCTTGCATGCCTTGGATGTGGTCCGGGCAGTTAGAGTATACCTGGCAGCTACGGATTCTTTCAGGAAGTCTGACTCTTTGTGCTCACAGATGGGCCTCGTAGAGGGTTGTCCGCTTCCTTTGCGAACATTTTCAGATGGATCAGACAGACCTTGATTCAGGCCTATTCCATCAAGGGTCAGGTTCCTCCTTTCCCTGTTAAGGCGCACTCTACTCAGGCGCTTAATGCCTCCTGGGCTTTCCGTCATCAAGCGTCAGTGACGCAGCTTTGCAAGGCAGCCACGTGGTTGTTGGTGCACACTTTCACAAGCTTTTATAAAGTGGATGCTTCTTTTGGCAGCAAGGTTTTGTAGGCTGCTGTTGAGAGGACCTGATCTTCAAGAGCCTATTGTTTTTTTAAGGTGGGCTCCAGTTGTTTTGGTTGAGCTCCTGTTGCCTGGTTGGTTACTGTTTAGCTTTGGGAATTTTTTTTTTGCTATTCATCCTTCATGTTTAACAATGTCTTGGGACGTCCCAACGGTTATGAAGATCAGGAGCTGTGTCCGTCAATGAACGAAAGAGAAAATTGGATTTTTGACTGACCGTATATTCCATTTCTCTGATGTTTGTTGATGGACACAGCACCCACCCCCTGTGGAGTTGTAATTCTTCTGACACTGCTTGTAACTAAACGAAGTGCCTATAGCAAAGAGAGGGAGTATACCCCCCTGGAAATGCCCATGGGCGTAGCCAGACTTTTTTTTTTTTTTTTCTGCCTATTGTCAGTATAACAGTTATGAAGATCTGAAGCTGTGTCCATCAATGAACATCAGAGAAATGGATTTTACGGTAATTTAAAAAAATCCCATGTCAAGTTTTTTTACAACTTGGTCTCACAAGTGCATTCTTTACTAGGGATCATCCGATATCGGTTTTTCTTTGCTGATACTGATATTTTGGCCATCGCATATTGGTATCGGCCAATATGGGCCGATATTTTATACATTTAAAGTTTTGCAAAATAAACACAAATTTCGACACAAATCTGTTACTAAACATGTTAATGTTTATTTATTAACTTTTTTTAACATTAAGGGCTCATTCTTCACACCTTAACTGTATGAAAACTGATAGGAAAACTGCACTTGCAGGGACATCAGTTTCACATCATCTGATTGTGAATGATGCATAAACTGCTGCAGTAGTGTACTCACTCACTGCAATAATTTTAAATCACTACTGCAGCAGCGCTGTCAGTGGCAGCAAAACTGCTAGACAACAGATAGACAGTGGATTAGAGTCAGTGGACTACTGCTGCAATAGTGCACTCACTGCAATGATTTTAAATCACTACTGCAGTCAGTGCAAAACTGCTAGAAAAAAAAAAAGCTAGACCGTGGATTGGACTGGAGTCAGTGGACTACTGCTGCAGTAATGCACTCACTGCAATGATTTTAATCACTACCGCATTCAGTGCAAAACTGCTAGAAAAAAAGCTAGACAATGGATTGGAGTGGACACTAGTACTACTACACTTTTCAATACTCCCAGTTAAGTAGAACAATATTATACTGCAGAAAGCAGAACATTTCAGCATATTCATGTTCACCTGTTAAAACGCCTTCTGTTTTTTCATATAATGCTGCCACTTCATTAACATGCTCACTTGGTACAGGAGGAGAGGAGCAGAGAGAGAGAGATAGAGGTATCTTCTAGCATGGGAAGCAAGTCTTTTGTAGCGTGCCTCATTTTCTTTCCACAACTGAAGAGGATCGCCACTTCTTCTGTCAATTACTGGTTCCTTCAAATAGAGATGAAGTTCATTATTGCAGATTTAGAAGAATCCTACGCATGAGGCCCCAATAAAACACTGGAAATGTCATGATCAATTTGACCACAATGAAGATTCTCTTCTGTTCCTTGTCGTCTTTTTGGACATTTTTCTGTTTTTGCAGCATGCTGCTCTTTCAGATTAAAAAAATGCTGTTCTGGGCTTGTCTTTTCGGCAGGAACCTCCTGTTGAAAATCTTCTCTCCAGCCATTGTTTTGCCTTGGCCAATACATCATCAGAAGAGAAAGCATGGTTCTTGTATTGAGGATTCAAAAGACTTGCCAGAACAACATTTTTAATCTCTTCATGCTTCTCAAAACATATATCAATCAAAGCTCTCTGGCTTGACAGAACATCATTTGAAAGTTGGAGGGTGTTGTGTGCCATGACCCTGAGGTCTGACATACAGTATCACCAAGCCTCATTCCTTTCCGCATGTTTGCCCTGCTGTCTCGAAGGAGCACAAGCATCACTCAGTCTTTGGTGATACCCCATTCTTCAAGCATGCCTAGAAACATTTCTCTACTGTACTCACCAGTGTGGGATGCTTGCATCACTTTTGTATTCAAGACCAATTGCCTTTTTGTCCATCCGCTGTCAATAAAGTGGCATGTAAGATTCATTAGTGACTCTGTCCTCCTCCTGACCAGCAGTCAGTTGTGAATGAGAGTGAATTGCCAGCATTCTCTGGTTGCAGCATAGCCTTTACTTTCTCAATGACCTTTTAGTGAATCTTTCCCAGCATTTCGGTTTGAGAATTCTTCTCACACTTGAGTGTGTACCTTGGCTCAAGTATGGACATCAACCGTTTAAATCCTGAGTCTGACACCATTGTAAATGGCTGGTTATCAGTGACCATCATTTCTGTGATTACTCTGTCCAGCAGTTGGGATCTTCCATCTGAATCCAGACCGTGACACCTGTTTTTTTCTGAAACATATCTGTTATTGTTGCCTGGGATAGTGGAGGAGGTATTTCAAAATCACAATGATATTAATTTTGTTTTTTCTGTGCCGCATGATATAATTCAATATGATGAACTCTTAGATGGGCCCAAAGATTTGACGCATTTTGTTTTTTTTTGCAGTTACTGATCCCATGCTTATATTGTTTGTGCATGTGTTGCACACTGCTGCTTTTCCTGGTGATGGTTAAGACGAGAAATCGTCCCAGAGCACACTTTTACTTTTTCTGTTATCCATCTCCATTGCAATTTGAAAGAGACAATAAGGTTAAAAAAATGTCTGGCTGGCTGCTGGCACCCTGCCCTGCTGTGGGTGGCTTGCTGGCATCCTATTGTGGGTCGGTGGCTGACGCCTGGAAGTGTGGGTGGCTTGCTGGCACCCTGTTGTGGGTGGCTGGCTTGGTGCCACTCTGTTGTGGGTGGTTGGCTTGCTGGAACACTATGGTGGGTGGCTGGCTTGGTGTCACTCTGTTGTGGGTGGCTGGCTTGATGTCACTCTGTTTTGGGTGGCTGGCTTGCTGGAACACTGTGGTGGGTGGCTGGCTTGGTGTCACCCTGTTGTAGGTGGCTGGCTTGGTGTCACCCTGTTGTGGGTGGCTGGCTTGGTGTCACCCTGTTGTGGGTGGCTGGCTGGCTTGGTGGAACACTGTGGTGGGTGGCTGGCTTGCTTGGTGTCACCCTGTTGTGGGTGGCTGGCTGGCTTGCTTGGTGTCACCCTGTTGTGGGTGGCTGGCTTGGTGTCACCCTGTGGTGGGTGGCTGGCTTGCTGGAACACTGTTGTGGGTGGCTGGCTTGCAGGAACCCTGTTGTGGGGTGGGTGGCTGGCTTGCTGGAACCCTGTTGTGAGGTGGGTGGCTGGCTTGCTGGCCTGGCCCCTTGTTGTGGGTCGATGTCTGGCGGCTGGCACCCTGCTGTGGCTGGCTGGCACCCTGTGGTGGGTGGCTGAGACCAGGGCCTGTGGGTGGCTGGCTGGCACCGTGACCGGACTGCAGCTGCACACAGTGTCCGAGGCGTGGGAGGTGGTCTTAGAAGGCAGAACGTGTCAATTTATAGGCCCAGCGCCCAGAGACACGTGAAGCAACACACGCAATGATGTCACATGTGCGCCGCGCACAATATCGGCAATATCGGTAACTTCCAGGGCCGATTCCTATATATATCGGGGAAAGTCCATATTGGCCCTCGATATATCGGCCTTGCTAATAATCGGTCAATCCCTATTCTTTACCCCTTCATGAGATGCTCTCTGTGTTCCTTAAAGCGGAGTTCCGGGCACAAAATCGATATTTTTTTTTTTGTGCCCGTCCGCTTCTTCACCTTCACCTGTAAAGGAATTGGATAGTTAGGTTTTTTTTTTTTAAAAACTCACCTTGTAATTGAAGATCGAAAATACTCAACTCAATGTACTTCCTCCCTCTGTGCCGCGGCTCCTCCGTCACTTCCTCCTTCGCGATGATTCCTGGGAGCTGAACGTCATCGCTCCCAGGAATCAATGCAACGGCACCGGCCCCGCTCGTCACTTCCGGGGCGACGCCGCATTCCCTGCTAAACAGCTTCTGGGCATGCCCAGAAGCTGTGGAGGAATGCGGCGCTGTGCCGGAAGTGACGAGAGGGGCCGGTGCAGGCGCATTCTGGGAGAAGAGGACGCGGAAGAGGACGCGCCGGCTTCAGCTGCCCACAAGAGAGATGGAAACGCTGTGGAAGAAATTTTATAAGTAAGTATTTCTTCTTGCAGGTAAGTGCGAACCGGGACAGATCAGAGGCTAGCCATTGTGGAATGTGCTAGCCCTGACTGTCCCGGGGGTGTGTTCAGTGAAAAATGCTTTCTGTGCCCGGAACTCCGCTTTAAGAGGAAATCTAGCACGGCTATGTACTTTAAATCCAAACCATCCCTACCAGAACTGAGATTACCATGGCGCTATATCATCCTTGAAACGTAACTGTATGTTTCAGTTTACATGGTTCCATGTTTATTTTTAGCCCTGTTCATACACTTGATATATTTGTAAGAGTGTAATCTGTACAGCCAATCATTGTAAACCTGCTCAAATTTAATAAAAAGTATTGTAAAACAATAATTGGATAGGCGTTCCAATTCCTCTCCAATCTATCAAAAAAAAAAAAAAGTTTAGCCCTCAGTCTACTCTAATACGGTTGGAAACACTCTTTTGTCCGGCTAAATTGTGTGTATTGATTGATTGATTTGTTTCCTGCTAAATACAGGCTTGTGGAGTAGTACATTACCTTCTGAAATTGAACAAAGTAGTAATCAGAGCCAAATTTCTTTTTAAACTGCACACTTATTACTAAATTTGGGCTGACTTAGAACTGACACTATGAAAAGTGGTGAAAGGGAGAGACAGCTGTTGAATGGCTGCCCTGGGAGTATGCTGGAATGATGGCAAATTAAACAACCTAATTGATTCCTAAATCTCTTTGGGACTCTAGCTGCTAGATTCTTGGACTTACTTGAAATCCTAGGCCCGTTTTTCTGTGAAAGCCATTAACTGCAGTCCCACTCACCCTGTTGGATTTTGAATTGATTTTATAAAGTGGAGCAGCATTTAGATATATTGATGCCAACTGCTGATGGTGCTGGAGCTAAGTGTTTTAAAAGTATAGCTATCCTTTATGAGGCATATAAACAACTACAGGTCTTGGCTATTTCACACTTTTACACTACTAGAATTTGGAACACAAATGTTGGATGTCAAAAAGGACAGGCACTGTCAGACTTTAGATGACCTCTGCCCCCTGACCCCTGATTGCAAAAGTATAAATACTCATTAATTAAAGAAACTGTAAAGTTATTTTTTTTTCTTAAAATAACAAACATGTTATACTTCCCTGCTCTTTGCAATGGTTTTACACCGAGAAACTCCTGGATGCTCTTCTTCTGCATGTGCCACCTCAGGGAGCCTCTTCCAATGGTGGCACACATGCAAGCTCTCTCCATTGACACACACACAGAGGCTTGGCCCGGCTCCCTCCACTGACAGTGGCAGGAATCAATGGCGTTCTTTGCTCTTTGCCAAGCCTGTGAGAGAGAGGAGAGATGAGATGGATGGATATAAGATTCAGGTAAGGATTTAGATATGGAGGGGAACTGAAAGTTTTTTTTTTTTACCTTTAAAGTGGTTCTAAAGTCAGAAGGTTTTTTTTTTTTTAACCACTTGCCAACAGTAATCCTACTGCGGCAGTGCGGCTCCCCTGGGTCCAGCGACCTAGACCTACGTTGCTGGACTCCTAGTGGTCTCGGCGGCACATGCGCACCACCGGAGGCTCGCTCCCACTGTGTTTAGACACAGCGGGAGTCGGGCCTGAGGAGGAGAGTCAGCGATAGCCGCCTCTTCCCCGATCATCGGGGAAAGTGTGAGAAGACCCGCCTGCTTATGTAAACAAAGCAGGCGGATCTTCTTAGTGACAGACAGGGAGAGATCACAGGATTCAGCATAGATGAACCTGCGATCTCTGTCTGTGTCACAGAACCCTCACCCCCCCCCCCCCCACACACACACACGTCAGTAAGCATGAGGCATACATTTAACCCTTTGATTACCCATAGAGTTAACCCCTTCCCTGCCAGTGTCATTATTACAGTAACAGTGCATATTTATAGCACTGATTAATGTAGTAATGTCACTGGTTCCCCTTAAAAGTGTCAAAAATGTCAGTTAGGGGTCCTATCTGTCCGCCGCAATGTCGCAGTCACGCAAAAAATTGCATATCGCCGCCATTACTATTAAAAAAAAACCAAAACAATAAAAATGACATAAATCTTTCTCGTAGTTGGTAAACGTTTGCGCAAACCAATCAAAATACGCTTATTGCGATTTTTTATTAACCAAAAATATGTAGCAGAAAACAAATTGGCCTAAAATTTTTAAAAATTTTGATTTTTAAATTTTTTTTTTGGGAATGTTATATAGCAGAATGTGAAAAAAATATATAAAATTGTCACTCTGTTTTTTTGTTTATAGCGCAACAATTAAAAATCGCACAGGTGATCAAATACCACCAAAAGAAAGCTCTATTTGTGGGGAAAAAAAGGACATCAATTTTATTTGAGTACAGCATCGCACAACCGCACAATTGTCCGTTAAAATAATGCAGTGCCGAATCGCAAAATAGGGCCTGGTCAGGAAGGGGGTCAAATCTTCCGGTCTTAAAGTGGTTAATCTTATTGCGTTCTATGCATTAAGATAAAAAAACCTTCTGTGTGCAGCAGTCCCCCTCAGCCCCCTAACACCTACCTGGGCCCCATCTCTATCCAGAGATGTTGCACAAGAGTCTCGACTGTCTGGGACTCCCCTCCTGATTGGGTGAGATCATTGGCTTCCGCTGCTGTCAATCAAAGTCTGTGAGCCAATGAGGAGAAAGAGGGGGCGGCTAGAGACGCGGCCTCATGTCTGAATGGACAAATTGAGCAGCAGCTCAGCTTGGGTGCCCCCATAGCAAGAGCACAGAGCAGGTAAGTATGATATGTTTGTTATTTTTAAATGAAAAAAAAAACAAGATTTTATTATCACTTTAATGCATAGAAGGCATTACAGTAAAAAATCTTATGACTTTAGAACCACTTTAAACTCAACATAAAATGACAATACATATGCATCAGTTACCTGAAGAAAAACTTCAAGTGAAAATAAACAATAAATCCATATGACTTTCCCATTGAAATGAATAGTGCTGTGTTGCTAATACCACAAAGAAGAGGACCCGAGATATTCTTGTTTGTGTGTAAGGTTATGATGTGCTAGGCAGGGCCACACAGATCACTGGAATGGGGAGAAAACCAAGTATTTATCGTGGCAGGCTTCAGTCAGTTTGGGAATTAGGTACAGGATAATAGCAGCCACCTACCCCACTGCTATTGTTATAGGATTTATCTTTAGGTTTGTGCTCTAGTCCAGCTTCACTGCTTTCCTATTTCCACGAAACTCAATTTATTAAAATGGACGAAGGTAGATATACATGTGTAGCACCCCCGGCTACAGGCTTTTAGGGATTTCCAGAGATGGGCCAGCATTTCACCTCAGGGTTGGATTTTCGACTAGGTAAAGAAGTGAACAGATGGACAATATTCACCGTTGGCCTGTTATATTTTTCATGTAGGCCAGTAAGCTCCAGGGAAAGAGGGTTTCGACATAGGGGCCCCAAATCAGCCACATTCAGACCTCAAAAACCTATTGACAGTCAATATAGAAAAAAGGACCTGTAAGCCAGGCTGCCACTCTGCATTCTCCTTACTTATAGCAGTAACTGTACATAAGTCACTGAACAAGATAGCAGACTTCCTGCAAGGTCCAAACTTGTACGCAACTTCTCCCAGAACTCCTGCAGCAGAAGTTCTTATCGGTGCTCATATGCAAAATCCAGATTCATTTATTACAGGCACACTCCTAACCAGACAGTGCACGCTTCGGGCCCGAGACTTGCACCTTCTTTTCTTAAACACGTGTTCTTCCCAGGCAGTTTAGGAAACAGCTAAACACACATTCACCCCAGAAAAAGTCTAGGAGGCAAAATAGCTTCCAAAAGGTTCCCCCAAAAAATATATGTTTTCCCACCTCTGGAAATAAATCTTCTAGCACTTGGCTAGTTGCAGTAGATATAAATATTCTTAACTCAGGCTACTGGATCTTCCCACGCTATTGCCAGGACACTCTCCAGCAGGGGGCAGAAGTAAACAATAAATTGTACTTAGGGAAAAACTTGTGAAAAGCAGAGATATTAATTCAGGCAGGGGCTAACTACAGTCGCACAGCACAAAATTTAGAATAGGGACACTAGTGATTATAGCAGGGTCCCTAGATGTAAATAGCCAACCCATGAAGCTAAGGGATACTTTTGACTGGTGCTTTAAAGTGGACGTAGCCTGTAATGGCAGAACCTGAATATGTATGTAAATACTATCAAAAACATAAATTCCCCACTCACTTACCAGCCAGCCTGCTACAAAATGGAATTGACCCTGTCTACCAGTTCACATTAAAAACAAGGGGTTTAGTCACACACATTTGCAAATATATTTGTAAGCCGCAGTGGCCACATCAATCACCCCAGTGTACTGCAGTCCTAACTCTATAAGAGTCTCCCAAATTGGAGCACATATAGCAGTGCAAAGTTTAGGGACAGTTATGCATGGAACACCCAGCAAGGGCACAATGGCAGCTGAAGGTATCATGTGTTTTTACCATGAACTGTTAGACAGGGTCAATTTGGTTTTGTTGCACGCTGGCTGGTAAGTGAGCTGGGAATTCTTGTTTGTTTTTATGGGTGTTGCCCTTCCATGTGTAAAGGCAGTTATAGGTTGGGGTGGTTTCCATTTCTTTGTACTGTTGGTGAATTGGTGAGGGGACACATGAGATACCTTAAGTTGCCATTGTCCTTTTGCTGGGTGTCCCATGCATCCCCATACCTTTAAGGGGGGTGGGCTCCCTCCAGGCAAACCTACCCTTAATCTGTCCACTGCTATATGTGCTTCAATTTGGGAGGCTCTCAAAAATTATAGTTAGGACTGCAGTATATTAGGGTGCCTCAACATGGCCACTGCAGATTACACAAATATTTGCAAATGTGTGCTACTAAGCCCCTTGTTTTTAACATGAACTGTTTGACAGGGTCAGTTTGGTCTTGTTGCAGGCTGGCTGGTTATTGAGCTGGGAATTTTTGTTTGTTTTTGATGTGCGTTGGCCTTCTATGTGCTCCTTGCTGTAAAGCCTAATTATACGTTGGGGTGGTTGCCATCAAAAGTTTGGGCACCCCAGGTAAAAATTTGTATTACTGTGCATAAAGAAGCCAAGCAAAAATGGAAAAATCTCCAAAAGGCATCAAATTACAGATTAGACATTCTTATAATATGTCAACAAAAGTTAGATTTTATTTCCATCATTTACACTTTCAAAATAACATAAAACAAAAAAATGAAGTCTGCAAAAGTTTGGGCACCCTGCAAAGTTAATATCTTGTACTGCCCCCTTTGGCAAGTATCACAGGTTATAAACGCTTTTCGTAGCCAGCCAAGAGTCTTTCAATTCTTGTTTGAGGTATCTTTGCCCATTCTTCCTTACAAAAGTCTTCCAGTTCTTTGAGATTTCTGGGCTGTCTGTCACGCACTGCTCTTTTTAAGGTCTATCCATAGATTTTCAATTATGTTGAGGTCAGGAGATTGTGAAGGCCATGGCAAAACCTTCAGTTTACGCCTCTTGATGTAATCCCCCGTGGATTTGGAGGTGTGTTTAGGATCATTATCCATTTGTAGAAGCCATCCTCTCTTTAACTTCAGCTTTTTCAGAGATGGCATCAAGTTACCATCCAAAATTTGCTCAAATTTTATTTAATCCATTTTTCCTTCTACTCGTGAGATGTTCCCTGTGCCACTGGCTGCAATACAACCCCAAAGCATGATTGATCCACCCCCATGCTTAACAGTTGGTCAGAGGTTCTTTTCATTAAATTCTGTGCCCCTTCTTCTCCAAATGTACCTTTGCTCATTCCTGCCAAAAAGTTCAATTCTAACCTCATCGGTCCACAGAACTTGTTTCCAAAATGCATCAGGTTTGTCTATATGTTCATTTGCAAAGTTCAAACGCTGATTTTTGTGGTGAGGACGTAGAAGAGGTTTTCTTCTGATGACTCTTCCATGAAGACCATATTTGTATAAGTATCTCTATATAGTGGAATAGTGTACCACAACTCCAGTGTCTGCCAGATCTTTCTGGAGGGATCGTGCAGTCAAACGTGGGTTTTGAATTGTTTTTCTCACAATCCTGCGAGCTGTTCTGTCTGATATTTTTCTTGGTCTTCCAGATCTTGCTTTAACTTCTACTGTTCCTGATGACTGCCATTTCTTAATTACATTCCGAACAGAGGATATTGACATCTGAAAACGCTTTGCTATCTTCTTATAGCCTTCTCCAGCTTTGTGAGCGTCAACTATTTTCAGTTTCAGTTTTCTAGACAACTGCTTAGAAGATCTCATGGTGCTGATACACTTTTTGGGCAACATATGTGTGTATGTGTATAAATACATATAAGTGTGTGTGTATATATATATACCCCCTATACAGAAGTTCAGATGTTTTGCCTGACTCCAAAGACGCCCAAAAAATGCCCAAAAAAACGCCAGCTACAAAAACGCCCAGGTGTGTTTTTGCAGCAGGCGTTTTTTTTGGGCATTTTTTTGGGGTCTTTGGAGGCAGGCAAAACATCTGAACTTCTGTATAGGGGTATATATACACACACACTTATATGTATTTATACACATACACACATATAGGTGTTATAGCAGAGAAGCCATATGGGTGTTAATTATTTCATTAGCGCAAGCATAGTGTTCTGCTACTTTAACACCTATATATGTGTATGTGTATATATACATACATGTGTGTGTGTGTGTGTGTATATACCCCTACACAGAAGTTCTGATGTTATGCCTGCCTCCAAAGAACCCCAAAAAATGCCCAAAAAACGCCAGCTACAAAAACGCCCAGGTGTGTTTTTGCAGTAGGCGTTTTTTTGGGCATTTTTTGGGGTCTTTGGAGGCAGGCAAAACATCTGAACTTCTGTCTAGGGGTATATATACACACACACTTATATGTATTTATACACATACACACATATAGGTGTGATAGGAGCGGAGACATATGCCTGTTAATTATTTCATTAGCGCAAGCATAGTGTTCTGCTACTTTCACACCTATATGTGTATGTGTATATATACATACATGTGTGTGTGTGTATATATACCCCTACATAGAAGTTCAGATGTCATGCCTGACTCCAAACATGTCCTCAAAAAGCCCTATAAATGCCTGCAGCAAAAAGCCGGGTGACAGGTGAGAAGCCATATCGCTGTTCTATAAGTGACCTGACATGGAAGGGTTTTGTCACCCTGCCATAGCAGTCAGAGTCAGTTAACCCTACACTACACTACACTACGGTCCCCTTACACTTAACACTTTCCCTACAGAAACTAGATCATTAAATCTAACTATAGTGGAAAATAGTACCCTAACTACACTAGATATCCCTTTCCTCACACTAATAATTGCTAAATGACACTTTGAAGCAGAAGTAACAGAACTGCTTCCACTCTCTTCCACGTCCCTGTATTACAATGCTAGGAATTCGGCAGGGTTATCTTATATACTGGGGGGCATATTCACTAATGATTGGCCTCTGGACCCCCTAGTCACTCCAATCACATTCCTAGCATTCTCCTGCCCCCTCAATTGGCTTTTACTGATGGTTCTGGTCCAATCACGGGCTTTTAAAGCCCATTTCCTTTCCCATTGCATTTTGGTCGGTTTTGGTTGCCGAATTCCGAACTTTTTCAGCAAAAAGTTCGGAATTCGGCTGAACCTCGAACAGTCAATGTTCGGGTCGAACCGGTGGTCGACCCGAACCTTTCGATCATCCCTACTTATCAGTGATCAGCAGGGAGAGATTCCCTGCTGAGCAAGCAGATCGCCGATGCAGTCTGCCCCGTGTGAAAGGGGCCTTTAAAGAAAAAGCAAAATTAGCAGACTGAAATAGAAAGAGATGCTAAAAAAAAAAAAAAAATGGAGTACATATTTTTGTTGTAAGTATGTGTGTTATATAAAACTGTTTTCTTTCTCTAATACCAGGATTAAATGGATTTGAATTACTAAAGAAGAGGTAGAAATTGTATTGCCTTCTCTAATTAAAAAAGTAAGGAGAGAAATTTAAAAACATCATTATTTCATCTTTTTTTATGTTGTTTTTAAGTGTGTTAGCTGCCCTATACTGCACTCTCACAACCAAGCCATGAAAAAATGAACTAGTATCAATTGTAAAACTCCCCTTTCAAGGGGAAAAAGATAGCAACTAAAGGAAAAATAAGATAGCGTATACAATTGCAACCCAAGTCATATTGTAATTGAATATTAAAAATTACCTTTCCTTTTCAATCTGCAGCTGTTGTAATTTTCTGAAAATGCAATGCAATACGGCTACCTGGAGATTGTTCTGTACACAGAATGTATACTGACCACACCCCAGAAACATAATTTCCTACTTGTGTGATTGGCTCACCAATTTTCCCAGAAGTCTGTCTAAGATAGAAGTCAGATTTCTGGCATCCCCTGCAACAAAAATGTCATTTTTGGTGAGATACTCCCAATAAGAACACATCTAAAAGTGATGCAGGCCCAGCAGATTTCCTCATTAGTGCTTTGTAGCTGCACAGCTGATTGATAAATATGAAACCACTCCCATTAGACCCATTCAGCACAGAGGCACAGAGGAACAAACAGGGATTTCTTCAGAATAACAAAAGATAGAAATCTGCATCAAAGGTTGTTATAATCCTTGTAATGTACATAGATCACCCAGAGGGAAATGTTTTTTTTCAACAAAAGTGGAGTTACGCTTTAAGCACTATGCCTTATAGAAGACTAAGGGTTTTCTTCTTTTTCCCAGCATGCAGCAAAGTAGTATTTGTAAGAGTTGTGCCAAGACCATTAATGCTGCAGGGTACCGGCATTTTAAAGCAGCTGATCTTTCAAGGCAGAATGGAGGTAAGAGTCATTTATATTAGGGATAGACCGATATGTTTTTTTCAGGGCAGATACCGATATTTTGGTCACAACGTATCGGTATCGGCCGATATGGGTCAATATTTTGTGGTGGGTGGGTGGCTGGCTGGCTGGCACCCTGTGGTGGGTGGCTGGCTGTCTGGCATCCTGCGGTGGGTGGGTGGCTGGCTGGCACCCTGTGGTAGGTGGGTGGATGGCACAGGGGCTGTGGGTGGCCGGCTGGTACAGTGCCTGTGGCTGGCTGGTAAAGGGCCTGTGGGTGACTGGCTGTCTGGCACCCTGTCTGTGGGTGACTGGCTGTCTGGCACCCTGTGGTGGGTGGATGGCTGGCTGGCTGGCACCGTGTGGTGGGTGGGTGGCTGGCACAGGGGCTGTAGGTGGCTGGCTGGTACAGTGCCTGTGGCTGGCAGGTACAGGGCCTGTGGTTGGCTGGTACAGGGCCTGTGGGTGGCTGCCTGGCTCACTGGTACAGTGTCTGTGGCTGGCTGGCTGGTACAGGGCTTGTGGATGTAGGTGGCTGGCTGGCCCTGGGCTGCTGTGGGTGGGTGTATGGCTGTGATACACTCTCGCGAGACTAGTCCCTACTCCAGACGAGGCTGTCCAAGGCGAAGGAGGCGGCCTAAGAAGTCAGAATGACATCACAAAAATATCTGCAATATTGGCCAGTTCCGGACTGATACCGATATATCGGGAAAAGTGCATATTTCAGCTTTGCCGATAATCTGTCTATCCCTAATTTATAGCATACCTTCTTGTTCAGTCCCAGGCTGTACTCCACAGAAATTATGATTTACATACACTGCACTGATGATGGTCAAAAATCCCAAAACAGTTTTCAGCTGTTTGGAATAAATGGCCCTATAAAATTAGGTTATACTTGCACTGTACACCATTCTGGATGTGCAAATGGCTGGAAGGAGACATGTAAATACCTTCTGTTCTTTACTGTGATCCAATTGGATGGCTTTTTGATTTCTTACCTTTTTCTTCTTCTAACCTGTATGGATATACTCTACCATACCTACCCCAACAGGGTAATCTACACAGTTATTCCTCACGGATCTCTGCAATAAAATAACGATAATATGTTAGCAAGAGATTACAATTTTTTACTGTTGAATTAAGTGAAAAAATGTTTAAAGATAAGTTGTGTGAAAGGTAGAGCATGTGTTGGCATGATTGTTTAGGTCCAAGTGGTCTGTATACAGGCGTGGGTCGCATGCATGCACTGTGACACCACAGTGACTGTTACAATAAAATTTTAGCATCAAACAGTTCAACTATCCAGTGCTGGACAAGTTAGTAGTCTTTTGAAATCTATGCCACTCGTAGATTATTTTCCTTACAGTGGAGTGACTGATAAAGTAAATAACTGGGCTATCTTTTTAATACCTATGCCAGACTTAAGTCTAGTACACACCACAACCCGCTGGGTTGAACAAAAAGAAAAAACTGCCAGATTAGATCGGAGCCGCTGATTGGGAGCCCGTTGGCAGAACTTTTTCGGTCATGAGCCTTTGACAGAAACCGACGCGGCTGCCATACACACGGGCCCAATGTCGGCCAGTTTCTATTGAACTGGCCGATGCCATCCAACATTCAGCCCATGTGTACTAGGCTTTATCCACCGTCTTCCATCTGAGGGCCTTAGAGGGTTCTTTTGATCTCCAGGTTCTAATCACTGGCATGTAGTGTAATGTAAAACCTATAATTCAAGTTCATGGACTCAAGGTTTAAGAAAATGTGTGGCACCTTTATCTGTCAGTTAAAAAATGCTGAAAAGGTCTATAAATGTGCAGGGGTGTAATTGCTTTGTCACATGGTTGATTTTGACTGCAAATAATGGCAAACTGGTTTGACTAAACTGACAACTCCTTAAATAATCTATTTTTTGTATCATCAGTTTTAAATTGAATTTTCACAAAGCAATACAAAATATAAACTAAGAACAGAAAAAGTGCAAAAAGCACAAAAGGTACAATATGTACAAAGTGTCGGAATTTCAAACAAAGCAGAAAAAAACCAACAAAAAAAAAAAAACAAGACGGCAGTATCAGTCAATATAAGATGAGCTTCAGGTCCGACAGTGTACAAGCTAGTGTACAAAAGTTGCCTGCAATAATTGGATAAGAAGAAAATCTGTGCATCGGACCTTTCCATTGGCGAATACATGTGCACAGGAAGCTTCCGAGTATGACCCATAAGATGGGCCTCAAAGCTGAAGGTAGAAGACCCACCCGTGTGGTATACAAAAATAAATCAAAAGCAAAATTTAAATAAACTAGAAAACAATAAAAGGAAAAAATATAATGTACAAATGCTCAGTTGCACTCACAAATCTATATTGAATAAATTATTAATGGCATCCATCCCAAATTAAATATAGAAAAAAACAAGAAAAAGGAAAACCTGCTAAGGGACCTTTCCAAGGAGAGCGGGGGAAACTGGATGTTTAAGATGCCTGGAAATTAAATATCTTAATGAAATGTATATAATATATGAAGCAAAAGATGTATGTAAAAAGTGATAACTTTATTACATAATTACAAAAAAACATACAGTATTGTATACACTTGCAAACACAATCCTAAAAACAACATCTACTTTTAGAAACCTCAATGCATTGTCAAAGACAAAAAGAGGAAAACGGATGGACATGTGTGCTGGCACGCAGTGAACTTTGTATGGGACCCCAAACTCCTACGCGTTTCGACTTAGTATAGTCTTCCTCAGCTCCTTTAGCGCATATCTGCATGCACAATACAGAGAACAAATAAATGATTTGCATATATAACATACACAGAATGTATCAGGAGTACAAATACAGATAGATACACAGCTTACATACATATGTGGTCCACCCACAACTACATCCTGAGTTTTAATAGCCGCATACTGTGTGGGTAATACAGTCCCAATGGCTCGGGGACATACCAGGACAGCGGCCGTTACCCGGGAACCACAAGGCGCAGGGGCAGTAACGGATAAGCACAGACCTGGCGGAGAAATAAAGGGAGGAAAAGGGGAAAGAAATGCAGCAAGAAAGAAAAAGAAAATCTTAAGAAATGATCCCAAAAATAGGGAGAGAAAAACAAAAATAATAAGTATTAAAAAGTTTTCTTCTCGTATATCACATACCTATTCTTACTTAGTCAGAGCCAAATGATGAAACAACAATCAAAAAATATTCAAAAAAATAATAATAAGGGGCCTATAAGCCTCCACCAGTAGTATAAAGGCCTATTACAGCTCCCCTAAAGAGGGGGGGGGAGGTACAGATAAGACTGGCTATCACTCATAGGTCATATCTGAAAAAAAAAAAAAAAGGAAGGAAATGAAACAAGAAAAAAGAAAAGACAATAGACAAGGGTAAACCGAGTAAGTCTCCTTTAAAAAAAACACTTTGAAAAGGCAAATGGGGTGAATATCTTATTAATAAGAAACAAGTTACCTCTGTGACAGCCCCCGTAGCCTGCATACATCCCCACAGAAAGTGAGGAATGAAAATGCAGGCCAGGTATACAGGTATAAATAGGGAAGTATGACTGCCCACCCAGGCTGCAGCCCCAATCCCCACTTACTTGGCCACCAGAGACTGCTTCCACCCATGCCCATTAATGGAGGGATCCCTCCACTTGTTCCAATATATGGCCGCCTTCCACGCCAATGTGTGCAAAAGTCAAAGACAACCGCCCGAACCGGGGAATTCCACCCCTGGGGGTGCGGCAGTCAACCTCCGGCAGACGGAAAGTGTGCCGGCGGCCATTTTGGAAAGGGGCCGGAAAAGAGGAGACTCACCCCGGGGGGGGGGGGCAGAGATGCTACCTCCAAACCCCCCGAAAGGGAGAAGGGGCTACATGTGCTGGGTGGTACCCAAGAGGCACCCCATCCATAGCTGTCCCCAGGTCATGGAACAACAGCACACCCAAGATACACAAAGTCGTAATGACTGACTTCAAAATCAGACTCAATATATAAACTAGCAATAAAACACATATTGCAAAAACATAACCCACAGGAAAATGGGATCTGACATACAGGGGAAGAAAATAAAAAAGGGACTAGAGAGAAAAAGTACATGCAATAAAAAAAGAAGGGAAAAACCCCTATAGGGTGATACACAAAATAAAAAAATATTTAAGGGGGATTAGTGGCTATCAAATACCATAAAGAAATGTAACACTCCTACATAAGGTGTTCAGAGCGACCCGATATAAATCCTTCTAAGAAGGGCTTGAAACTGATTAAATCGCTCAAGCCCGGAGGGACGGTTGCTTTTAAAATATGGATCCAGCGTGCCTTTCTGTAGAAGCACTTTGTTCCAATCTCCCCCCTCCCTCTCTATTTGTGCTGGTGACATAATTTCTAATGCCCAAAAAGTAAGGATTGGCATATGGTATTTATGCGTCTGAGCGACATGTCTGCCTAATGTGATATAGGTATCCCCAATTTCCGCAGATGAAAAATACTCCCTCTTGGTTTTACCTATATAAAACACCCCACAGGAGCAATTCAATAGGTACATTACGCCCATTGTTAGGCAGTTGGCGTGATGTTTAGGCCTATGTTTCTGTTTATTAGGTAGAATATGTTTTTTTGAATCCCCTAATAAAGGGCACCATTGGCAGTTTCCACAGGGATGTGTTCCCCTTGGGAGACACACCTCCTCTGAAGAACTCTGAGATATAAAGACACTAGATACCAGTTTATCCCTCAAAGAAGGAGGTCTCCTAAAGGTGATCAATGGCTCAGAAGGTATAAGTTGGGCAATTTTTTTGTCAGCCTGCAGCAGGTGCCAAAAATTTGAAAGATATTTGCATAATATATTGTGTTTAACAGTTGGAACTTCTCTATTTTTATTCATAAGAAAAGTGGATCTCTCTTTTGCAGCCGCCTTATTAAAGGCCTTACATAAGCAATTTTTTGAATAACCTCTGTGCAGGAGCCGATCCCTCAGTTGGGAGGCTGCACGTTTGAACTTGTGGTCATCGCTACAGTCGCAACGCAACCTAAGAAACTGGGAATAGAGAATAGAGTTGATTAGTGGTTTGGGATGAAAACTATTAGCCATCAAAATTGTGTTGATAAAGGAAAAGGAATTGGCAGCACTCCAAGTTGAGTCAAAATCCAGATTTATTGACTGGACATCCAAATTATGACAATCGTGACAAGGTAGACGCGTTTCACACACTGACTGTGTGCTTAATCATTAGTAATGTAAGCACACAGTCAGTGTGTGAAATGCGTCTACCTTGCCACGATTGTCATAATTTGGATGTCCAGTCAATAAATCTGGATTTTGACTCAACCTGGAGTGCTGCCAATTCCTTTTCCTTTATCAAGTTTTCACGGAGGCGAGCCGGGGCATGCACCGGTGTGAGTCATCAGGCAATTACACCACCTTGAGCAGTGAGTCCTTGTCTCTTCAATCAAAATTGTGTTGCCAGCCGAGGGTTTGCGGAACAAATCACTCGTCAGAAAACCCTCAGGGGCAACCTCAACCAGTTGTAAGATTCTGGTACCTCCGGTACCCTTAATCACCACTTTCCTCTGTAATGCGTCCCACCTTTCTCTTCAGGTGGTACGCATATACCTTTAAGAACGATGATGTCACTGCTGAGCGCCGCAGAGCGGCTATTTCAACCGCCGGCGGTCTCACTCACATTGTTCGTTCAACCTGCCTTGTTATCCACATGCTTTCAAGCCTGTCTCTCGATCGGAACCTCCAGCTATTCTCTCTACCTGGAGCAGACCGGAACCTCGCTACTGATCCCTGTATCTCGCTACCGGACCATCCCTTATCTACTGGACCTCTCTAAACTACTAACATTACAAGTGATAAGTACCCCGCAGGGGAACCCTCCATAACCTTATTGCACTATCTACCTATGCACATTAAGGACTGTTACTACCTATCTATACTATCCTATCATCTGCACTGTTACATAGATTGCTAGCTCTTCAGCCTACTACCATCTATCATCTGCACTGCTGCATGGATTGCTAGCTCTCCTGTCTACTACTATCTATCCTTGCACTGGGTTAGTCTATCCTGTATTTATCATCTGCTGTCCTCACCACCTGTTAGCATACTCGATACTAACCTATCTGCATTCCTAAATACCATCTTGAACTCTGCTATACAAAACCTATCAAGTGATTACCATCCTTGTCACTGTTCACACCTGTCTCTTCAGCACATCACCTTCATACTATCATATACATCCTATCACTCCAGGAACATCTCATTGAGTGTGTATATATCTGTATGTTGAAGCTGACAGGCCCACGGTGATGAGTCCTGGAGAGTTGGATCTGGTATTCAACACATCTCTACATGACTACTGAGTGGAGATTTTGCAGCTGTAAATCCAGCCTAGAATAAAAACGCAGGAGCGTTACACCAGTATGTCTAAGAACGTAATTGTTTCATGACCGTATGTCATTGTGAAAGATTATATTCATTGACATTCATGGTCAAGAGGCAGCTCAGCAGGAGGGATGAGGAGCAATGGAGAAGTAGGAAAAGCCGCACAACCGGTTGAAGATGCAAAAAGTAAAATCCAGCTTTTTTGTATACAAAAAGATAAAATCATCCAAAATGTGACATGGGAGAAAAAAGCACGGTGGTTGACGCGTTTCACGGAGTCTTCCGCTTAGTCGTAAGCATGCTTGAACAATATAAGACACTGTTATAAATAGAGGAAAAACATTTCAATTCACATGTACCTCCCAGACCATGCCTGATTGAACACACACAGCTGCAGGTAATGATCCTCAATTAAGGGCACACAAACAACCCAGCAGGAATTATATGTATGTTTTAGCTTCACCTTAAACCAAACGCATAACAAAAGATTTTGTATATGCATAGAAACATTTATAATAAATGTAATATGAAAGTAGTAGAAGTGAATAAGCACCTGGTATAAAAGTAAAAGCCCAAAACCAAAGAAAAAAGAAAAAAGAAAAAAAGAGGGAGTAGAGAGTAAAGAACTGAGTACAAAAAATAAATAAAAAAAATAAAAATAAATATAGATAAAAATAAATATAAACCAGCAAAATAATAAAAAGATAATAAAAACATAGAAAAAACTTATAAGAGAAACAGAGAAAGTAGACAAGAAAAAAGGAAAAGAAATAGAGCTGGAAGTAGAAGGGGATACATATATAAAGATAAAGATGGGATGTAAAATTATATACAAATATATATATTATAAACATATATATTATATTATATTATATTATATTATACCCATATACTGAGAAGATATACAAAAATATATGTGTAGCTCTAGATATCACATGGCCCCATCCATTAGGAATATCCCTACAACTGTGTTCACATACACAGGGCGATATCACATAGCCCCATCCATTGAGAAACATTCCTACAGCTGTGTTCACATACACAGGGCGATCCACAAAGAGCCCTAAATTGAGGATGGACCCATCCCTCAAGACAAACACGTCATCTATGTAACGCAACCATAAAAGAAAATGTTTCGAAAAATGCGAAAACTTGTCCGAATGGAGGAGCCACCGTTCCCACTCCCCCAGGTACAAATTGACGTAGGATGGGGCACAACATGTCCCCATCGCTACGCCTTGTACCTGGAGGGAGTGGGAACGGTCAAAATAAAAACGTTTTCCTCTTTTTGTCTTTGACAATGCACTGAGGTTTCTACAAGTAGATGTTGTTTTTATGATTGTGTTTGCAAGTGTATACAATACTGTATGTTTTTTTGTAATTATGTAATAAAGTTATCGCTTTTTAGATACATCTTTTGCTTCATATATTATATACATTTCACATGGATATTTAATGTCCAGGCATCATAAACATCGCGATTCCCCCACTCTCCTTGGAAAGGTCCCTTAGCAGGGTTTCCTTTTCCTTGTTTTTTTTCTAGAAAAAATATAATGAAACCATCAGGTGTAATCAAGTAAATCTAAGCAAAGCAAAGCAACTACGTCTCACCCTTGAAAAAAAAAAAGTACCACTGCTGTAAGCCTGAAGGCAACACAGCAACCCATTCCAAATAAATATTTTCTAAAAATTCTTGCACAATGCTTAATGCTATACAGACATTTTTTTAGTTACTTCCTATTCTTTCACTTGCTACATTATCTATTTCCTTGATAAGTCAATGGACTCTTTTGCCACCCCATTCTGTTCCGTAACCTTTGACCAGCAGGTCATCTCCTGTCCTTGTCTTCCATTACTACGTCTTTGGCTGCCATAGCTCACTGACATCCCTAGCCACCTATGTAATCTGTTTGTTAAGCTGCATCCTGTCTGCTCACTATTTTATTCCAGACCTCATTTCTGGTGGATCTTATACAGCCAAACATTGCATTTGTGTGCAGCTGCTCTTGTTGTCAGCGTCTGTAATAGAAGTATTTGAGCAGATGTATATCTTGGAAGGCTGGTTAGAAATTATAATGGACAAATATCACATTAAAGCAATGTGAAATGCTAGGATAGGAAGCAAGAATGTGATTCATTAGAAGCAATTTTCATCCAAAATATTGAAAAAGTGACACAATATTTTCAAAACAAATTCAATGTGTCCTAATTACAAACCTTCAGACTTTTCTTTTGACTTCCAGTGTAAGCAGCATCTTTGCAGAATTATGATTATTATTTAATTCTACAATGGCAGCTATACTTCCTTGTAGAAGCCAAATGATAATAGCTAACTTTTATGACTATGTAATTATGCAGTAAGAATATTGCCGTAGTTACCATTTAGTAATTCTATTCATCTAAAAACACTAAAATACAAAAAAGCTTAATGTAAATGCTTTAAATGCAGTACTAAATATAAAAAAAAAGATATAAAAATAAATACAGTATCTCACAAAAATGAAAACACCCCTAACATATTTTATTATATCTTTTCATGTGACAACACTGAAGAAATTACACTTTGCTACAATGTAAAGTAGTGAGTGTACAGCTTGTATAAGGCCCCGTTCACATAGGGGCGATCGGACTCGGGGGGGGCGACCTCCGAGGTCACGGTGCGAGCAGCGCGCCGCGACCTCGGAGCGGCCGCCACGGACTTCATAACATTGAAGTCTATGGCGGTCGCCTCCGGGTCGCCCCCAAAGAAGCTCCGGACCCTTTTTCTAAGGGTCTATATTCTGCCAGTAACCAGTTGCAGTTGTAGTTCTGACTATCATTGGCAGCTCAAGTCTTAAATTGATGGCAGTTTATCTGATATTCTCTACAATTTCTCCAGTATGATGCTTTTTTTTGTGTTAAATTTTTGTTCTACACCTATTTTTCTGTTCTTCCGACAAACTTCAGTAAAATGTTGTTAAAAAAAAGACCTATCCATTACCATACAAGTCATGATAAGGCCTCCTTCACACAGTCATTTAGATGCATCCACTAGCTTTCAGCCGCAATATTCAGCGGATTCTTGAGGCATGAATGACTGGGGCATGTGAATAGCAGTGGCCGCTCATCCTATATAAACTAATAACAGGCTGGCAGAGCCCACTGCTGTTCTCCTTTAACCACGCACAAAGAAGTTACTTGCTATTAAGGATGTCTGAGCCTGGACGCAGTCAGCTGTTAGTCTGTCATTAGTTAATATAGGCTGAGCGGCTGCTGCTATCTGCATGCCTGATCATTCCAAATGCAAAATCCTGCTGATTCTTGCCACTGGAATCTGGCGGATGCATCCAAATGCCCATGTCAAGGAGGCCTACGATTAAAGCAGCAGTGGCTTTCCTTTCATTCTCAGCCCCAAATAGTCATTGACACCCATATACCCCTGCATATCTCAATTTTTGCCATAACATTAACCCCATCCCACCCAGCCCCAGCGTCCCTTTAAGGCCCTTGGGATGGGAAGGATCAGCCGATCATGGTAGCACTGTAGTTGGCTGTCACAACCATGGTCACATGTTTGGGAGCCAGTCCCGCTGATTCTGGATCATCAGCATGAATTTAGAGCGGTCTTTGACAGCTCGGTCACTGTGCTGGGTACGTGCAGTCAGCAAAGAAAGCTCTTGTGCCCATAAACGCATATGTGCAGCATGTAGGCGTCAAAGCCCACCCACAATGGGTGTTGCAATTTTTCTTTACTGTTAAAGCCCACCAACTTTGCTGCACATAAATGTGTTACCTGGACAGCAAGGGGTTAAGGAATAATGGGCAAATGTTCACAGGCAATCATTTGTTTTGCTATAAAAGCCCATGTTCATCTCTAAATTCAATAATAATTTACATTCATTTTTTTAAATGAGAGCAATGTAGGTACCAGCATTGGACTTTGTAACAGCCTCCTGCAATCCACTGTACAGAAGAGCTCAGACTGTGGGAGGGAAAAGCAGAACAAGGTCCATTGTGTTGTAGTGCTGTAGAGAGATGACCTCATCAGTCAGCTGTTTTTTCACCACTGTCCAATCATAGACTAGAAGGAAAGAAATGATCAGATTGTGTTACCTTAAGTGATACTGAAGTCTTGTTTTTTTTTTTTTTTTTGGTTTAAAAATAACAAACATGTTATACTTACCTGCTGTGAAGTGGTTTTGCACAGAGAAGCTCCGATCCTCCTCTTTTTGGGTCTGTTGCCGGCGCTCCTGGCCCCTCCCTCCTGTCGAATGCCCCCACAGCAATCAGCTTGCTATAGGGGCACCCGAGCCAGGGGATTTTCTGAGAGAAATCCCCCTAAGCAAGGCACGTGATCCTGTGTCGACACGCGTAGGGGAGGGGCAAGGACAGTGCAGGCACCCAGTTCCTTACGAGGAGAAAGTATTCAGCGGGAAGACAGCGGTTTGGGGGAATTTTAATACACAATTGCCTCATTTAGCCTGCTGCACTGGAAGTACCAGGAGTATGCGAGTACTAAATTTTGAATATGTTTTAATAAAGTTAATGTCAAAAAAGGTATAAGCACTATTGGAGCTTTTTCAACCATATGCTATCCACTGACAGGGATATTGCTATATGGAAGAGCATAGAAGCCGGGACATCTAGACCTTTCTGATTGAGCCCTGGAGAGACTCGCAAGTGCTGTTGTCCTAACTTAAGTGCGGGGTAACACACCTTGACGTGAGAATACACTCAAAAGGGGGGGGGAGCACGCGTGGGGTGGCACATCATTTCTTTGGAGCACTTATAATTTGAGATATCTGATCAAGGAGTTTTTAATGGAATGGGATTTGTTGAAGGGTTCACGTCACATAGGAAATATATGAACTGCACATCAGAAGACTATGTTTAAGCACTATGAACTGGCGTCTGTCATTATAGCCTTATTGGCGACTATAAGGAACAATATAGATATAAAGGGAGAGAAGGTTGGACAGGAGGAACACAAAGTCGCAGCATATGCAGATGATGTTATATTTTATATCACTTACCCTAGAATAACCCTCCCAAATGTTAAGGAGCTGAAGAGATATGGGGAACTATCAAATCTTAAGATAAATCCAATAAAGTCAGAAATCTTGAATATTGGGTTAAATAAAAAAGAAGAGCAGGCATTGCAGAGGGAATTCCCATTCACCTCGGAAAAATCTAAATTAAAATACCTCGGGATAAATTTAAATCTGTACTAGGCGAATTATATACCCATGTTAAATGAGATAAAATCAGACATCAGAAAAATATTGAGCCGTCCACTTTCATGGCTGGGGAGAATAAATATATTTAGGATGATAATTTTACCCAAAATATTACATAGATTCCAAATGTTACCAGGCGCCATCCCACTGACATATTTTAAAACAATAAAAACAATGTTGTTAAACTTTATAAGGCAGGGGAAAAAAACCTAGAGTGCGGTATATGGCACCTAGTAGAGATAAATCACAGCGGGGACTAGCAGCACCAGATATTAAAAGATATTACATGGCAGTTATATGACAGAGTGGAAAAAAGAAACTTGGATAAAGATGGGTTAAGATTGAAACCACATTAAATGGCACACAATTGGATAAGAATATTTGGATTCCACCAAAATATAGGGAAATACAACAAGACACGCATGAAATAACGAGAGTTGTATATAAGATTTGGGACATATTTCACAGACAAGCCAAGTGGGTACACAACTCTCCATTACTACCATTAGATGGCACAAAATATTTTGCATCAGGAAATGAGAAACAATTTGGTGATTGGGTAAAAAACACACAGCTAAATAACACGCAGAAGAAAGATTAGGCCATACCACAAACTCAACACTAGGGGTGGAAACGTGATTTTAAATGAATGGAGATATTTCAAGTTAAAACACTTTGTGGGATCTGTTCCTCAGCCCATCAGATCAGAGAAAGAGCTGAACCTTGTGGAAAAGCTCTGTAATCCATTAACAAAAACAAAACATAAGTCGTCTCAGATATACAAGATGTTAACTGAGATAGTGGGAATGAGGAAACCCCCATTCATAGAAAAAAGAAAATAGTATCACGCTTAAAAGAACATGAAGTGAGTCCTGACCTGAGAGCCGTATATTGCTCTGCTATAGACGTGAATACCGTCGAAATGAACTATAAAAGTTTATCAAGATGGTATATAACACCGGAAAAAGCACATAAATGCCAACCAGAGAAATTGAACTTGTGTTGGAGGGGATGTGGGGAGCAAGGTACAATGCTTCATATCTGGTGGGAATTCCCTAAGATTCGAGAATATTGGTTTAAGGTAAAACAACTTATTACAGAAACTACAGGTGTGAACATCACGGATTACACATGGACATGTCTGTTACAAGATTAAAGCATTATAGAAATACGATCGCCCCAAACCTGTTGAATGCAGCAAAAGGGACAATCCCAAAAAAATGGTTAGAGACAGAAGGTCCCACCGTAAGAGAGTGGTGTCGTAGAATCGAATTTATATACAACATGGAATACCTGAGTAGTAGAGATGAGGAACAAGTAGACAATTTTTCTAATAAATGGAGACAATGGGCAGATTTCAAAAAGATTAAAGAATATACTGTATATAAATATGGATGGATTAGGGGGGCGACTGGAGTCCTGTAAACGTAAATAGAGAGGTAGGAGAAGGAGTGCAACATTGGAATGGAGTGGTAAAAAGAAAAAGGGGGGGGGATAGGGCCTGTGGGTTATAGGAAATTAAGTTGAGTTTGAAATATGAAATTAAAAATTAGAAACAATTATTAAAAAAAAAAAGGGGGGGGGGCTTTATTTAGGCACTATGAACTGCATGTTCTGTTGTTTAACATTGTGATATTATTTTGTTATCATAAGTGTTGACACTCAATTTGTTAGCATATATTAATTATATATGTCTGGATAGGTATACACAGGGCGGCACATATAATGATTTAATGCTGTATGTTGGGACTGTGTAAAACTCTCAGAACTGGATGGACAGAAATACTTTGGCAAGTAAAGCAGTTCTGTATGTAATAATGTGTATTTAGCTGTTTGCCTGGAGATCTTCTTTGAATAAATGTGACTTTGACTTCTGACATTGACTTTGACATTACAAAAGTAATGGAATCCTTATAGATGATATTTTTCCAACATTATCTACAAAACTCATACTATGCAATTGCATTCTCTAACGTCACCTGCAATAGCTTACATGTTTCCCATGCTTTACTGTGCCACATAAATCACATTGATAATTAGCGGCGTGTCACACCAACTCATAAATATGTGAACGTGGTCATATCTGAGAAAGTGTTAGCTGTATGTGAGCAGAGGTAATGCTGTATCTGTTACACCACTGGAATGTGCTGGCATGGTTCCAATACAACAACGGGTCTCATAGGCCCCATCATAGGAGAAGGTCAGGGGAAATAATTGAAGACACCTGATGTACATAAAAAAAAAAAAAATTGCATCAAATTTTTAGCTAACAGTACCTTGGATTGGCAGGCAGGATTCTTTGACCTCCTTTTGTGACCTAAACAATTTATGTTTTAAAGTGTCACTGAAACATATCTTTTTAAAAGTAAGTAATGAACGTATGGCACCAGGCCCCCCTAGTTCACTAATGAAAGGCACATGCCAGACTGCAATAGTGGTAATAAGGCATGAAGGGTGCAAGAAAAGAGAATTAAACCATTGCAGATTTCATATACACTATATTACCACTTGCCGACCGCTGCCCGACTATATACGGCGGCGGTCAGCCCCTCCCAGGCAAAGTGACGTACCGGTACGTCACTAGCCTGGGAGCGAATAGGGGGTGAGCGCGTGCCGCCGGAGGCGCGCTCCCGCCCCCGCTCGTACCCGAAGAAGCCGGCGCGTGTGACCGGCGGACCCGATGTCCGCCGGCGCGTGTGACCGGCGGACCCGATGTCCGCCGGTCACTCGCGATCGTTGGGTGGAGAGGGAGAAAGGCAGGCGGCTAATGTAAACAAAGCCGCCTGTCACTCTCCCCTGTGTAAAAGCACTGATCACTCGGTCCTGCTATGTAGGACCGTTGATCTGTGCTGTTACACACAAAGCCACATCCAATCACAGTAAGAAACCCGCCCCTAGGGACACACTTAACCCCTCCCTCTCCAATAAAGTTAACCCCTTCCATCCCAGTGTCATTTTTACAGTAACAGTGCATATTTATAGCACTGATTACTGTAGTAATGTCACTGGTACCCCCAAAAGTGTCAAAAATGTCAGTCAAGGGTCCGATCTGTCCGCCGCAATGTCGCAGTCCCGCAAAAAAAAACGCAGATCGCCGCCATTGAAAAAACAATAAAAATGACAAAAATCTTTCCCTTAGTTAGTAAACGCAATAACTTTTCGCAAACCAATCAAAATACGCTTTTTTGCGATTTTTTTTTTTTTACCAAACATATGTAGCAGAAAACAAATTGGCCTAAAATGTTAAAAAAATTTGATTTTTACATTTTTTTGGGGGGGAATTTTTATATAAAAAAATGTGACAAATATTGTTATTTTTACAAAATTGTCGCAGTTTTTTTGTTTATAGCGCATGATCAAATAATCGCACAGGTGATCAAATACCACCAAAATAAAGCTCTGTTTGTGGGAAAAAAAAGGACGTCAATTTCATTTAGGTACAGCGTTGCACGACCGCGCAATTGTCCGTTAAAGTCATGCAGTGCCGAATCGCAAAATAGGCCCTGGTCAGGAAGGGGGGTAAAATCTTCCGGAGCTTAAGTGGTTAATGGCATTAGAGTCTT
Organism: Pelophylax lessonae; assembly: GCF_965119305.1. Classification (NCBI taxonomy): domain Eukaryota; kingdom Metazoa; phylum Chordata; class Amphibia; order Anura; family Ranidae; genus Pelophylax; species Pelophylax lessonae. The sequence continues at coordinate 322,509,818 of NC_138772.1, read as the reverse complement.
AGTCCGTAGGGTTCAATATTGAGTTGGCCCACCCTTTGCAGCTATAACAGCTTCAACTTTTCTGGGAAGGCTATCCACAAGGTTTAGTAGTGTGTCTATAGGAATGTTTGACCATTCTTCCAGAAGCGCATTTGTGAGGTCAGGCACTGATGTGGACGAGAAGGCCTGGCTCGCAGTCTCCGCTCTAATTCATGCCAAAGGTGTTCTTTTGAGTTGAGGTCAGGACTCTGTGCAGGCCAGTCAAGTTCCTCCACCCCAAACTCACACATCCATGTCTTTATGGACCTTGCTTTGTGCTTTGGTCCAAATCATTTTGTGGAGGGGTTGTTTTCAGGGGTTGGTCTTGGCCCCTTATTTCCAGTGAAGGGAACTCTTAAGGCGTCAGCATTCCAAGACATTTTGGACAATTTAATGCTCCCAACTTTGTGGGAACAGTTTGGGGATGATCCCTTCCTGTTCCAACTTGACTGCACACCAGTGAATAAAGCAATCATAGCAGGTGACAGAAACATTTGAGCATGTTACACCCTGTCATAATCCCACAAGTTTCTTTGTTGCTTAAACATCTAGATACATCCGGGGCTACCACTCACTCTTCTCCTGGGCACATCTCTCCTACACTCCCTTCTTCTTTTCAAGGGTCCTGGACCAAAAGATGTACAAAGTACTTATCTTCCCTAAAACCCTCATCGCCCGATGACTTGCTGCTTCCTTCCTGACACTCAACCCAGCAGTCTGCCTATGCACTCGACTGTCTCTGCTGTCCTGAAACCAGCTGGACTAGCTGTCACTTTTCCACCTTTGTCCTGCTCTGCATTGTAAGGTGGCCCAGGGAAAGCTACACTGGCTGCATGCTTCTTCTGTTGAGGTCCAGCAATCAATTTCACAGCCTTGTGCAGCTGTGGGAATGATTTACTAAAACTGGAGCGTGGAAAATCTGTTGCAGCTCTGCACAGAAACCAACCAGCTTCCATGTTTTTTGGTCAAAGCTTAATTCAGGGGTCTTCAAACTATGGCTAGTCATGTCTGTGGAGTTTTACAATGCCTCATGGGATGTGTGGTTCCCCAACAGTTGGAGGGCCATAGTTTGAGGATCCCTGGCCTAATTGAACAAGCTGAAGTTAGAAGCTGATTGGCAACCATGCACAGCTGCACCAGATTTTGCACAATTCAGCTTTAATAAATCAACCCCTGTGTGTTTTAGGAGATGACAGAAGATGCAGAGAGTGGGACCAACTACCAAAACAACAGCTGAGCTCGGCAAAATACCCCAAGAGAGTGGCTCTACGGTTCTCCCATCACTTTGATAGTTGATCATGCTTAGTCTTTCACAAGCCACTGTCATTGCTCCTGGATAAAAAAAGGCTATAAACACTGTATGTCATGTTTATGCATAATTACACTGAATCTTCTTTTTCAGCCTTATGTACAGATCAAAGATTTGTCCTTTGATCTGTACATAATGTTAATTCCAGCAAAAAAAAAAAAAAAAGAATAAACAGGCTTCACATTGATGTTCTGTGGCAAGAAAATGCAACAATTTGGGAGTTCATCCATTTAGAAATAGCATCCCAATACACACGTACAGTAGCTGTCAATGCATCTGCAATGCATGTAATAATGCACACACAAATTTAAATGGCCCCTTTATCATGTTTTCCTGTTAATCCTTCATACGTGTATTTCTACTTTTGCAGCCCAATTGGGATAACTCCTACTTTATATTTGTTACCTATTCCCATTCATATAGCATTTTAGAACATTGCAAATATTTAAACAAAATTATTTAAAATAGCAGCTTGCCTTTTTTAGATGCTCTTTCTGGAAATTAAGGACTGGAAAATCCTACTTAATTCTCTTTGTTTATCAGGCTGCTTGGGAGGTGCATTCGCCATAATTAACCCAGTCAATACTGTGTTGTTTTCTTTTTGTAAGAATCATACTTCACTAGGTGTGATGCAACATCGGTCTGATGCTGCATCTGTCCCCTGGTGCTTATATCACTGGAGCGCTGGGGAGGGGGGGGGGGGTGGGAGCGGCCGATTTAGGCTCTCAGCGGCTTACCGGGTGCCGGTCCAGGCTTCAGCCCGCTGTCTGCTGAAAATGGGTCACAGGAGTGCAAAATGAACTGCACTCCTGTGATCCACAAGAGAAGTACATCCAAATGAGCTTTGGCTGTACTTCTCCTTTAAATATTTAGAAACTAGGCTTCTTTATTGTATGTAATAAGACAGAGATCATCCTGTTCTAAGGCTTTCTATCGAGACAGGCCCACACTGAGTGTGTTCAAAAATGTTTGCACTAAGCCATAAGGCCTTCTCTTAACCGGTTGCCGACCGCCACACGACTATATACTGCGGCGGTCTCAGCCATGGCCAGGCAGAGTGACGTACCGGTACGTCACTTGCCTGTCACTTCCTTGTGAGCCAATAGCGGCGTGTGACCGACGGACCCGATGTCCGCCGGTCACTCGCCGATCGTCGGTACAGAAGGAGAAAGTCAGGCGGCTGATGTAAACAAGCCGTCTGTCATTCTCCCCTGTGTAGAAACAGTGATCAGACGGTTCTACTATCTAGGACCGTTGATCACTGTTCCTACACTAGTAGCCACAGCCAATCACAGTAGAAAGCACGCCCCTAGGGACACACTTAACCTCCCTCCCCAATAAAGTTAGCCCCTTTCCTGCCAGTGTCATTTTGCAGTAACAGTGCATATGTATAGCACTGATTACTGCAGTAATGTCACTGGTAACCCCAAAAGTGTCAAAAATGTCAGTCAAGGGTCCGATCTGTCCGCCGCAATGTCGCAGTACCGCAAAAAAAATCGCAGATCACCACCATTACGCGTTAAAAAAAAACACCAAAAATGACAGAAATCTTTCCTTAGTTAGTAAACGCAATAACTTTTGCGCAAACCAATCAAAATACGCTTTTTGCGATTTTTTTTTTTTTTTACCAAACATATGTAGCAGAAAACAAATTGGCCTAAAATGTTAAAAAATTTTGATTTTTACAATTTTTTGGGGGGGAATTTCATATAAAAAAATGTGAAAAATATTGTTATTTTTGCAAAATTTACGCTTTTTTTTTGTTTATAGCGCAAAAAGTAAAAATCGCACAGGTGATCAAATACCACCAAAAGAAAGCTCTGTTTATGGGAAAAAAAGGACGTCAAATTCGTTTAGGTACAGTGTCGCACGACCGCGCAATTGTCCGTTAAAGTCAGGCAGTAAAAAAATCGCAAAAAAAACCCTGGTCAGGAAGGGGGTAAAATCTTCTGGGGCTTAAGTGGTTAAGAAACATATAAAGGTACAAATATTTTTAGATTTTTTTTCTTAAATTTCACTGTAAAAGTTGAAATACGCTGTCAAGCCCGGTACACATGCACCAAAGTTCATCAGGAACTGGCCAAATTTCAGTATACAGTATTTCACAAAAGTGAGTACACCCCTCACATTTTTGTAAATATTTTATTATATCTTTCCATGTGACAACACTGAAGAAATTACATTTTGCTACAATGTAAAGTAGTGAGTGTACAGCTTGTATAACAGTGTAAATTTGCTGTCCCCTCAAAATAACACAACACAAAGCCATTAATGTCTAAACCGCTGGCAACAAAAGTGAGTACACCCCTAAGTTAAAATGTCCAAATTGGGCCCAAAGTGTCAATAGTTCACCAGAGCATCGCAGATTGCCACTGAAGTCCTCTTCCACTCCTCCATGACGACATCACAGAGCTGGTGGATGTTAGAGACCTTGCGCTTCTCCACCTTCCGTTTGAGGATGCCCCACAGATGCTCAATAGGGTTTAGGTCTGGAGACATGCTTGGTCAGTCCATCACCTTTACCCTCAGCTTCTTTGGCAAGGCAGTGGTTGTCTTCTTGGAGGTGTGTTTGGGGTCATTATCATGTTGGAATACTGCCCTGCGGCCCAGTCTCTGAAGGGGGGGATCATGCTCTGCTTCAGTATGTCACAGTATATATTGGCATGCATGGTTCCCTCAATGAACTGTAGCTCCCCAGTGCCGGCAGCACTCATGCAGCTCCAGACCATGGCACTCCCACAACCAAGCTTGACTGTAGGCAAGACATACTTCTCTTTGTACTCCTCACCTGGTTGCCGCCACACACGCTTGACACCATCTGAACCAAATAAGTTTATCTTGGTCTCAACAAACCACAAGACATGGTTCCAGCAATCCATGTCCTTAGTCTGCTTGTCTTCAGCAAACTGTTTGCAGGCTTTCTTGTGCACCAACTTTAAAAGAGGCTTCCTTCTGGGATGACAGCTATGCAGACAAATCTGATGCAGTGTGTGGTGTATGGTTTGAGCACTGACAGGCTGACCCCCCACCCCTTCAACCTCTGCAGCAATGCTGGCAGCACTCATACATCTATTTCTAAAAGACAATCTCTGGATATGACACTGAGCACATGCACTCAACTTCTTCAGTCGACCATGGCAAGGCCTGTTCTGAGTGGAACCTATCCTGTTAAACCGCTGTATGGTCTTGGCCACTGTGCTGCAGCTCAGTTTCCGGGTCTTGGCAATCTTCTTATAGCCTAGGCCATCTTTATGTAGAGCAACAATTCTTTTTTTCAAATCCTCAGAGAGTTCTTTGCCATGAGGTGCCATGTTGAACTTCAAGTGCCCAGTATGAGAAAGTGAGAGCGATAACACCAAATTTAACACAGCTGCTCCCCATTCACACCTGAAACATTGTAACACTAATCAGTCAAGACACCGGGGAGGGAAAATGGCGAATTGGGCCCAATTCGGACATTATCACTTAGGGGTGTACTCATTTTTGTTGCCAACGGTTTAGACATTCATTAATGTACACTGTTATACAAGCTGTACACTCACTACTTTACAATGTAGCAAAGTGTAATTTCTTCAGTGTTGTCACATGAAAATATATAATAAAATATTTACAAAAATGTCAGAGGTGTACTCACTTTTGAAAGATACTGTATATGTACTGATACCTGTTCAACAGAAGACGACCAAACAACCGGAATCTGTGGAACAGACTTACTGGAAAAGTATTCTATCAGTGCTTGCAGCCAATAGCTGCAAGCGCTGATCTGTATGTTCTGATGGTGGGGGGAAGTCCCCACTGTCAGAATACAATAGCTCAGCGGTAGAGATCCCTGCATCACACATCATTGTGTTAATGCAGAGAGCTATCATTTTATTTTGTTCAACCCTCTGGTTGAATAAAAAAAAAAAACAAAAACTGAACGTGTATAGCCAGCATAAAGCGTTTGTTACCTCAACATTTCATATTCCTGATATGTGCCTGCTGTACCATGTAATTTTATGAAAAAATATCCTGTTCTCTTTGTATTGCTTCCCTTGTGTGGAATCCCTGGTGTTCCTGCCAGTCCCTCTGTTTTCCTATTAAAAACTGATCACACTAAGCAGGGGAACACACAGTGGTCAGTTCTCTAACTATGCTGGGAACTCAACCTGCTCTCTTCCAATCATCAGACTTGTATTGACACACCCCTCCTGCATAGCCTGTCACTAGGAAGCTCAGAGTGCTGCTGCTTCACCTCCCCCAGCACTTATGCAGCTGAGAACATAGGGAATGTGATCACTTATAAAAAAAGGAAAAAAGGTATTTATAATGTTTTTTTTTTTTTTGTATATCTGTACAAAATGTTTTTGCCTTTCATTTCTATTGTAAACTGAATGGGTTGTTTCACAAGGTGATTGTTTATAATCCCTTTTCTCCTATGCTTTTTTTTGTATGATTTGTACTTTTATTTTTTTTTACTATTTTTTTTGCAGACTTTGCTTTTTCCTTAGCTTTCTTCTTTTGATTTTGGAGTGCTATACTATACTATTCTATCCTACCCTTTCCTATTTATATCATTACTGTCCTATTATATGTATATTAAAAGCTGGTATTGTCAGCCTATTTCCTGTTTAAACATATGGGCATTCAATCAGTGTTTCTGCTTTTATTTTCCACTCTCCTCTATTAACTCATATGAAAACTCCAATACCCTAATCACAATCAACTCACTCATTGCACACATATTACTTATTTGTCAATCAATGCTCTAATAGCTGTCCACATAGAATTGCCACCTCATCACTTGAAAACCAAACACATATTAATTACACAGGTTCTGTGGCTGATTAAGGTGCTAGTTAAATTCACTTAGTGCCTTATCTGCCTTAAATCGGTAGTATACTCAGCCCTTTGTTCTCTCCAACTTAATTCTAAGCCTGTAATATGTCATTATAAATCAAATAGCCCATAAATAATATAATAAAAATGTTCCTTACATCTGCTATTTGTTCCATTCTGGTGGTTTTTTTTCTCTTCTTTAGCGCCGCCATCCTTGCTGTGGTTTCCATCTCCTGATCTGTGCAATATTTCCGCCCTCATTGTGTGTAGTGTTCGGAAATCCCGCGTATGCGCACTAGTGAGGTAGTGGAGGATTTTCTGAATGGGGACGGTTGGAGTTTTGCGTGAGCACGGGGCTGACGTCCAGCAAAGGAAATGCGGCAGCCCGGTCATAGACCCTGCATTATTCCGGCAGCAGCATTAGCTTGCCGGAAAATCAGGGTACACAGAGCACGCGCGGGTGACGTCATTCGCAAGTACTACAGAAATATCAAGAGAACGGCAAAAGTGAGTGGCAAATGACAAGGTTAGATATGTAATATGCACAGTTATGATTTAAATTCTGAAAAGTACCAGAAATTAGTATACTACCGCTTTAAATTAGCCCCAGAACCTGTGTAATTAATATGTGTTCGGTTTTAAAGGGATGAGGTGGCAACCCCATGCCTACACCTCATACACCACTCTTGCACCAATCCATATGCCCTCTACTCTTACACCTCACTCACATCCCCACAATTATTCCTGATTTATCTATGTGCTCTGTCCTACCCAATGACACCTGTCACTGGTGTCACCTAATCACCATTAACCTTCTGCCACCTGCCTACACATTACAAACCTCTCCGACGTATCCCTGTGATCTTTGCTCCCTCCAGCATCTTCCACTGGTGCCACCTAAATTAATTGCCATCAACCCTCTGCTGCTTGCTGACACCTCACACAACTAATCCCAGTAGCTCACTGATTAATACCTTTGCTCTCCAATTCCCTCTGCCATCTGTCAATGGTGTTCCCTAATCACCATCAGCCCTGTGCTGTAAGATACTGTACATCAGAAAATATTTTTTTTTTACCTTCTCTTACCTTCTTTACAAAAATGGGTCAAAAACCTATGGTTTTATCCATAGGTGTATGCAGCCTATTGCATTAGGGTGTCCACCCCAAAGATCAACCACGCATGCCTTTCTCTGCAGCCTCAGCTGCACGGGACTTAGAATGAATTAGAAGTGCTCTGTGCTAAGCGGCTTTCTGTTCATTCACAAACTGAAGCATAGGAAACAGTTTCCTATGCTTCAGTTATGAATGAACACAGTGAGCGAGTGTGTTCACTGTGTTCATTTAGAAATGAAAGGGGTGGGTAGCCCCTTCCCTTGCTCTCCATTCTGAAACATCCCCCAGAGCAGCCAATGGTGGGATAAGAGGAGAAAAGCCAGCACTGCTAGGGTAAAAGGTGCAAGAATCCACACGTAGTAATTACGGTGTGCCCAGACACACCTGGAACACCACCTGCACATGCCCATGGTCTTATCACAAACATTTTAATGAAAGTGGAAAAGAAGAATATAAAAAGGAAAGGTAGGGGATTGTAGGGTATTTTACAATGATCTTAACCTCTTCACACCGGAGGTATTCATATACAGTATCTCACAAAAGTACACCCCTCACATTTTTGTAAATATTTTATTATATCTTTTCATGTGACAACACTGAAGAAATGACACTTTGCTACAATGTAAAGTAGTGAGTGTACAGCTTGTATAACAGTGTAAATTTGCTGTTCCCTCAAAATAACTCCACACACAGCCATTAATGTCTAAACCGCTGGCAACAAAAGTGAGTACACCCCTAAGTGAAAAGTTCCAAATTGGGCCCAATTAGCTATTTTCCCTCCCCTATGTCATGTGACTCGTTAGTGTTACAAGGTCTCAGGTGTGAATGAGGAGCAGGTGTGTTAAATCTGGTGTATCGCTCTCACTCTCTCATACTGGTCACTGAAAGTTCAACATGGCAACTCATGGCAAAGAACTCTCTGAGGATCTGAAAAAAGAATTGTTGCTCTACATAAAGATGGCCTAGGCTATAAGAAGATTGGCAAGACCCTGAAACTGAGCTTCAGCACGGTGGCCAAGACCAAACAACCATTAACCAGGACAGGTTCCACTCAGAATAGGCCTCACCGTGGTCGACCAAAGCAGTTGAGTGCACGTAATCAGCGTCACATCTAGAGGTTATTTGGGAAATTGACGCATGATTGCTGCCAGCATTGCTGCAGAGGTTGAAGGGGTGGGGGTCAGCCTGTTAGTGCTCAGACTATAAGCCGCACACTGAATCAAATTGGTGTGCATGGCTGTCGTCCCAGTAGGAAGCCCCTTCTAAAGATTATGCACAAAAAAGCCGAAAAACAGTTTGCTGAGGACAAGCAGACTAAGGACATGGATTACTGGAACCATGTCCTGTGGTCTGATGAGACCAAGATTAACTTATTTGGTTCAAATGGTGTCAAGCTTGTGTGGGGAAACCAGGTGAGGAGTACAAAGACAAGTGTGTCTTGCCTACAGTCAAGCATGGTGGTGGGAGTGTCATGGTCTGGGGCTGCATGAGTGCTGCCGGCACTGGGGAGCTACAGTTTGTTGAAGGAACCAAGAATACCAACATGTACTGTGACATACTGAAGCAGAGCATGATTCGGAGACTGGGCCGCAGGGCAGTATTCTAACATTATAACGACCCCAAACACACCTCCAAGATGACCACTGCCTTGCTAAAGAAGCTGAGGATAAAGGTGATGGACTGGCCAAGCATGTCTCCAGACCTCAACCCTATTGAGCATCTGTGGGGCATCCCCAAACGGAAGGTGGAGGTGCGCAAGGTCTCTAACATCCACCAGCTCCGTGATGTCATCATGGAGGAGTGGAAAAGGACTACAGTGGCAACCTGTGAAGCTCTGGTGAACTCCATGCCCAAAAGGGTTAAGGCAGTGCTGGAAAATAATGGTGGCCACACAAAATGTCGACACTTTGGGCCCACTTTGGACACTTTCACTTAGGGGTGTACTCACTTTGGTTGCCAGCGGTTTAGACATTAATGGCTGTGTGTTGAGTAATTTTGAGGGGACAGCAAATTTACACTGTTATACAAGCTGTACACTCATTACTTTACATTGTAGCAAAGTGTAATTTCTTTAGTGTTGTCATATGAAAAGATATAATAAAACATTTACAAAAATGTACTCACTTTTGTGAGATTCTGTATGCGGCCTCTCGGCAGGTGGGCCTTAACGGTAGAGGCCGACTTTATTGCTCACCAGAATGTAAACAGAGCTGTGCGCTCCCGGCACAGTTACTGGCGGCTAACGGAAAGCTCTGATCTCTACTTGCGATCGGGAGCTTTCCGATCTTGTGACCACTTTAACAGCCAACCACTGCAGCCACATGATCAAAAACCCTGCTCAACCTCCCAGCATCAGAAACCTCCTAAATGGTTGGGAGGAGCCAGCATTAAGAGGTTATTAACTCTAATAATAGAGTTAAAGTGGTTGTGAACCTCAGATATGAAATATGAACAAATCATGTCCCTCTATAGTGTAAACTTGTCTCAATCCAGAGCACTTAGTGTAAATTCTGTCTTCTGCTTCTTTCCTCTGGAATAAGCATGAGTTGCTTCTGACAAGTTTTCCTGACACCAAGAGAATAATGGTGACTGGGGAGGGACCTCCAGCTGATTGACAGCCTCAGCTTGGTTCCTGTTTGAAGGGGGTGTGTCCCTTCCCTCCAATCAGCTCTAAGCTCTCCTCAGTGATGTCATTTCAGCTCCCCACCCCCTGCTTTTCAGAGCTGAGGGATCCTGTGTAAATTCTGCACTTTGAATGGATCAAGGGGAAAGACAGTTGTAGTTAAACAGGTCCAACTTATGTAGGATGATTTGTTTCTTCTCCTGAAGCCAGTCAATTCACTAAATAAATATAAGGGTTTACAACTACTTTAATGATATTAATAATAATTAACTAGGTAGTAACAATATTAATATTAACAAAAGAGCTAACTGATGTTATTTATACATGCACACATATCAGAAGCCCCTAATTAATTAACTGTTTTTAATTAAATCCAAGGTGGTGATTGGAATACCTTTTAGATATTGGCATTCTGAGGAAGTTTCCTGTTCAGTCAGTGGAAGAAAAAACATTTTGGATGTTCCTTTTTAATTCTCAGTTCCTATCACAACGTAAACCTGAAGCCTGGCCAAAAATGTTTTTTAATGATAATTACTGGAATGATTAATAGTAAATTATAATTAGCTTGCGATTACTAATGCAGTCTTGGGCCTGGTTACGGGCCAGATGGCAAGTAGTATGGACAACTCTTCTTCTTTTCTGAAATTAGGTTCAACACTACAAATTAGCAGACATACGGATGTGTCTCCTGCCTTTACCTGCTATAATTTGGAATCCATCTGAGTTTTTTTGATAGTGCAGGGAAAATGACCATAATGTTTTGCTGTCTATTGCTTTTCTTTGCTAGTAAAGTAATTGCCTCTACTAAAGACAGAATGGACCATATTAATTCTAACTGAAATCCAGGCAAACTGAAAAACTCACAGATAATTTTGTACGTTTGCCCAGTGACACAGAAATGATCAGTCTATAATTTTAATTGTAGGTTTATTTTAACAGTGAGAGACAGAATAACAACAAAAAAAATCTAGAAAAATGCATTTCAAATAAGTTATAAATTGATTTGCATTTTAATGAGTGAAATAAGTATTTGACCCCTTCGCAAAACATAGACTTAAGTACTTGGTGGCACAACCCTTGTTGGCAATCACAGAGGTCAGACGTTTCTTGTAGTTGGCCATCAGGTTTGCACACATCTCAGGAGGGACTCCTCTTTGCAGATCCTCTCTAAATCTTTAGGGTTTTCGAGGTTGACTTTTGGTAACTCTAACCTTCAGCTCCCTCCACATACAGTGGGTACGGAAAGTATTCAGACCCCCTTAAATTTTTCACTCTTTGTTATATTGCAGCCATTTGCTAAAATCATTTAAGTTCATTCTTCTTCCTCATGAATGTACACATAGCACCCCATACTGACAGAAAAACACAGAATTGTTGACATTGTTGCAGATTTATTAAAAAAGAAAAACTGAAATATCACATGGTCCTAAGTATTCAGACCCTTTGCTCAGTATTTAGTAGAAGCCCCCTTTTGATCTAATACAGCCAGGAGTCTTTTTGGGAAAGATGCAACAAGTCTTTCACACCTGGATTTGGGGATCCTCTGCCATTCCTCCTTGCAGATCCTCTCCAGTTCTGTCAGGTTGGATGGTAAACGTTGGTGGACAGCCATTTTTAGGTCTCTCCAGAGATGCTCAATTGGGTTTAAGTCAGGGCTCTGGCTGGGCCATTCAAGAACAGTCACGGAGTTGTTGTGAAGCCACTCTTTCGTTATTTTAGCTGTGTGCCTAGGGTCATTGTCTTGTTGGAAGGTAAACCTTCGGCCCAGGCTGAGGTCCAGAACACTCTGGAGAAGGTTTTTGTCCAGGATATCCCTGTACTTGGCCGCATTCATCTTTCCCTCGATTACAACCAGTCGTCCTGTCCCTGCAGCTGAAAAACACCCCCACAGCATGATGCTGCCACCACCATGCTTCACTGTTGGGACTGTATTGGACAGGTGATGAGCAGTGCCTGGTTTTCTCCACACATACCGCTTAGAATTAAGGCCAAAAAGTTCTATTTTGGTCTCATCAGACCAGAGAATCTTATTTCTCACCATCTTGGAGTCCTTCAGGTGTTTTTTAGCAAACTCCATGCGGGCTTTCATGTGTCTTACACTGAGGAGAGGCTTCCGTCGGGCCACTCTGCCATAAAGCCCCGACTGGTGGAGGGCTGCAGTGATGGTTGACTTTCTACAACTTTCTCTCATCTCCTGACTGCATCTCTGGAGCTCAGCCACAGTGATCTTTGGGTTCTTCTTTACCTCTCTCACCAAGGCTCTTCTCCCCCGATAGCTCAGTTTGGCCGGACGGCCAGCTCTAGGAAGGGTTCTGGTTGTACCAAACGTCTTCCATTTGAGGATTATGGAGGCCACTGTGCTCTTAGGAACCTTAAGTGCAGCAGAAATCTTTTTGTAACCTTGGCCAGATCTGTGCCTTGCCACAATTCTGTCTCTGAGCTCTTCAGGCATTTCCTTTGACCTTATGATTCTCATTTGCTCTGACATGCATTGTGATCTGGAAGGTCTTATATAGACAGGTGTGTGGCTTTCCTAATCAAGTCCAATCAGTATAATCAAACACAGCTGGACTCAAATGAAGGTGTAGAACCATCTCATGGATGATCAGAAGAAATGGAAAGCACCTGAGCTAAATATATGAGTGTCACAGCAAAGGGTCTGAATACTTAGGACCATGTGATATTTCAGTTTTTCTTTTTTAATAAATCTGCAACAATGTCAACAATTCTGTGTTTTTCTGTCAGTATGGGGTGCTATGTGTACATTCATGAGGAAGAAGAATGAACTTAAATGATTTTAGCAAATGGCTGCAATATAACAAAGAGTGAAAAATTTAAGGGGGTCTGAATACTTTCCGTACCCACTGTATATTCTATGGAATTAGGGTCTGGAGACCCTAATGTTCTTCTTCCTGAGCCACTCCTTTGTTGCCTTTGCCGTGTGTTTTGGGTCATTGTCATGCTGGAAAACCAATCCACCACCCATTTTCGATACCCTGGCTGAGGGAAGGAGGTTCTCGCCCAAGATTTGACAGTACATGGTCCCGTCCATCGTCCCTTTGATGCTGTGAAGTTGTTCTGTCCCCTTAGCAGAAAAACACCCCCAATGCATAATGTTTCCACCTCCATGTTTGATGATGGGGATGGTGTTCTTGGGTTCATAGGCAGCATTTTTCCTCCTCCAAACACGGAGTTGATGCCAAAGAGCTTGATTTTAGTCTCATCTGACCACAACACTTCCACCTAGGTTCTTCTCTGAATCATTCAGATGTTCATTAGCAAACCTCAGACGAGCCTGTACATGTGCTTTCTTGAGCATGGGGACTTTGTGGGCGCTGCAGGATTTCATTCCTTAATGGCATAGTGTGTTACCAATTGTTTTCTTGGTGACTATGGTCCCAGCTGCCTTGAGATCATTGACAAGATTCTCCCATGTAGCTCTGGGCTGATTCCTCACCATTCTCATGATCATTGAAACTCCACGAGATGAGATCTTGCATGGAGCCCCAGACTGAGGGTTATTGTTATTTTGTGTTTCTCCCAATTGTGAATAATCGCACCAACTGTTGTCATCTTCTCACCAAGCTGCTTGGCAATGGTATTGTAGCCCATTTCAACCTTGTGTAGGTCTACAATCTTGTCCCTGACTTCCTTAGACAGCTCTTTGGTCTTGGCCATGGTGGGGAGATTGGAATCGGATTGATTGATTGCTTCTGTGGACAGGTGTCTTTTATACGGGTAACAAGCTGAGATTAGGAGCACTCCCTGTAGGAGAGTGCTCTTAATCTCAGCTCATTACCTGTATTGAAGACACCTGGGAGCCAGACATCTTGCTGAATGATAGGGGATCAAATACTTATTTCACTCATTAAAAGGCAAATCAATTTATAATTTTTTTGAAATGGGTTTTACTTGAATATTTTTGTTGTTATTCTGTCTCTTGCAGTTAAAAAAACACCTACCATTAAAATTATAGACTGATCATTTCTTTGTCAGTGGGCAAATGTACAAAATCAGCAAGGGATCAAATACTTTTTTCACTCACTGTGTAATACATATATTGAAACTATTATACCTACCAACAGGTTTTTATTTTTGGTTATCCAGCCCTGATATTTACACAGCTCTGGTACAATACAAAACTTTATTTCGTAGGGTTTCTCTACTATAGGTAATTAAACAATTATGGCTCCCGTGTCTTTCCAAGCCTGTAACTGGATATCGAAAGGAGCAACAGACTGTTGAGCTTCACTCTAAAGCCTAGGACACAAACAAAACAAAAAAAAGTAACAGTTCTGGTCGGAGCCGGTGTACTAACAATCAGATGTTAGTACAGTGATCTCCCCTGCAGTTCTATTGTGTTCTGACAGGGGAAAGGCCCCCCACCAGAACAACCCTATAAGCGCCCTCAGTCATTGTCTGACAGCGCTGATCCGGAGCTGGTGGGCTGCTGGTTTTCCAACATGCTTGTCCGACAGAAGCTGGACCAGCTGCCATACACACAGGCTGAATGTCGGCCAATTTTTAAACAACTGGCCTATCTCGCCTGACATTTGGCCCGTGTGTACTAGGCTTAAGTCACTCTGCCCTTTCCTCCTGTCAGAATGCTCCTTGTTAGCACATGAGTATTGTAGCACAGCTGAGTGGCTCCTTTTGCTACCTCTACTTCTCCTAGTCCAGTGATGGCAAACCTTGGCACCCCAGATGTTTTGGAACTACATTTCCAATGATGCTCATGCACTCTGCAGTGTAGTTGGGAATCATGGGAATTGTAGTTCCATAACATCTGGGGTGTCAAGGTTCGCCATCACTGTCCTAGTCTAATCTCTGCTGTACAGGAGACCTCAAGGGGCTGATACCAGGTTCAAGTGCTTACACTGCCTACATTGAAAAAAACAATTTATTTAATTAGGTATTAAAAAATACAGAGCTGCATTACTTTATTTCTTTTTACTTAAAGTGTTACTAAACCCACAACAGTAAAATCAGTCTGTATATGCAGTAAAGCATGCTTGTTAAACTCACTGTGGAATCTAAGGGGTTAATCCTCTGCATTGTGTACAAAGGCTGTTTGATCCTGTATTCACAGACACTCATCTTCTACCACTGACTCCAGAACAGGTACGGGTAAAACAGAGCCTTTGGAGTCAGGCTGCACATGCTCAGTTTGGTGTGTATTGCTAAACAGTTTGTTTTTTTCCTTGGGAGAGTAAAAGGGATTAGCACAGGGCCAATCAGCACTGTCCAGACAGAGGGTCAGGGGTGCTGGATCCTGATAGAACAGCTCAGTGCAGTATGAAAACTCCTCCTACAAGCTTTACTAGGAACTAATAGAAGTCACAAGACTGCTATATACTGCTGATGAGAAAAGGTATTTAGAGGTTTATATTTACTAAAATAATTGCATTTCCATGTTCTGTGTACTGTGGGAGACCAGATATAGTGAATGCTGGGTCCTGGGTTTAGTAACACTTTAAGGGGAATTAGACGTTCCATAAAATCTTATGTAATTTGGCAACATGTATGAAGTCACCACTTACCTCATTATAAGCATTGTATACTGTTTTATTATTTACAGGCCAAAGTAGGAGCTGTTTAATTCTACATTTGATATTATCCGTAAACCTCACACTTAATTAAAAAAGGCATAAAGCATATCCCTTAACTTTTTCTACATATACTTAATGGAAAAACAGATCATATATGAGTCTGAGATTGTTTAAATATCTTCTATAACTGCTTGGTAACAGGACTAGGAAATGTTTATATCTCTGGGCAATCTCTGGGAGAAGTGTAATTGTCATTGTGTGATTCTGCAAGAGAACTGTTTGACTAGAGATGGAGAAACATAAAATTATATTCTTCCTCAGGAATGTGTTTAATAAGCCTTCACTCCTTGAAACGGCGTCTGAAATGAAATGTGGTACCTTCGCAGAGCTATGCTTTTATTTTAAAAGTATAATTAAATGACACAGCCCTGCCTCTGCAGTTTAAATCATAAGTGCTGATTGGAAATGTTCATCTTTATTTAGGTTACTCCAGATTGCTAGCAACAGTCTCCTTAGTCTGTAATGTGGAAATGTACTTGTTGACATTTTACTACAGTAAGTTTTTTTTTTTTTTTTTAACTTGAAACGCGCATTGATATTATACTGTCTGATTCAATCTTTCTTAAAAACCCTCAGTGCACCCTCCAACCCTGAGGTGTTAAGCAATGTATATAAAATATAAGAACCAATTAAATAAAGCCTTAATTACAATTTTCTGGTGATATGGTCTTTAACCACTTGCTTACTGGGCACTTAAACTCCTCTCCTGCCCAGGCCAATTTTCAGCTTTCAGCGCTGTCGCACTTTAAATTACAATTTTAATGCTACACCCCATAAGAAATTTTTATCATTTTTCTCACAAAAATAGAACTTTCTTTTGGTGGTATTTAACCATTGCTAGGGGTTTTAATTTTTGCTAAACAAACAAAAAAAGACCGAAAATTTTGAAAAAAAAAAAACAAACCAAAAAACAGTTTTCATCGTTTGTTATACAATTTTGCAAACCAGTAATTTTTCTCCACTGATGTGCGCTGATGAGGCTGCACTGATGGACACTGATAGGCTGCGCTGATGGGCACAGAGAAGCTGCACTGATAGGGCACTGATAGGCGACACTGGTGGGCACTGTTCAGGAGGCACTGATGGGTGGCACTGATAGACAGCACTGAAGGGCACTGGTATGCAGCACTGAAGGGCACTAATAGGTAGCACTGATAGGTGGCACTGATGAGCACTGATTAGCCCCGGTAGGTGACACTGATAGACAGCACTGATAGGTGGCACTGATGATGAGGTACCGATTGACAGCGCCGATGGGCACTAATAGGTGGGCACTGCCTAGCAGTACTGATATGCACTGGTAGGTGGCACTGATGGGCACTGATAAGTGGCCTTGGTGGGCACTGCTTAGCAGCAGTGGGTGTCCCTGTGCGGGACCGATGTCCCATTTACTCAAGCCACTAGTTGCCTTTTTTTTTTCTCCTCATGCAAAAAAAAAAAGCAGATTACCAGCTTCTGTTTACATCACATGATCAGCTGTCATTGGCCAGGATCAGACTCTTACTCAGATCTGTGATTAGCCAGTCTCATGGACTCGCTGATCACAGAGCACATCGCATGCAGCCCCCCGGGGGTGCGCAAGCAGCGCATGCAAGGGAAGATGTACTGCAGCTGTCTTTTGGCTGTAGCGCGGGCGGGAAAAGGTTAACATGGCTTGCGCCAGATTCAAAACATTTGTTGTGCAGGGGCATGTTGGATTGTCTAAAGAGTATTGTAGAAACTCTTTATGAAATATCCTTGAATGGGTGTTACTCAGCACAAAACTAAGTCTAAAGTGTGATACAGACCAAAATGTGTTATTCTGTGCATCTTCCTATGTGAACTTGATGTTCTTACACTGAGTTTATGTGATCAATTTTTATATTATTTAAAAATTGCTTTTTAAACCAGAAAATGATGCTATTTTTTTTTCTTGGGAGTTGCTTTTTATATTAATGAAGCCTTCCTTTACTTTAACTTTCTTTGTCCAGTGGAATTTCTGTCTAGTCTATCATTCAATATTTTTTATTTTTTTTGTTTAAAATATAAGTGCGTTCAATTGTAAGAGTAGTCTAAGCATTGTATGGTATAATAATGTATACTGTGTCATGAAACAGTAGTTTTGGCAAGTTACATAAATCGGGAGAGACAATAGGAAATAGTAACACAAGGGAAACATAGTTGTTTAAAACCAATAGTGAACAAAACTTTTGAGGTCAACCAATATAAAATATCACATATTAATTTCAAGTAAGGGATAACAGGTGTGGAAATCTGTGGTTTGGGATCCAGGCTTCTAGCTGTAAATCTGGGTGTTGTGGTGAGGACATGCCTCCCAACTTTTTGAGATGGGAAAGAGGAACACCTATTAGCATGAGTATGTAAGCATAGGACACCCCCTGCCATTCCCACTTAAAGAATAATTATATAAAAAAAAAGCTTAGTTAAACCCACAAGTGCCTTTTTTTTTACCACTACTTTTCTTTTATACTGGCTTTTGAAATTTACAAATGTAGCAATTTAAATTTTGGATGAAAAGTTTAGTGCTGGGAAACACTTTTTGTAAGATAAACAGTGCATTTTATACACAACTATATAGATCAGACCAAAATCAGGGACTAATGAGAAGGAAAAAAAAGAACAGAGGGACATTTTTCCAAATCAGGGACAGCCCCTCAAAATCAAGGACAGTTTGGAGCTATGGGGTTGGAAGGTCGTCCGAGAGAAATGGACAGCGGAGTCCAATTACTCTCGGCCACCATAGAGCAGAGCGGGCTCTGTTTGTGTCCGCTCTGCAGAAACTAAGCAGACACAGATCCGATCAGCAGGAAATCTTTGAGCTAATCCCCTGCTGATCAGAATGGAGTGTGAACAGAAGATGCAGGAGTGCAGTGGCCCGATTGCCTGTAGGACTTGCTAGTGGCAGAGCGGGTATCCAAGCCAGGTCATCAGTAGTCTTCAGTGAAGCAGGCAGGCTGGTAGACAGCTGGAGAATGGCAGACTGAAGCAGGCTGGTACTGGCTACAGCGGGCAGGTGAGGCATTCACTGGTAGCAGACTTAAGAACAACAGGCACAGCAGGATGTGTCAGGAAACAGAGTCAGGCAAGCCGGGTCATACACTGGCAGGACAAATCAGGTCGAGAGGAGTAGGCATTAGTGTGGTCTGGATACAAGCTGGGTCAGGAGGCAATTGCTGCAATAGAAGCAAATGTAGCAGACAGGAGTGGAGATCAAGGACAAGCTGAGGTTGGTGCAGGTGGAGTTCAGAAAGTGGTCAGACAACCCGGGTCAGCAACTAGAATCAGGATATTAGGAACACAGGATGTAGGGTAGGCTGAAAGACAAAGCAGCACTGATCCTGAGCACTGGCCAAGTTTAAATAGCCCATTTGGCACCAACATCATCAAACTTTTTTTGGGGGGGTATTTGATCACCTCTGCAATTTTTATTTTTTGCACTATAAACAAAAAAAGAGCGAAAAAAAATATATATATTTTCTTTTTAAAAATCACATTTTTTTCATCAATTTAGGCAAATATGTATTCTGCTACATATTTTTGGTAAAAAAAAAAAAAAAAAAATCCTAATAAATGTATATTGATTGGTTTGCGCAAAAGTTATCATATCTACAAACTAGGGGAAATATTTATGTAATTTTTAATTTTTTTTCTTTTTTTTTTTACTAGTAAGGGCGGCGATCAGCAATTTTTAGCGGGACTGCAACATTGTGGCAGACAGATCGGGCTAAAATATGCACTGTTACTGTACTAATGACACTGGCCTGGAAGGGAATAACACCAGGGGCAATCAAAGGGTTAAATATGTCCCTAGGGGGTGCTTTCTAACTGTATGGGGGATGAACTTGCTGGATGAACACAGAGATCTGTGTTCCTAAATAGGAGAAACAGAGGATCCCTGTGTTTATCACTGACAGAACAGCAGTCTACCGTGTTTACATCGGCAGACCGCCGTTCTGTCTTCACGGGGAGCGATCGCGGGTGCCTGACGGACATCTACCGGATCCACTGTTTGGCTCCCTCTGTGGCCAATCGGTTCATGCGCGTGCTTACGGCAGCGCACGCATGCCCCCACTAGCTGTCTCACAAGATGACGTACAGGTACGTTGTTTTGCGGGACAGAGCTGACCTGCCACAGTATAACTACGGCAGCTGGTCGGCAAGTGGTTAAAGGGACTAGTTACCAGACAGCCAATACATGAACTGAGATCTGAGTTGTAGTTGCCCAAATCTGGCTGCAAAAATCTGTTTTGAAGGATTTTCAGAATTTTCCTCCTACTTTAGCACTTAGGAAGGATGAGTACGTTGAGCCATTGCAAGGGGCACTGAATACACCGGCGAGATCAGGCCAGAGCCTTTGAAATTATTGAATAAAGTCTTTTCAAAAGCTGCAATGGTATTGCTCTCTTCCTAGCATATTGTAATCTCCAGTGGTGGCTGGTGCTCAAAATTTGGGGGGGGGGGGGCGCAAACAGAAAAATGTAGTAGGCATTGCTTTGCGGCAAAAAACGCTGTAAAAAATGGCGTGACTTTGAGGTCACAAAAGTGTGAAAGGGGCCTTCAGTAATCAAGGTATAGTATTCCCCCTTCAATGCAGAGTGACCAGTGTGCCCCCTTTCAATGCAGAGTGACCAGCGTGCCCCCTTTCAATGCAGAGAGACCAGCGTGCCCCTTTTCAATGCAGAGAGACCAGCATGCCCCGTTTTAATGCAGAGTGACCAGCGTGCCCCCTTTCAATGCAGAATGACCAGCGTGCCCCCTTTCAATGCAGAGAGACCAGCGTGCCCCCTTTCAATGCAGAGAGACCAGCGTGCCCCTTTTCAATGCAGAGAGACCAGCATGCCCCGTTTTAATGCAGAGTGACCAGCGTGCCCCCTTTCAATGCAGAATGACCAGCGTGCCCCCTTTCAATGCAGAGAGACCAGCGTGCCCACTCGGCCCCGCTTCCTGATTGGCCAGGAGGAGGATCCGTGGGACAATAGCGAATTTTCATTCGCTATTGTCACGCAATGGGTGGGTTCGGGGCGCACTGCTCTGCGCCCTGGGTCCACCCTTTTCTGAAGCCTATTAGAGCCTCTGGCTCTAATCAGGTGATAAAAAAAAGAAAAACCCCATTGAACTCCATGCGTCTGGCGCACTGCATGTAGATTAGGGGGCCGGACGCATGGATAGGGGGGGCGGCGCCCCTGCGCCCCCGACGCACCAGCCGCCACTGGTAATCTCTCAGACACTTGGAAGACAATTAATTTGTATTGTTGGCCTGCATGTCGCACTAGTGTCTCTGTTATTTATTAATGACCCTGTAATTACTGCACTTAAATCAATAAAAACTATTGAAAAAAGTTGCATTGGAGCACAAATTTTCTATGGTGTGTGCAGGGCCACTGATAGGGGGGGACCACCAGTCCTCCTGTAGGGGGCCCGGTCACACAGGGGGGCCCCAACAGCATGGGGAATTGGTGCGGAAAAGCCAGTTTTACCCCCTCCTGCCAGCTTTCACCTGCTGCAGGGAGACAGACACGGCATTGTTCCTGTAATTGCTTCTGCGACACCGATCCCCCTCCCTGTTCTGCCTGCTTCTGACCCCCCTTCTCGTGTGCCCCCCTTTCACTATGCTGCCCCCCTCCTGCAGCACTGCAGACTTTCTTTTCCTGTAAAAAAAGAACAAATTTGAAAAAAAATAATAATTAAACATTAATAAATATTTTTTAAAAAAATGTAAATTGTTACATTTATACATTTAAAATATAGAAGTTATACATTTGTGTCCGCTAATAATGATTTTAGTGTATATTTAGTGAAAATATTGTCTTGATAAATTTGGGGGGGGGGGGGTCTGCCAGGTAGGCTGTAACTACAGCCCTGGGTGTGTGTCAGTGTTTGGAGGTACTGTTTGATTTGTAGGTGTTGGAAAATGTCTTATGATTTGATTTCATGCTTAACATGAAAGGTTTGAAAGGGTATACTACCTGAATCTATTAAAAAGTGTTTTGCTAAGTAAAGACTAGAAAAAAGGTGGGTTTCGAATGTATGTAGATTAGGAGCTCTGACTTTCCTGTTCTTTATGCTTGTTCAGGGTCAACCTAGATAGCAAGGATAACTTGCCACAAATTTGTGGCAGTGTTGAATTGCAAGTCTTGTTAGCTTGCTGCACATTTTTACTGGCAAGTTGTACACTTGCAGACAGGGGAGGACTGGGCCAGGGGGCAGGGGGGCAATTGCTTCCTGGGCAGCTCTAATGCCTCGTAAAAAGGCTGCACTGCTTCGGCCAAAGACATGCCTAAAGGATTCCTGGTGAAGAGAAGAAAAAAGTCCCTGCCGCTGACCTACTGCGGGTTGAAGACAAGGACAATGTGCAGGCCCCCCCCCCAGCATGAATGGTGTAGACTGTGTCTGAGCAGAGGGGTTACATGCCCCACTGGAGACGTTTCTGCCCCGGCCAGCCCCAACCAAGCTGTCCCACATCCCCCTGCTGGACAGGTCGAGAACCCGGATTCAGCCGGTAAGTAGAGAGCATCTGGAGCAGGGCTTCAGATTGGAATGGGGGTCAGGAGGAGGATTGGGAGAGTGGGAGGAGGGGTAATGGAAAGTGGGAGGGGGGCCGAGTTGCTGCACCATGGGCCTCTGGTTTGTACTTGCCCCCTGGGCTGAAAGTTGCCAGTCTGCCCCTGCTTCCAGACCACTTAAAGCACAACTTCTAGTTTACATTTTTCCAATTTGTAGCAAATTTGCATGGTAAGTCTCTAGCAAGAGCAATGTTGCAGTGGTGAGTCTACAGCAAGAGCTCTGCCACTCACAGTGACCCCTGTGCTGGGATGACTATTGCACAACATAACTGAACCAGAACTTGCTGGAGACAATCAGAATGTTTGCAAAGAAAGCAAATATGCATTGATATGGAGTCATGCAATGCAGATTTGTTGCAATTGTGCAACAAACTTGTGAAGCCTGGCAAGTCTAGCAATAGCTTAGCAAATAATTTTCAGCTCAATTGCTAGCTATATGAGAACGAGTCAGAAAATGTTAAAGCCACTGGTTAGCCAGGTAACTAGAATTATGTATAGGGA
This sequence comes from Pelophylax lessonae, assembly GCF_965119305.1. Classification (NCBI taxonomy): domain Eukaryota; kingdom Metazoa; phylum Chordata; class Amphibia; order Anura; family Ranidae; genus Pelophylax; species Pelophylax lessonae. The sequence goes on along the minus strand of NC_138772.1, from coordinate 322,487,264 downwards.
AATCAGCAATGACAGCTTTGTATTACTTTCAACACACAATTCCCTGAGGGATAATTTCCTAAATTATGGAAAAGGCTGGCTTCTCGTTTTCCACATTTCATGCATATGAGAGTTGGTTTCATTAAATATGATTAATTTGAGTATAAGACATATGAAAAAACTTCCAAGAATAACTTTAGTTTTATATAAAAGTCCCTCTGTAAGTAAATGATAAACAAACATCATTGCGGGGAGATACTGTACATAGTTCATTATTCATATATACATGCACAATAGTACTTTAACCTAAAGCTCTAATGGTCTTTTAATGTGCAATATCCTTCAATTATCAATTCCAACCTACACACTACACTGTAAGTATTAAGTCAGAGCTTTCCAGAAGTTCCTTATGTTTTCTGACCTGGTCAGACCTCTATAACAACCTTTTTCAACCAAGGTGCCTTCTGGATCCTTCAGGGGTACCTTGGCAAAATACCCAAAATTTGCCACACTTTGCCAAAAAATTGTCAATAGCCCAACAAGTTGAGGGGTTTGGACGGGTTGCTTTTTCCTGCTTTAACATATGTTGTGTAGAAAATGAATTATTATTTGAAATGAATGCTCTAAATATTTGTATGCATGACACTATATGAAGGAAAATAACTCTACCTTTGGGGGTGCTCTTTCTGGTCTGAACAATATGTGTAGGAACAAATCTATGTTTTTAAGGAGTGTTACCCATAGTATGTCTTTTTTACTATCTTTGTAATAAAAAACTTTTTTAATTTGATATAAGTAGTGAGAATTATTCTGAGAAGAGGTTCCCATTCATTGCACTGTTTTTTCCTCAGTTCCAAGCTCATTTTCAGTATAACCCAACAAGTTGATCAAGCCTGCCTTTTTGGTGCACAAAGCCACAGGTTTTTTATTGTACAGCATTACAACCTTGGGTGCTGTGCGGACCAGCCACTGGCCTTCTAACAAGGAAAGATGTCATCGGTTGATATGGAGGATGTGGGATGCCTGAACAGCATTCTTGTTTGCCCTTTTCCTGCCACATCTGTCAGTACTGGGGTTGCGTTACGTTAGCAGATAAAGGGAGAGAAACTGAGGGAGAAGAGAAATGCTAGAATAATAGCCAGTATCAGTTTGCAAAGGTAGAGGAATAATGTACCTCAAATGTTGGGTGACTAATATGCATGGATGGAGCTCACCCCCCAGCCTCCTAAACACGTACTTGAGCTCAATCTCAATCCATCGCTGTGCCCAAGAGCAGCGGTGCTGCTCTCGCTCTTCCTCCTCACTCCATTGGCTCCTGCTGCCATCAATCAAATCTAGTGATGAGGGTGCAGGGAGTGGGGCAGGGCAAAGTGGCTTGCTATGGGAGCACTCAGCAGGCAGAAGGAGCTAAGAGCACTGACTAGGGACCACAGAAGAGGAGGATCAGGGCTTCTCTATATAAAACCATTGTACAGAGCAGGTAAGTTTTTTTTTTTTATATAAAAAAGGAACATTTGCAAACACTTTCAGGCAAGTCTAAATAGAGAAACTATCTTCCATAAGTTCTAGTGCCTGGTTGCTCAGAGTGACACCGCATTCTCAGTTAGTCTCTTGTAGCACTGTCCCCGTAGGGCTTGCTGTGTGATGACTTCTTGGGCCTCCTCTGATTATCTAGAGACAGTTCACACATCCATCCTTACTCAATAAACAGTCCAGGGGTTTTGGTTTTTGGTACTTATTGTGGAACTTGGATGGGAGAAGGGAATAATGGGATACTCCAACTTGATCTATTTACAGTTGATAAGGACAACTCTCACTTGGCCTCACCGGGATATTTGTGGAAGTAGTCACACTGCTTTAACCATACTGCCACTTGTATGAAAAGAGTTAATTCTTCTTGCTCTCTCCAGCACACAAAAAACTCTCAAGAAAGCGCTTAGGACTGTTATCAATAATTCAATAAACTCGCTGGAGCTTCTCAAAACTTCCATGAATTCAATTTATTGTACGTAAGAACAGGGAGTGGGGGGGAAAAACTGGGAATGATGGCATTATAGCAATAGGTACATAGTCATCTAATGCCCGCTTTACTAACATAGTGTTTTCCCCCCACTCCCTGTTCTTATGTACAATAAATTGAATTCATGGAAGTTTTGAACACTGACATAGTGTTTTTCCCCCACTCCATGTTCTTATGTACAATAAATTGAATTCATGGAAATTTTGAGCAGCTCCAGGGAGTTTATTGAATTATTGATAACAGTCCTAAGCGCTTTCTTGAGAGTTTTTTTGTGTGACTATTCCTAGTATTCTTGTTCCCGAGGATGACTCTCTCCTGCAGCTATGGACATACAGTTATAGTGATCCATGTGAACTGTCACTAATACCTTCTTGGCGCCTAGTCTTATTGGTTGTGGTTTGCTCTCTACATCAGTAGACTTGATGCAACTACATTATCTTCAGGACACTTTCTAGCATCCCCTTAACTGACTCCTGTCCACTGACTCTTCCTCTGAAGGGATGGCCCTCTCAGGACAGTCCCCATGACACAGATCTGTACTCACTGTATGCAGAATCAGATCCTTTCCAGTGTCTCCCTGCCAGTTAGCTCTGCAGGACATTCGGGTTCAGCCCCTCTCTGACTCTCAGGCCCTCAGGTCGACCACCTGAGGCAGCATGGCAACTTCTACGGAGGAGGGGCAGCCACCCCTCCCTCTGGAACCCTGCTCTCCAGCTGAAAGACCTCAAGTACATGTGTCCTTGGCATTTATACAGTATCCCAGCATGCACTGAGGCACTTTCTTCTGCCAATCACCAGGGCTGTACTAAATGCCTGTGCACTCATTTGTCGGGTTTCCTCCCACTACCCGATATGCTTCCCTATTGGACCAATGTGAAACACTTCAGACAAACTGGGCTGCACCTGAGCACCATGAGCAGACCTAACTAGCAGATCCTGCTCTCTGGTAGGCAGAGAACAATATAGATTTACCTGGCAATCTCTCCGGTAAGCAAAAAAGATCCAAAACTATATTCTCTCTCTAGCACCTACCAAGGAGGGTGCTACACTCTTAAAAGGCAAAACTGCTGTCCTGTCTGTCCCCAAAAAGGTCCTGCGACACTAAGGCTAAGTTCACCTTTTAAGGCAGAATTATCACTTTTCATATTGTATAAAAGCCTTTTCTAAGTCTTGTCTGCCCAAGCCATTCCAGTGCGCTTATCTCTCACTTACCTAGTTGATGGCAGCTTTGAATCTGCACCTCTCTGTTCAAAATTTTAAAAATGTATTCTGGGCCCTGACTTCCTGTAGCATCATGTGACCATCCAGGAAACGTCATATCCCATCATGCATTGACTTACTGCATCCCAGAATAGGGAGTGTTTACCTCTCTGGACCACACCTCCCTCATCACTATACCACCTCTTTTTTTATTTCCACCCACTTTCCTACTTCTTTTTTAGGATGGCCATACACAGTACATTCTGATTGTACATTCTCCTTTAGATCTACCATCTGCTATGTTGTGCAAGGGCCAGCCTGATTTGATACAAATTGAATAGATTTTCCAGATGTATCCTCCTATTACATAGTTTTGGTAAATCCAAAGGAAATTGTACAGAATTGATACAATCAGTTTGCATAGTGTATGGCCAGTTTTATCCACTTAAGCTTCAGAAGATTTTACCCCCTTCATGACCAGGGCATTTGTTGCTATTCGGCACTGTGCTACTTTAACTGGCAATTGCGCGGTCATGCAATACTGAAATTCAATTTAGTTCAGACAAATAGAGCTTTCTTTTGATGTTATTTGATCACCACTCAGTTTTTTATTTTTAATAAATAAACAAAAAAAGCCCGAAAATTTAGGGAAAAAAACAACAAAAAAACAATATTTTTTATTTTTTGCTATGAAACAGATCCAAAAAAAAATTTAAAAAATCGAATTTGTTCATAAATTTGGGCCAAAATGTATTCTGCTACATGTCGTACAAAAAAAAAAGAAAAAATCCCAATAAGTGTATATTGATTGGTTTGTGTAAAAGTTAGATCTGACACAATTGATGGTATATATACTGGAATTTTTATTTATTTATTTATTTATTTATACTAGTGGCCTCATGTACACAGGACATTTTTACAGCTGCTGTTTTTGGCATCAGACGTTTTATTCTACAGCCAGTAAAGTTCCCAGCATGTTATTCTATGTGTCCATGCACACATAGGCTGTTATCAGCAGTTTTTGGCAGGGGCGTCCAGTGTGCATGAGACCTAAGAGGTGTTTTTCAGCTGTAAAAATGCTCTAACTCTGATATAAGCTTAAAAACGCTGAAAACGCCAAAAAACATGGCTATCATGCATTTACCAATGTTTTTTTTTGCCATAAGCTTTTGTGGGAGTATAGTTTTGCTAAAAAAAAAAGCTCCAGCTGAAAAAAAGCTAAAAAAACGCTGAAAAACACTACTGCAAAAAAAGTGGAAAAACTCCTTCTACAGCTACAGCTTTTCTACTGAGGTTTACTAACTGGCATTGGGTGGGAACTGACTAACTGACACTAACATCACCAGTGACACTAATATTGTGATCAATGCTAATACTTTACACTGTCATTGTACTAATGACACTGGCTGAGAAGTGGTTAACCTCTAGGGATGACCACGGGGTTAACTGTGTGCCTAACAATGTGTAATGTGTGTTTGTTTTCTTTTCTAATCGATGTGGCTTGAAAAAAACAAAACCCTGCAGGGCTGCTTTATGTACAGAGCTCTGTGTTAGTAAACACAAGGCTCTATACTGTGATTCGGCCAGGACCTGCTGCCCGATTTGTGTTGTACCGAATCACAGCACAGATGGGGTGGCTGATGTGCCCGCCCTCCTATCCGAAAATGTCGGATCACAAACATGTAAGTGATCCGGCGCAGTGGGCCACCCTGCCCCAGTAAAAAGGCGGTGAGCGGTCTGCTAGTGGTTAAACCAGTGTATGGGAGGGAGTAGGTGGAGACACATTTCTCACTGGTTCATCTTTCCTCTGTTATCTGCATGAGTCACTTTGTAAAAGTTTTCCCAACACATGAGATAAAGTTTGTGTCTGGGGGGGGTCTCAGCACACAGCCTGTCTATTCACAGCACAGTTCTTCTGCTGTGTGGAGGGAGTGTGTGTTCATTTCCTCCAATCAGCTCTCACACACTGTAACTGCAGCCTCTCTGCCCTCTCCTCTGTGTGATTCTGCCCTTTTGAAGAGGTGTAGGGAAGAGAGGGCTGCTGATAAACAAGTAAGACCTATGTAGAAGGATTTGTTTAATTCTCTGTGAATCATCTGAAGCTGTTCACTTCACTGGGTATATGTATGGGTTTACATCCACTTTAACGAATTAAAGATGACATTTACCCCCCTTCCTGGCCAGGCAATTTTTTTGAGATACTGCGTTACTTTAACTGACAGTTGTGTGTCATGCAACGCTGTATCCAACTAAAGTGTGTGTCCTTTTTTCTCCCACAAATAGAGCTTTCCTTTTGGTGTTGTTTGATCACCTCTGCAGATTTTATTTCTCTGTCGCTCATTGACAGACGTAGTCCTCGGTGATACAGCACCTTCGGGTTATGTTGCCTCCACAGGAGTAGGACTAGACAGGAAATGAAAAATGCTCTGGCCACACCCCAGGGGCAGTCCCCGAGGGTATATCCTCTCTCTCTTCGCCACAGCAAATCAGTTTTTTTCTGTCTAGTCAGGAGTAAGGACCTAGATACCTTGCTGGGATCTTCGGTCCTGGCAGGATTTTTTTCTTAGAAAAGAATTTTTTAAGACAGCTTTTTTTTTTCTCCAGTGTTCCTGAGAGATCTACAAGCAAGAAAGCTGAACTGGGCGACGGGCGGGATGTTGAGATCCAGTGGTCACCCCAGTTCAGCCTACGAGCGCGTGCAGGCCATAGCTCCGCACTGGGTCGGCCGCGACATAGTCCCACTGGACGGGGACTGACCCTGCGAGTTAAATGTCTCGCTGAAACGCCAAAGACCATGAGTCACGGCGCCCGTATTGGTCGACAGCCCTCCTACCTCGGTGGAGAGGGGTACTGTCAGGAGTTGGTGCCCGCCTGGTTCCGGTATGGTGAGTAGTATGTTCCCCCTTTCCCCCTGACGGGTCTTGTGGTGAACGCGGGCCCCTCTCTGTAATGGTAAGGATGGGTTCCCCTCTATCCTACAACATGTCACAGATCCCCCTAATTGAGTGTGATTTTTGTGTACAAGAAGCCAGGAGGCTTGGTTTGGGAGCTGACAATCTAATTGTAAAAATGTGTAAATGATTGTAGTCAGTGGCAGTACTAGAACTTTACTGTGATAGTATAAGGTATCCTACCTGTCAGTAGCCACAGGGCGATGTCTATACATGTATACTGCATTCCAGATCATTCCTCCAGCTAAGCAGATGCCTCCCGACGGCCACGGACCGCATACGGCCCGCTAGGGTCCGGTACCTCCGACCACGCTGACCACCATGAGGGTGAAGGGTTGTGACGCCAAGATCCTTCTGCAGACATGCCGCTATTCTGTGCACGCCGCCGCCATTGTCTGGTAGATCGCACGAGGCCGCCATTTTGGTGTAGCCTCGTGTCTCCAGCATGGGGGCGGCCATGTTTGAGGTGACTCAAACACCTCATGGAGCCAGGGGGAGGAGCCGGCAGGCGTGTTAAGGGGCGGAGCCGCCTCTTTTACCCAGGAAATAGGGCCAAAGACTTCCTGTCTGTAACAAGACAAGCACTGAGCAAGCTGATGAAAACTTCTGTGCATCAGGGATGAGCCTTGGGGTCTGTCTCTCTCTCTGTGGGGTCCAAAAAGGCAGGTAACACTGAGGGGCGCTGTTGCGACTGGGGGACACAAAAAAAAAAAAAAAAGTTTTTTACTTTGTCATTTTTTGTCGCTGGCAAGTGTCTTGTATAATCATTGACCCTGCCTCATAGGTATCCCCACCTGATCCCCTCAAGGTGGCCGCAGGACCCTCCAGTACCCCACTTGTTTTTAATGCATTATCGGCAGTTTTGGAGTCTTTGGTATCCCGGGTGGAGGTGGCCTGTCAGGGACGGGGGTCAAGTAGCGACCCCCGCCTACCCCTATTGTTTATCAGATACTTCAGATACGGATTCGAAACTGGTCTATGCAGTTGCAGGTCCCTCTTAGGGGGCTGTTGTCTCAGGTAATATCTCCTCAGCAGTGAGGAGCACGTTTCTGCCTCCGCCATAGCACAAGAGTGGTGGATGCACTAGTTGTGTCCGTCCGGGAAACCTTTAGTCTTGAGGTTACACCGGCAGAGGTAGCTGAGACTGAGATTCCTTTTTGGTACTTGTTAGCCTACCAAAAGGGCGAAGGATTTTCCTTTACCCAAATAGGGTCGTTTTGAAACGAACCCCTGTTATTTCCAAACGCATGGCTAGGTGCTATCCGTTTGAGGAATTCCTCTTTATAGGATAGACGGTACCACCTGCTGTCTTGCCACAGACTGTTAGGATAAAAAGACCTCGTAACTAACAAGGACCTTCCTTTTCTGCTCATATAGAGTTGTTCGTTCCGCGAGGGCGGGCGATAAGGCGAAACCCTCCAAAGCCCCTTTAGAGGGGTTTCAAAGGGCGCTGGTCGGGTAAACAAAGAGTCCGGCTCAGCCAAGCCTGAAGAATATAGCCTGATGCGCCCCTACCCATCTCTGGGGTGGGGGGGGGGGGATGTCTTCATCGGTTTCTGGAGGACACAGGATCGAGTTTCGATCACTTCCACCGGTGCGATTCTTCCCTTCTAACATTGAACGGTTTCAGGGGTTCTATTTGAACCTATTCACAATGCCCAGGAAAGAGGGCAAGGTGCGTCCAAATCTGGACTTGGGAAGAAATAGAGTCCATCCGTACAGTGGTGGCCTCCCTGCATCAAAGAGATTTCCTGGCGTCCATAGACATATAGGATGCCTATCTTTATATCCCCATCATCGCAGGACATCAGCGTTTTTTTCGCTTTCCCAAAGATCATCCCTGGTTCCCACCAGGAGACTGAACTATCTGGGCCTAACTTTAGATACATCCTTGACAAGAGTGTTTCTCCTTGCTGGGAAACTCCAGAAGGTTCAGTCAACGATTCGGATGTTGCTGTCCGTCAATTGGCTGGGACTGATGGTGGCCTTCTTAGAGGCAGTACCGTATACCCAGTCTCATACCCGAATTCTCCTGAAGGAGATTCTTTTTTTAATGGAATCAGAATTTCCGATTCCCTGGACAATCGGATCCGGTTGAGCGAGCGGACCAGGAAGTCTCCGATGCTCAACCAGGGGAAGTCATTTCTTCCGATAGTATCCAGATTACCAATAAGGGTATCGGAACTGAGAGCGATCAGATTTTGTCTGATTTACTGGATCGAGCAGCTCTAGAGCAGCCCGATTCGGATCCAATCGCATATGGCCTCTTCATCCAGAGGTTTTTCCCTAGCTGTCCCTTCATTGGGACATCCCGGATGTGGATCTGTTGGCACCTTGGCCTAACAGGAAGGTGCGGAGGTTTGTAGCTCGCGCCACGATCCTCTAGCGGACGCAGCAGAAACGCTGATCGCCCCGTGGGGGCAGTATCAGCTACGGCACGCCTTCCATCCTCTCAAGTTGCTGCGGGAACTTCTTCGCAGGATAGAGGTGGAGGGAATTCCAGTTATTCTGGAAATTCCGGATTGACCTCGTCGAGCCTGGTACGCCGACTTGGCGAGGCTAGTCGCGGACGCTCCTTGGAGACTTCCTCTCAGGGAGGATTTGCGGTCTCAGGGACCGATCTTTCATCTTGCTTTACAGTCGCTGGCTTAATGGCCTGGCCATTGAGACCCAGGTACTGAAGGACAAGGGAGTGTCAGCTTCAGTTATTCCTACCATCCTTCCTTCCTAAAGTGGTTTTCGTAAGACGGACTCACTTTTTGTGATCACGGATAGCCCTTGAAGGGGGTTGCCTGTGTCTGCCTCGACCATATCTACATGGATCAGTCAGACGGTGGTACAGGCTTATTCTATTAAGGGTCGGAATCCTCCGTTCCCTGTTAGGGCGCACTTCACTCGAGCGCTCAGTACTTCCTGGGCCTTTCGCCATCAGGCGTCAGTGGTCCAGGTATGTAAAGCGGCCACCTGGTCGTCGGTACATACCTTTACAAAATTTTATAAAATTGATGTGATGGCATCGGCGGATGCCTCATTTGGCCGCAAGTTTTGCAGGCCGCAATTTGAGGAGACCGGTGGTCTACCTCGAGGGTTTTTTTCTGTTTGAAAATTTTTTTGTTGAGTCTCATCATTAAGGATGAGCATTGTAAACTTCTAGTTGGCACCGGTTGGGCCTTCTAGATTTGGATTTGATTTCCATTTTCCCACCCCTCATTTGTGATACTGCTCTGGGACTTCCCGAAGGTGCTGTATCACCGAGGACTACGTCTGTCAATGAGCGATAGAGAAAAATAGATTTTTGTAAAATCTTACCGTAAAATCCTTTTCTCTTAGCTCATTGACAGACGTAGTACCCGCCCCTCTGTTTTTGAGTTGGGTTGGGTTAAATTCTCTAAGCACTGCTTTTGTGACATAACTGATTTGCTGTGGCGAAGAGAGAGAGGATATACCCTCGGGGACTGCCCCTGGGGTGTGGCCAGAGCATTTTTCATTTCCTGTCTAGTCCTACTCCTGTGGAGGCAACATAACCCGAAGGTGCTGTATCACCGAGGACTACGTCTGTCAATGAGCTAAGAGAAAAGGATTTTACGGTAAGATTTTACAAAAATCCATTTTTTATGCGCTATAAACAAAAAAATACTGACAATTTAAAAGGAAAAAAAAACATTTTTTTTACTTTCTGCTATAAAAACATATCCAATAAAAAATGTAAGAAATATAATGTCTTCATCAATTTAGGCCAGTATGTATTCTGCTACATATTTTTGGGAAAAAAAATCCCAATAAGTGTATCTTGATTGGTTTGTGCAAAAATCAGCGGTTTAAAGCAGGACTGCGATATCACGGCGGACATTTAATCACTGACTCTTTTGACACTTTTTTGGGAACCAGTGACACTAATACAGTGATTAGTGCTAAAAAATATGCACTGTCACTGTACTAATGACACTGGCTGGGAAGGGATTAACATCAAGGGCGATCAAAGGGCTAACTGTGTGCCTAGCCAGTGTTTTTGTACAGTGTGGGAGGTGCTTTTACTACGGGAGCACAGGATCCATGCCTTCCCTACTGACAGAATGGCAATCTGCCTTGCTTACATAGGCAGACTGCAGTTCTGCCTCTGTACCTAATGAACGGCGGGTTCCAGTGGATATCAAGTCTGCGGTATCCGCAAACCAGCTTCCACTGTGTGTAAACACAGCGGGAGTGGGCTAGGTACGTGATCCGGTGCAGCAGCGCCATCTTGCTGCCGTATATGTAAGTTAAATAGTCGGCAAGTGGTTAATGTAGGTGTGTATCCTCTGGACTTCGAGGCTTCCTCATTTCTTCTATATACTTAGATAAAGCTTACAATCTCCTGAATTCCTTTCATCCTTGGGTGTCACGCTAGCCTGCTCTCCTGATCTGGACTACAAACATTTCCGCTCTACTCATCTCCATTATGTAGATGTAGAGGGTCATTGCTTTGTAGTAACAGAACATCGCTAAAAAAGCTGGTAACAATGTTTAAGATTTCTGTTCACAGATAATAACAAGGAGAATGGAATTCTGACAGGATCAATGTGCATTTTTTCTGTACTTGCTGAAACTGTATTTACCTTTAAAAAAGAAAATGAATGCTGTAACTAGAGATGGCCTTGCGGTTCGTTCGGCGGTCGGTTTGTGCGAATTTTGCTTGTTCGCTACCCGCCAAATTTGCAAACACATTGCGATGTTCACGGCGGCCATATTCGTTTACATTGGGGAGAACTTTGACCCATGACACAGCCGTCAGGTGGAACGGGACAGCCAATTAAAACATTTCAGCACATGGACATGCCCCCTACCCTATAAATAGACCTGAGCTGTCGGCCATTTCTCATTCCGCTTTTTGCCAGTGTAGGGAGAGGTCTGCTGTGCTCATGAGGGAGAGATTGCCAGACACAAATAGCTCTGTGAAGATCCACAAAAGTCCTTTTCAGGGCTGGTATTTCGGTATAGGTCTACTAGTATATTCTCAGGTTAGGGGCAGGTATCCAGTCGGTGCTTTAGGGGCAGTTAGAGATCGGCAGCAGTCACACACAAATCGCTCTGTTAATGTCCACAAAAGTCCTTTTCAGGGCTGGTATTTCGGTATAGGTCCAGTCTCAGGCACCTTGCTTGCCCCTTTCTTTTAGCACTGGGGTCATATTACTTGAGGGAGAAGAAAAATGCTGGAATACTAGCCAGTACCAGTGTGGAAAAGTGTATTTGCATAGGAAGAATAAGTCACCTCTAACGTTGGGTGTCCTACGCTTGTGATTGTTGCTGCATTATGAAAAACTGTTCTAGTTTTTTACATTTAGAATGGGGTGCTTTGAGATTGTGCAGAATTTTAAAGGACTGAAAAAAAATGTTGAGAAACACTGCTCTATAGTGTGTACTTGTCTCAATCTAGAGCAACTAAGGCCAGTTCACACTAAAATGCACTGCAGTTATGATCTGCAGCAGGTTTCATTATTAAGTTAATGACATCCCAAACACAGGCCGCAAACGCAGGGCGTTTTGCCTGCACCGGATCGCATGATACAGAAGTATTGCACAATCCAGTTGCAGTGAGTTTCCAAAAGTAGCGCATACATGGGCTAAAATTCATCCACAGTATAATATACTTTGTAGAAAGCATATTATAGTGGATTAGTAGTATTACTGTGCACTGTGCAGCATTGTGACAGGTGTGGTGACTGAGCGTTGCTGCAGCAATACTACACACAGTGACAAAAGCACTTAAAATGTATTATAACTGGTGTGATAGACCAATACCAATACCACATATTGAAGTGGGGTGTTATCTGAGTATACTTTTACATGTTTATTTGTGTCCTGCAACAATATTGCCTCTTTTGCTGAGTTAAGTCTGATACACACAGTGCCAAACTCACTGGCCAATTTTTTTGAACTGCTGTGATAGACCAGTGGCCCCCCAATACCACATATTGAAGTGGGGTGTTATTTAGCAGTATACTTTTTTAAGAGTGTATTTTATTTCTGCAAAAAATTGGCCTCTTGCTGTGTAAACTGTGCTACACACAGTGACAACAGTTACTGGCCAATTATTTGTAGAACTGTTGTAATAAACCTGTGGACCCCCAATACCACATATTGAAGTAGGGTGTTAACGGAGTATACTTTTACAAGTGTATTTGTGTCCTGCAACAATATTGCCTCTTTTGCTGAGTTAAGTCTGGTACACACAGCGCCAAATTCACTGGCCAATTTTTTGAACTGGTGTGATACACCAATGGCCCCCCCAATACCACATATTGAAGTGGGGTGTTATCTGAGTAAACTTTTACAAGTGTATTTGTGTCCTGCAACAATATTGCCTCTTTTGCTGAGTTAAGTCTGGTACACACAGTGCCAAACTCACTGGCCAATTTTTTGAACTGGTGTGATACACCAATGGCCCCCCAATACCACATATTGAAGTGGGGTGTTATCTGATTAACATTTTACAAGTGTATTTGTGTCCTGCAACAATATAGCCTCTTTTGCTGAGTTAAGTCTGGTACACACAGTGCCAAACTCACTGGCCAATTTTTTGAACTGGTGTGATACACCAATGGCCCCCCAATACCACATATTGAAGTGGGGTGTTATTTAAAAGTATAATTTTCTAAGAGTGTATTTTAGTCCTGCAAAAATTTGGCCTCTTGCTGTGTAAACTGTGCTACACACAGTGACAACAGTTACTGGCCAATTATTTATAGAACTGTTGTAATAAACCTGTGGCCCCCCAATACCACAGATTGAAGCGGGGTGTTATCTGAGTATATTTTTACAAGTTTATTTGTGTCCTGCAACAATATTGCCTCTTTTGCTGAGTTAAGACTGGTACACACAGTACCAAACTCACTGGCCAATTTTTTAAACTGGTGTGATACACCAATGGCCCCCCAATACCACATATTGAAGTGGGGTGTTATTTAACAGTATACTTTTCTAAGATTGTATTTTAGTCCTGCAAAAATTTGGCCTCTTTTGCTGTGTTAACTGTGCTACACACAGTGACAACAGTTACTGGCCAATTATTTGTAGAACTGGTGTGATAAACATGTGGCCCCCCAATACCACAGATTGAAGTGAAGTGTTATTTAACAGTATACTTTTCTAAGATTGTATTTTAGTCCTGCAAAAAGTTGGCCTCTTTTGCTGTGTTAACTGTGTTACACACAGTGACAACAGTTACTGGCCAATTATTTGTAGAACTGGTGTGATAAACCTGTGGCCCCCCAATACCACAGATTGAAGTGAGGTGTTATTTAACAGTATACTTTTCTAAGATTGTATTTTAGTCCTGCAAAAATTTGGCCTATTTTGCTGTGTTAACTGTGCTACACACAGTGACAACAGTTACTGGCCAATTATTTGTAGAACTGGCGAACTGACGGACCGGCAGATAGGGAGGAGAGGCAGGCAGAACTTGCATCGCACAAGAGGTACAAAGCAGACTGCAAATGTATCAGGAGCGAGCCATCAACCATGTACAGTCACATCTGGCGCTCCCAGGATGCCGGGACATGGCTCCGCAGTGTGGGCTTTTTTTAATGTGTCCGTTGCTGACAACAGTGTTGCCATCTGCAGCCTTTGCAGTCAACGCATAAGTCGCGGTAAGCCCAACACTCACCTAGGGACAACCGCCTTAAGAAGGCACCTGAAATCCCATCACCGAGCTCAGTGGGAGCAACACCGTCAGAACCCACAAAGCCACACTCCAGGCTCTCACCGTCCAGCCTCTTCTTCTTCTCCTGTCTCCTCACAGTTGTCCAACACTCCACCTTCCATGATGCTGTCGTCACGTTGTTCTGGAAAAAGGCAGGCTTCTGTGGCTCAAATGTTGGAGCGGAAAAAAGGTGTCCTACAGGTGTCCGACTACATCAGGTTAAAGGCCGATGTGGACGCTCTGAGGAGTGATGAACCCCTGGACTACTGGATGGGCAGGCTTGACCTCTGGCCAGAGCTTGCACAATTTGCAATGGAACTGTTGGCTTGCCCCATGTCCAGTGTCCTGTCCGAAAGGACGTTCAGCGCTGCAGGGGGATCATGACCAATAAGCGCACTCGCCTAGCTCATGACAGTGTAGACTACCTCACATTTATAAAAATGAATGAGGCATGGATCTCTGAGGAATTCAACACATGTGACCAGTAGACTATGTTTCATTGAAATTCCTCATGACAGGCCACAAATATCTGCCAGACCGCCATCCACCCACAACAATTCCTGGTCCTTGTTTTCGCTAAATACAGCGGCATAAAAGGCATTTCATGTCCATTGAATGGCTAATTTTTGCAGCCTATACAGGCTGACATTTACTTCTGTATCCTGTGTGAATGCCTAATGTACCTCTAGCCATCAAATACTACATTCTTTGCTGTCAGTTAAACTCATGTGAGCCAATTTTTGGAGCCTATACAGGCTGACACTTACTTCTGTATACTGTGTGAATGCCTAATGTACCTCTAGCCATCAAATGCTACATTCTTTGCTGTCAATTAAACCCATGTGAGCCAATTTTTAGAGCCTATACAGGCCGACACTTACTTCTGTATACTATGAATGCCTAATGTACCTCTAGCCATCAAATACACTACTTTCTTTGCTGTCAGTTAAACCCATGTGAGCTAATTTTTGCAGCCTATACAGGCCGACACTTACTTCTGTATACTGTGAATGCCTAATACACCTCTAGCCATCAAATACACTACGTTCTTTGCTGTCAGTTAAACCCATGTGAGCTAATTTTTGCAGCCTATACAGGCCGACACTTACTTCTGTATACTGTGAATGCCTAATGTACCTCTAGCCATCAAATACACTACATTCTTTGCTGTCAGTTAAACCCATGTGAGCTAATTTTTGCAGCCTATACAGGCCGACACTTACTTCTGTATACTGTGAATGCCTAATGTACCTTCAGCCACAGAATACTACGTTCTTAACTGTCAGGTAAACCCATGTGGGCTAATTTTGGGGCCTTTTATGGCCAACACTTACTTCTGTATCCTGTGAATGCCTAATGTACCTTCAGCCACAGAATACTACGTTCTTAGCTGTCAGGTAAATGCATGTGGTCTAATTTTTGGGGCCTATATTGGCCGACACTTCTGTATCCTGTGAATGTCTAATGTACCTTCAGCCATCAAATACTATCTTCTTTGCTGTCAGTTAAACCCATGTGAGCTTATTTTTGGGGCCTTTTATGGCCAGCACTTACTTCTGTATCCTGTGAATGCCTAATGTACCTTCAGCCACAGAATACTACGTTCTTAGCTGTCAGTTAAACCCATGTGGGCAATTTTTTTGAAGCCTATACAGGCCGACACTTACTTCTGTATACTGTGAATGCCTAATGTACCTTCAGCCACAGAATACTACGTTCTTAGCTGTCAGGTAAACCCATGTGGGCTAATTTTTGGGGCCTTTTATGGCCAACACTTACTTCTGTATCCTGTGAATGCCTAATGTACCTTCAGCCACAGAATACTACGTTCTTAGCTGTCAGGTAAATGCATGTGGGCTAATTTTTGGGGCCTATACTGGCCGACACTTCTGTATCCTGTGAATGCCTAATGTACCTTCAGCCATCAAATACACTACGTTCTTTGCTGTCAGTTAAACCCATGTGAGCTAATTTTTGCAGCCTATACAGGCCGACACTGACTTCTGTATACTGTGAATGCCTAATGTACTTCTAGCCATCAAATACATTATGTTCTTTGCTGTCAGTTAAACCCATGTGAGCTAATTTTTGGAGCCTATATCGGCCGACACTTACTTCTGTATACTGTGAATGCCCAATGTACCTCCAGCCACAGAATACTACGTTCTTAGCTGTCAGGTAAACCCATGTGTGCTAATTTTTGGGGCCTTTTATGGCCGACACTTACTTCTGTATCCTGCGAATGCCTAATGTACCTTCAGCCACAGAATAGTACGTTCTTAGCTGTCAGGTAAATGCATGTGGGCTAATTTTTGGGGCCTATACTAGCCGACACTTCTGTATCCTGTGAATGCCTAATGTACCTTCAGCCATCAAATACTACGTTCTTTGTTGTCAGTTAAACCCATGTGAGCTAATTTTTGGGGCCTATACAGGCCGAAAATTACTTCTGTATCCTGTGAATGCCTAATGTACCTCTAGCCATCAAATACTACGTTCTTTGCTGTCATTTAAACCCATGTGAGCTCATTTTTGGAGCCTATACAGGCCGACACTTACTTCTGTATCCTGTGTGAATGCCTAATGTACCTCTAGCCATCAATTACTACGTTCTTTGCTGTCAGTTAAACCCATGTGAGCTAATTTTTGTGGCCTATACAGGCCAACACTTATTTCTGTATCCTGTGAATGCAAAATGTACTTCTAGCCATCAAATACTACGTTCTTTGCTGTCAGTTAAACCCATGTGAGCTAATTTTTGGGGCCTATACTGGCCGACACTTACTTCTTTATCCTGTGAATGCCTAATGTACCTTCAGCCACAGAATACTACGTTCTTAACTGTCAGGTAAACCCATGTGGGCTAATTTTTGGGGCCTTTTATGGCCGACACTTACTTCTGTATCCTGTGAATGCCTAATGTACCTTCAGCCACAGAATAGTACGTTCTTAGCTGTCAGGTAAATGCATGTGAGCTAATTTTTTGGGCCTATACAGGCCGACACTTACGTCTGTATCCTGTGAATGCCTAATGTACCTTCAGCCACAGAATACTACATTCTTAGCTGTCAGGTAAACCCATGTGGGCTAATTTTTGGGGCCTTTTATGGCCAACACTTACTTCTGTATCCTGTGAATGCCTAATGTACCTTCAGCCACAGAATACTACATTATTAGCTGTCAGGTAAATGCATGTGGGCTAATTTTTGGGGCCTGGAATGGCCGACACTTACTTCTTTATCCTGTGAATGCCTAATTTTTCAGACTGGAATTGAAAATCAATGGGTCTGTAAAGGTTCCGCCAAATTGTGGAATGGATGCGGACCCATTTTACAGATGTGTGAATGGACCCTATATGTATTAGACATGTATTTAATGGCTGCTGTCAATTCTGGCTGATTTATGAAAAAAAAAATATATATTTTTTGCTGTAAAAAAAAAAAAAAATTTAGGGCAACTTTTCCATTTGCAATACTTCTGTTATAACATTGTCCATGTGCTGGGACTATTTGTGCACAGCTAGTACATCTTTTGTGGCTGCAAATATGACCTAAAGGTTTTTAAAGTTCGCCTCTCATTAAAGTCAATGGGGCCCGCCGCGAACTCGTGGTTCGCGGACTTTTGAAAAAATTTGCGACTGACGTTCACGAACCGCTCCAGCCGATGTTCGTCCATCACTAGCTGTAACCACATCTAAGACATGTACTTTATACTTAAAGAATTTACTAGCAAAGTACTAACATGGAGACAGTTATTCAGTGAATGGTGGTGAATCTGGACTACTCTTAAAAGTCAAATGTTCCTTGATATGTCAAGTTATATAAATGGGCCATAGATTTATAAATGTTAGCACTCTCCTACATTTTCTTGTCAGGTAGGCCTGTACGTGAGTGATACAAGTATGAAGTCACCTATTTTGCCATTAAAAGGCAGGTAAGTATATGGCAATTTTTTGTACTTTTTAGTATTTTATATGCACTCTTTTTTGGAAGTCTACCAATACTTTTTTTTGTATGTTCTTTTAGGTACTACTAGCTGGTGAGATTAGGCTTAACAATAGGATGAAATTCTTCTTGCGCCTTCTATGATTAATAAATTGGATCGTTGCCAACACAGGATTTTATTTACTGCATGGGTACTATTATTTTCAATAGTATTTTCAAACAAAGCCTATATTATACTATTACTATTCTAGAGACATAAAAAAGTCAGGCAGGCAAGCGCATGTTGATGGCATGTCTATCCCTAAAGGAGTTGTAGGATGAAAATTAGTCTCATAGCTTTTACCACCTCTGAGTCGATGAGTCCAGCAAGCACTGTAATCCGTGGCCCTGACAAGTGAGAAAATATGTCTCTCATTAAGTATAGCCCAGCTGCCAAGCAACCCAATTTCATTTTGAAAAAGGATAAAGTGTTCCCATAAAATGAAAAACAATCACTATAGTAGTTTTGTAACTTTTAATACAAACAATAAATCAACTGTGCTGAAAACGTTATTAACACTATAGTCCATCAGTCCAAATTAATTAATGTTTTTGTTCTAAGTTGGTGTAATGCAAGTTTTAAATTGGAAAAAAACACAATATTTAAAGAAAAAAAAAAAAACAACTGAAAAATATGGAAATAATAAATTGAGTTAAAGTATACTTAAATAAAATTTTATTTGTGTGAAAACTTGCATTGCACCGATACGCATACTGGTATTGGTATCAGTGCCGATACTAAGCATTTGCACAAGTACTTGTACTCTTGCAAATGCTCCAATACTGAAAACCAATACCTTCAGGTCTGCCGACTATAAGGCTGCATTCAAATCGTCGCCATTCTGCTTGTGACAATTTGCACAACACAAATTTTAATGGCACCTAAAAAAGCAGTGTGGTGCTGCTGCGACTGTCTAGGTGTAATAAGGTGCAGGAGCTGCTTTCTAGCAGAAAAGCTGTACACAATGCAAATTATTATTATTATTATACAGAATTTATATAGCGCCAACAGTTTGTGCAGCGCTTTACATTGTGGGGGAAGACAATACAGTTACAGTACAATTCAATACAGGAGGAATCAGAGGGCCCTGCTCGTTAGAGCTTACAATCTAATCTAGAAATCTTTTGAGTTCTTCATAAATTTAAACAATCAGTAATCATTATTAGTCTACAAATTTGTCACATGACACTAGAAATAGGTGTCGGTAACTGATATCGGCGAGTACTTGAGAAAAAGTATCGCCACTCGTGCTTGGTCTTAAAAAACTGATATTGGTGCATCCCTAGGGAAAACCATCATGTTTTTTTTCGCTGTCTGTGACTCTCCCACACAGTTAGACCCCATTCACACTGGGGCGACCTGTCAGGCGACCTGGTCGCTTGATAGGCCGCCTTAGGTCGCCTGCCATAGAGAAGCTGTGGACCCGTTCTAATAGGAGCGACACAAGTCGCTCTGACTTAGAAAAAGGGTCCGGAGCTTCTTTGGGGCGACCTGGAGCGACCTGCATTAACTTCAATGTGTGAAGTCCGTGCAGGCCGCTCCGAGGTCGCAGTGCGAGCTGCGCGCCGCGACTTGTGAGGTCGCCCCGGCAAGTCGGATCGCCCCAGTGTGAACGGGGTCTTACTCTCCCTTTTATTTCTTGTCTATTCTCATAGGTGAAAACAATTTATGAACCAAGTCCAAAAGATAACATTAAAAGACAGTAAAAGTTTAGAAGTCCCCAGTTCATCCACCAAAGTTTAGAGGCTCCCCAAATTAAATGAACCCCTTAGTTGCAAGTACGTCAAGACATGCTTTTCTCCAAAGAATGGCTATGCCAGATCTTATTACCACCTTCCGCTTCTATTCAGATGGATCGCAGGTAGAATTTCCACTCCACTGTGTAAGGGAGGAGAAGAGCAGGAATAGGGGAAGAGCAGGAATGTCAGAGCCAGAGGAGAGCATCGATACGATACCAAGGATCCAAACATCCAGTTAATCTGCATTGTGTTCCTATTAAAAGTGATCCTTTTTTGTTTTGAGTGAAATCATGTTGCAAATATGGAAAAAGAGGATTTATTAGAAAATTTTAATCTGTTTGGATCTGGCTGATAATATAAATGGAGGGGAGTGGTAGAGTGATTTACGTAATATGTCCTTTTGACCTACCTTTTAATAAAAGGGGTCAATAAAGTTTTGTGAGCTTTCTATGTGTAACCTCAGTGATTTTGAAAACACAGCATATGTTAATGTGTTTATGACTCACTTTGTAAAAGAAGGGGTCAGTTGTTTCCCGTAAGCCTTTTTATATACAATAGAAGTGGGGGTTTTAAAGACACAGTACTCCTTAATGAAATGCGGGTCAGTCACTTGCTTGTTAAGCGTGTAATGCACATCTGGTGAACTAAAGAAATATCGTGAGGATTTTGAGTGGTGGTTAAAGTTATGATTTTATTATATTAGCATAATCTTATATTAGCTAGCATTATATTTTGATCATCTAATTACTGCACCATAAGATCTCTTTCTGTGTTAAATATCAATGTGAGTATACCTGGGGATCTATCTATTCAAGCTGAAGAGGTCCTTTTATGGTTGTGGAAGTACTGGAGGAAGTATACCTATGCAAAATGCTGGTTTTCACTGTTTTACAGGGAATTTTAGAAAGCAATCTATTATTACCTTTACAAGTGAGTCAATACTAGTTGAGAATTAATTTGGTAAAAGTCACTACGCTATGAAAGCATCTTTTTCTTTCTAACATGTACTTGGAGCCAAAGAATAAAGAAGGAGAGCAAGTGGAGTGGAAATTTTACACAAGATCTATGTGAGTGGAAGAGGAAAGTAGACATAAGATCTACCCATTCTTTGGGAACAAGTGTGTCTTGACCTACTTGTAAATAAGGGGTCAATTTAATTTGGTGAGCCTCTAAACTTTGAGCATATTGGTGGAAGAACTGGGAACGTTTGAGTTTTACAATTTTAGCAATGACATCACTGACTTTTAATCTTTTTGGACTTGGTTCATAAAATTTTTACTTATGGGACTATAAATAGCAGCTAGTGCTAATTTTGACTTTTTGTCTCTCTGGAGCAGGAATAGATGAAATCTTCCATTGTGTACAGCTTGTTCTGGTATTAACTGGATAAATTTCCTTTCACTTCCTGTTGTCTATCCAAAGCAGGAGATTTAAAAAATTTCAGTAGGACAAAGGAAAAAAAGAAAGAGGTTGTAAACATTCCCCACTATATCCAAAGCTTCACATATACACTATATTACCAATAGTATTGGGCCACCTGCCTCTACAAGCACATGAACTTTAATAGCATCCCAGTCTTAGTCCGTAGGGTTCAATATTGATTTGGCCCACCCTTTACAGCTATAACAGCTTCAACTCTTCTGGGAAGGCTGTCCACAAGGTTTAGGAGTGTGTCCATGGGAATCTCTGACCATTATTCCAGAAGTGCATTTGTGAGGTCAGGCACTGTTGTTGGACAAGAAGGCCTGGCTCACAGTCTCCACTCGAATTCATCCCAAAAGTGTTCTATCGGGTTGAGGTCAGGACTCTGTGCAAGCCAGTCAATTTACTCCACCCCAAACTCATGCATCCATGTCTTTATGGACCTTGCTTTGTGGACTGGTCCAAATCATTTGGTGGAGGGGGATTATGGTGTGGGGTTGTTTTTCAGGGATTGGCCTTGGCCCCTTAGTTCCAGTGAAGGGAACTCTTAAGGCATCAGCATACCAAGGCATTTTGGACAATTTCATGCTCCCGACTTTGTGTGGAAACAGTTTGAGGATGGCCCCTTCCTGTTCCAACATGACACTGCACCAGTGCAAAAACAAGGTCCATAAAGACATGGATGAGTGAGTTTGGGGTGGAGGAACTTGACTGGCCTGAACAGAGTGCTGACCTCAACCCGATAGAACACCTTTGTGATGAATTAGAGCGGAGCCTGTAATTTGTAACATTAGAAGACAATCAGTGGGTGCTGGCCAATGTATGTCTGCTGGCACCCACTACAGTAATCGTCGAGGAGAGAGGCTGCATGGAGCTCTACCTATGTAAACAATGCAGAGCTCCGTCCTGACAGAGGGGAAGTGATGGATTTTCTTTCCCTGCAAAGCAGGGGGAAAATCCATGACATCCCTTAGTAAAAGCACCACACATTGTACACATAAACATTGGCTATACACACATTTACCCTTTGCTCGCCCTAGATGTTTAAATCCTTCCCAGCCAATGTCATTAGTACAGTGACAGTGCATATTTTTAGCATTGATCCCTGTATTAGTGTCACTGGTTCCCATAAAGTGTCCTAGTGTCCAATCGCCCGGGGCAATATTGCAGTCCTGCTATAAATCACTGATCACCGCCATTACTAGTATAAAAAAATAAATAAATAAAAATTACAGTATATATCCGATAGTTTACAGACACTATACGTTTTGCACAAACCAGTCAATATACGTTTATTGGGATTTTATTTTTCCAAACCTATGTAGCACCCCTCCATGTTGAGGGTATATGGCCTGGTATGGTTCAGAAGGGGAGGTGCTCACTCCCCCCTCCCCCCCCACCTTTCCTGGCCTGCCGGGCTGCATGCTCAGATAAGGGTCTGGTATGGATTTTGGAGGGGACCCCACGCCATTTTTTTTTTCAATACATTTTGCTTTGCTAACATTGCCTCTGAGCACAAGTCGCATGTCACAAGTCGGATCAGTTAAGATGCTGATCTGACTTGGATGCAACTTCCATTCGCTTCAGTGGGCTTTGATCGCACCCAAGTCGGACCAAAGTAGTGCAGGAACCTTTTCAAAAGTCGGACCTACACAAGTCGGACCAGTTAAGAGGTCTCTTATATTGATTTTACATGTCATGTAACTTGTGCTCTCAAAGTCAGAGTGATTGTCGCACCAGTGTGAACCGGTCCTAAGTACTATATAAAATCATTGCCTTTTTTCATTGCTGTTTTTTTAGTGTAACTTACTACCTACGTGTCTGAAGGTGAATCATTATTTGTCAGTTGGTTCTACAATATAACACCTTGTGGAAAGCATAATATTTTCAATTCCTGAATTTGTCACTCACTGTTGCAGTGCTGTGACATGGCTCTATAAACATTCATACACCTCCTATACTATCTCTTCAGCACAATTTCCACCATGAGATTGCAGTCAGACTGAAAATGGCATTTCAAAGTCTTATTCAGCAATGCGGTAGCTCAGTCCCTGCTGAGTTTGATTAAAGTATGTCCAAGGGGATTCGAGGTACATAAACATTGATGTCCTCAAATAAACCAAGACAATATTTATCTTTCAAATTAAAGCCATCATTTACTCAACTTAACTGTGCGGTCATTTTTTTTTCACGTGCTTCCTTGCTGTGATTTTCTGCTGCTCACTGTGGCAGGTTTTATTATTTAGTGAGCAGGGAACAGAGATTATTGTTATCATTTTAAGGAGAGGCTACTGCAAATAAAAGCAGATCATTCCCTTCTTGGCAATTTATACAGCTCACGGTACTTCTATAGACATCAGAGGAAATGAGGTGGGAACACCATCTAACTCAGTATGTGCAGTTAAGGTGTACTGCAGAGATCCAGAGAAATCTAGATACAAAAATAACGAAAACACCTCCTGCAAATTTTCATCATGCATAGGCGTGCGCAAGGGGAGTGCCTGGTGTGCCTGGGCACACCCTAATCACTTCATGCTGCCCTGATTCCCCCTGTTGTATCAGTACAGAGCACTCTCAGTGTTCATGCATAACTGAAGCATAGTAAACTTTGTTTACTATGCTTTCCTTTGTGAATGAATGGGAAGCCACTCAGTACAGAACACTTCCCATTCAATCACTGTCCAATGCAGCTGAGGCTGCAGAGAAAGGGGACTGGGAAAGCTCTGTCTATAGTCCCTTTCTCTGGCTCAAAAA
Organism: Pelophylax lessonae; assembly: GCF_965119305.1. Lineage (NCBI taxonomy): Eukaryota > Metazoa > Chordata > Amphibia > Anura > Ranidae > Pelophylax > Pelophylax lessonae. The sequence goes on along the minus strand of NC_138772.1, from coordinate 322,463,537 downwards.
GTACAACATCAGGGGGTCTGTTTAGACTCCTGATATTTCACCAAAATCCCCAAATAGGCTCCTAAAAGTAGTAAAAAAAAAAATGTTAAATTAAAATATTGTAAAAAATAAACAAAAAAATTGTAAAAAATAAAAATAATAAAAAAACTGCCCTACTGACACCATCCTCTGCCTTTATGACAAAGTTCACTGCTCTACTGACTGACACCATCCACTGTCCTACTAACATCAACCACTGCTTTACTAACTGACATCAGCCTCCCTCCTACTGACACCAACCACTGCTTTACCAGCTGACACCAGCCACCGTCCCACTGACACCAACCACTCCTATACTGACTTACACCAACCACTATCCTACTGACACAAACCTCTACAGTATATATAATTGTAGCACTGCCCCCTAGGGAGCTGCTGAGTGTGGATTCCCCTGGGTTACCCATAGCAATAGTCTGTAAAACTTATCACTTTAAGACTTGGCTCAGACAATGAACAGTCCAGGGGATTTTGTTTTTGTGTTTTATTGTAGAACTTGGATAGGAGAATGAATGAGTGGGATACTCCAACTTGAACTATGCACAATTTCTGAGGACATTAACTATGATGAGTGCGGCAAGACCGCTACTTCACCTTGCCACTGAAGTGAAGTAGAAGGTATGTTCCTGACTGAATTTCTCTTCAGGGTCCTGACTTGGCACCCCCTTTCTCACTTCCCATGCATGCTAGTCCCTTGTCCACTGACTCTCCACTGGAGTGGTCCCCTTCCTGGGGAGACCCCTGGCAAGCTTCCCGGTACTCACGGACACTTTTTTTTCCTGGGTTGCTCTGCCTTCAGCTCCACTCGTCAGTATCCTGGACCTCCTGGCTCAGCATCACACACTCGGTCCACTTGGCCGACTGCCTGTGACCACCTTCCTTGATAACAGGAGGAGAGACAGTCGTCACTCTCCTCCTTGGACCTGGCTTCCCGCTCAAAGACCCCTGTCACATGTGCCCTCGGCTTTTATAGCCAATGACAGGATGCACCACTCTTGTGCCCTCCCATTGGGACAGCCACAAAAGGGTTTCCTCCACTGTCCAACAGGCTCCCCTATTGGATACAGTGGGGACACTCCCTCAGACCAAGTGAATCACACATGGACACATGTAACAGGCAAAACTACTGATCAGGCTCCCCTGATAAGCAGATGGAGCAAACAATGCTTTTACCTAGCACCTACCTAGGAGGGTGCTACACAATAAACACACACACAGGCATGTGTGTTTGAGCTCTGGGGTGCACACCCTAATGCAAGAGGCTGCACACATCTATGTCATCATGCATTGATCTTCTAAAAACGGCAAAGGCTGGGTGGGATTGGAAGACTTCTTTATTATAATTAAACAGCTAAATATGCATACAATTGAATAATGTTATACATTCCAAATGCATTATTTTCTGTCCTATAACCAACCATTACTCATAACTGAGTCCTCTACTTTGTGACTAATAGTGAGATGTTTTCACTAAGCAGATAAAAACACAGTTAAAATACATTTAAGTGAACTTTGAGGCCCTGTTCACACCTGGGAGTTTTTCAGCTCGTAAAACGCTCATCTCTGAAGTCTCAAAATGTGCAACAAGCAAAATCCTATTCATTTCAATGGCCCCTGTTCACATATGAGCGTTTTGTCCCCTGAAGCAAAACGCCTGAAGCTCATAAAAGTAAACAAGCTTCTTTTTTGGCAGATTACAAGCATTTTTGTTAGATGTCAAGGCCTGCCTCCAAACACCTGCAAAAAACGCCTGAAAAAAGCCTAAAAAAAAAAACCTTGAAAAAAACAGAAAAAACGCCTGAAAACGATATGCTCAGGTGTGAATGGAGCCTTATTTTACCTTACAGAGCACTTGTGTTCCAAACACTTCTGCCAGACAGCACAGCCAAATCTTGGATTTCCCCAGTAGAAGCAGCAACCCAAGTTATTTACAAAACACTCTCCAGGTCTAATGATGGGGCAATAAAGAAGCATTATACCAGTGAGGTCATCCCCCTGCTTAATCTTTTGTCTCCTGCCAGCAAATTCACATTTGCATTGCAACAGATTTGGATTGGCATCTAATGCGGTTGCACAGGGTATTACAACATTTTGTTACTTACATTGGTTGCAATAAAAAAAATTAATGACATGTTAACATTTATTGCGCTTTTCTATTTATTTAGTAATATAGTATCCAGCACAGTGACTAAGTGGTCAGCACTTCTGCCTGGCAGCACTTGAATCCCAACTGGAGTTTGCATGTTCTCCCTGTGCCTGCTTGTGTTTCCTCCAGGTACTCCGGTTTCCTCACACACTCCAAAAGACATGCTGGTAAATGAATTGGCTCCTGTGTCTATTTATTTAGTAATATAGTAGGCAGCACAGTGGCTAAGTGATCAGCACTTCTGCCTTGCGGCAGTCGAATCCCAACCAAGGCACCACCTGCCTGGAGTTTGCATGTTTCCCCTGTGCCTGGGCGGGTTTCCTCCGGGTACTCCAGTTTCCTCATACACTCCAAAAGACATGCTGGTAAAGTAATTCGCTCCTGCATTAATTGGCCCCAGTATGTGTATGTATGAATGTGAGTTAGGGACCTTAGATTGAAAAATCCTTGTGGGCAAGGACTGAGTAAATTGAAGGTGCTATATAAGTTCCTGTAATAAATATTAGTCGTAGTCTCTGCTTTCATGGCACTTTCTTCAGAAGGTAAGTGCACTTTTGAAATAATAACCACATCATACCCCACTTTTCCTTCTCAAACATTGTGCAAAATACATCAGATCACAGATGTAGACATGCCACTATTCTCAGTGCTGCAATCTGCCCAGAGCTGGCCAGTCAATGGATTTAGTGTTACTAGCATCATGCTCTGGTCCCTGCCCTATAACATCTTGGTTGCCTCCAAATTGAAGGAAATTTATGTTTTTGTTTTTTTTTTTACTGCTTTTATATATTTATTATTGTCACGACTATAGAACTAAAGAATTCAAATTGTTTTTTTTTTTTGCAATTACATAAATATGAGCCCTGCATATCATTTTTGGTATTCTCCTTTTCTGACAGCAGATGGAGCTTTAGGCTCATTTCACATGCTTTGCTTTTTCTCCCTGCATCCTGGCAAAAAAAATCACTGAAATTGACCTTCACAAGCAAATAAGTAATAGGTGTGACTCAACCACTCATTCCTTCTGCCTTCAAACAACTTGATTCAAGGGTTTAATTAGAGACAGTTTAAAAAATAAAACTCACCAAAATCTCGTATGGGTTCCCTTTAAATTAAATAAACCTTTCCCAAAGTTTACAACATGGTAAAATATGACTGTGCAATCTTCTTTATATCTACCAACAACTGTAGTGTAGTGCTGGATTAGGTACAAATTAATTGGATAGTTTAGGTACATTTTGGCAGGCTGAGTGAATCTCCAAACCATATGGCACTCCCAATTGTGTACAAGAACTCAGCACACCGGCCAACCAACAGAGTTGGGTGGGAGGCAATACATTTCTGGGCATCTGCCCCTTTGACAAAGAAACGCATTGCCTACCATCCACCTGGCTTGACAAAGGGGCAGATGCCTGGAAGCACATTGCCTCCCACTCACCTGACTTGACAAAGGGGCAGATGGCCAGAAGCACATTGCCTACCACCCACCTGGCTTGACAAAGTGGCCAATGGCCAGAAGCACATTGCCTCCCACCCACCTAGGCTTGACAAAGGGACAGATGCCCAGAAGCACATTGCCTCCCACCCACCTAGACTTGACAAAGGGGCAGATGTCTGGAAGCACATTGCCTCCCACCCACCTAAGCTTGACAAAGGGGCAGATGCCCAGAAGCACATTGCCTCCCACCCACCTAGGCTTGACAAAGGGGCAGATGCCCGAGAGCACATTGCCTCCCACCCACCTAGGCTTGACAAAGGGGCAGATGCCTAGAAATGCATTGCCTCACACCCACCTCCATTGGTCTTTTAGTGTCCTGAGTCCTTGTATAAAGTAAGAGCGCCGTGAGGTGTGGAGCTTCACTCAGCCTGCCAGCTAGAGCTTCAGGTATATACATCTAGTGTTGCTCTCTCCTGCTGTGCTAGTCTCTCTGTACTGCTGGGTGCCAACTGATAAATGTTAAAGTATAAGTGGATATTATATTCTGTTATTAAAGTTGCTAAATATTGACATTTCCCTGTTTTTTATGTGGTTTATTGTGTTTGGATCCTTCCTCATCCTGGTTGCAAGAAGCTGCAGAATGTGTTAATCCTTAATTTGCCAGATGTGTTATACCTCTACCTGATCTACATATATATAGTTGAATTTCTCAAGTTCTCCAATAGCTCACTGGACTTCTATGTGGAAAAAAATGTCTCCTGTGTTGGGCTGACCTGTGAGTAATTTTTTTTTTTTTTTTGGACCATACATTATTATATCCTTACATGTTTCATATTTACGCTTACTTATTTTTATAGATATTTTCTTGCATCCCACTCTTGATGAAGCGGACAGGGTTCCACGAAACGCATTGAGTTTTAGGATGTCAAGACAATTTGTGTGTTATATCTACATCAGTCATGTATTTTGTATATTTTTTACGCATATATAATCATGTACCAGTTTATTATGAATTAATTTTTCTAAATATGAATTTTTAAATGTTAGCTCTGTATTTTATATTTTCCTATTATATTTATGAATTGACATTATGTACTTTATGATCATGGAATGCTACTGTTGTTTTGCTGGGTTTTTTTTTCAATAAATTTATCATTATATGTAATTTATATACTCATTTTGACAAAATGGCTGGCCTCATTTAAAGTCCCATGACCTTTTCTTTTTAGTTTGGACTCATATTTGGACTTTTAAAAAATTATATTGCCGGTTTATATAATTTATGTTGCCATATTTTAGTATAACTAAAGGCAAAATGGAAAAAAAAAGTTTTGCCTATATTTCTACTTTTTTCCTAATACGATAAATATGGAGGCTGACACAGCTGCCCTTTTTTTGAAAATGCTAGTTGCATGGCTGTAGCACATGTTAGATCCAGTACTTTTTGAATCACTGACGTGAAACAAGTGTTCAGATCAGAAGGTTAAATCTGTATTTGCATGAGTTTTCTGGGTCAATGACTTAAACAGCTGAAGACAAAGGGTTAGCATAACAGCCAGGCAACTAGCATTATTTAGAATGACAAGTCAGCAACAGCAACCCACCTGTTTCTCTTAGTACAAGTTTCCTTTTACACCTGGCACATGTGCCTGGGAAGCTTGCTATTAAGGCAGGAATAAGCATGTCTTTTCAGATAATGAAAGGAAGCCCCCTGGCTGTAAACTCTGCCCAGCAAAGAACAGACATTATAAGTTACTAAACTGTATTATTTTTACTGTCCCCAATCAATCTGTTGATAGCACAGAGCCTTGGAGGCACTCTGCACATGCTTAGTTTGGTGTGTGTTGCTAAAGATTATTTTTGTTTTGTTTTTGGGAGAGTGCATGTGATCAGCACAGGGCCAATCAGCACTGTCCAGACAGAGGGTCAGGGGTCACGCAGCCTCATAGCACAGTCTGAGGGGAATGAAAACTCCTCCTACAACTTTAACCAGACACTGGTAGTAACAAGACTGCTATATACTGCTGATGAGAAAAGGTATTTAGCCGTTTATATTTACTTAATCAATTGCATTTTCATGTTGTGTACCGTGGGGGACCAGATATAGTGAATGCAGGGTCCTGGGTTAAGTAACACTTTAAGGTCCTAAATTGTCTGGGCAGTTTTAATAGGGATAGCAGTGGAGTGCCATATGGATTTTTTGTAAAGGAAAAGTTAGGGTTTATAGCTATTACAATTTCCTGCAGTCTTGCTTAAAATGGAACTGCACTGCATCTGAGCACCACAAACCAAAAATGCAATTTAATACATTTTTAATATTGAAAGAAAACTCACTCATCCATCCATGTCTCCATGCTTTATTTTGTGGCTAGCTTGAGTAAGGGCAGATGATTCATGTAGCATTTACTTCCTGGAATCCATCTGCCCTTAGCTCTGGCATGCAAGCAGGAGAGGGTGTGCATAGCTGAGAAAGCCTCTCCTCTGCTCCTGAAGACTCCTAGGATGCATGACATCATTTGCCTAGGTATGGAAATCAGGAAGTAACTGAAGAAATGTAAAAAAAAAAAATTTAAAACAAGTTAATACAATATACAGTGCATTCGGAAACTATTTACAGCTCTTAATTTTTTCCACATTTTTTTATGTTACAGACTTATTCCAAAATGGATTAAATTTGTTATTTTCTTCAAAATTCTACAAACAATACCCCACAATGACAATGTGAAAGAAGTTTGTTTGAAATCTTTGCAAATTTATTAAAAATAAAAAAACAAAAAAAATCCCATGTACATAAATTTTCACAGCCTTTGCTCAATACTTTGTTGAAGCACCTTTGGCACCAATTACAGCCTCAAGTCTTTTTGAGTATGATGCTACAAAGCTTGGCACACCTATTTTTGGGCAGTTTCTCCCATTCTTCTTTGCCTCTGCAGTAAACCCCCCTCCATCGCGGGGGTTACATAGCAAACCCACCCGCAATAAGTGAAAATCCGCGAAATAGAAATATTCTATTTAAATACACCCTAGGCATGTTTTTATAACTTTCACTGTACTTTTAAAAGCATTTTAAGGTCTTTAAACACACTTTTAAAACAATAGAAACACATTTAAACACATAAAAGATACTGAGAGACAGAGCAAGAGCAACGGAAAACACAAAAATATTTAATCAACAATAATTTATTTAGTAAAATAGTTTAAAAAGGTCTTACAGAAAAAAAAAACGCAAAATACCGGGACCGCAAAAACTGAACCGCGATATATACGAACGGCTGTATACGAAAAATGTTGGTGTGAGCAACAGACTCATGTACCTGTTGGTCTGGACACTTTTACCCCCTTCCTGCCCAGGCCAATTTTCAACTTTCAGGGCTGTCACACTTTGAATGACAATTGGGCGGTCATACTACACTGTACCCTTATGAAATCTTTATTATTTTTTTCACACAAAGATAGCTTTCTTTTGATGATATTTAATGACCAGTTGGTTTTTTTCATTTTTTTGCTAAACAAACGAAAAAAGACCCACATTTTTGAAAAAAAAAAAAGTTTTTCCATAGTTTGTTATAAAAATTTGCAAACAGGTCATTTGAATTCTTTACTGATATGCGCAGATTAGGTTGCACTGGTGGGCACCGATAGGCGGCACTGAAGGGCATTGATAGGTGGCACTAATAGGCAGCACTGATGGGCACTGATAGGCAGCATTGATGGGCACTGATAGGCACTGGTAGGTGGCACTGATGTACACTAATAGGCAGCACTGATATGTGGCACTGATGAGGAGACACTGATGGGCACTGATTGACAGCACTGGGGAGCACTGATTGGCAGCACTGGTGGGCACTGATAGGCAGCACTGCTGGACACTTTGGGGACTGCAGTGATAATCAGGACACTGATAATCAGTGCCTTTATTATCAGTGTAGAATTCCCTTTTACACAAGCCGTTTATCGGCTTTCCTCTCCTCTTTTACACCAATATGTAAGATATAATATACTGTAATGCATAGTTGTGGTAATGTCTATATATTTGGTTATTATACTGCCATCTTGTGGTTATTTGGATGGTGCACTTGCCTTTCTGTCTCTCTCTTCTGTGTTTCCTCCTGTCCCCTCCCATTTATGATGTATTTCCTGTTCCTGCTTCTTTATGCTTGTGGGGATAGAGATGGACAGATCTGTCTATGCCTTTCACACAATCTGCTCGCATCCAGGAACACAATACCATGTTTTGACCTGCAGATACCATCTTTCAATCATCTGCCTGATTTTGTTGTCTGATATACCAACTGCTTGCAATAAAACCTACGTGGATGGAAAGAAACGGTGTCTGGTGAGTTCAGCTATCTGATAAAAATTGTCCGCCGTGATTGTATCTGCTAATACAGGCCAGGAATAGGTCTCGGCAAGAGATAAGTCACTATTACAACAACAGGAAAGACATTGCTGGAAGAAGCAGCAGAGAAGGCTGGTCTGCCGGCACACCCTGACTACTGAGAACAAACAGCGGCTCAGCCTTCGGTACTAGTGGGTCCTTGAGGCCACCTGTGTACATCGAGTGTCTACATCGTGCAATATATCTATGGTCTGCCTTTGGTGCCATTGGGTCCTTGAGATTACCTGTCCACACGTTGGGGGATTACATCAAGTGTCTACATCGTGCAATATTTCTGTGATCTGGTAAGAGGCTTAAAGCGTTCTTGGGTGGCTTGCTGATATCTGGTGTATGTGGACCTAATATACTCTGCTGACTTTCTATTTCAATCTGGTAAGAGGCCTTACGTTTGGTGGCGGTTTTCACCTTCTCTATCTTTGGGATAGAAATACACGTTTTGCTGATTTATCTGGTAAGAGGCTCTACGTTTGGTGGCGGTTCTTTCTTCCTTTATCACTGGGATTAAATACACTCATTACGCTTATCCTTTGGTAAGCGGCTGCACAATCGGTGAAGGATATTCACACTATGTGTGGCCGTATACACTTTGATCAATTTGATATACTTTTCTGTACGGTATCACGCTATGGAATGTTTTTTCTTTTCTTTTATGTGATATACGGTTATTTACATCGAGTATCCAATGCAAGAACTCCATTTGATTACCTTGGCATGTGAACTTACCTCATCATATGAATCTTGCAATTTAAAAATTGCCCTTCCGGTAAGCACAATTCCTATGGGACCTTTGGAGGCTGTTCAAGATCCTCAAACACTATTAGTCACAATCTACGTTTAATTTTGGGACATTTACTAGTGGGACATTTATTTGTTTTTCTTTCATACAGCGCGACTTATTACATTGCATATTTTTAGGGGTGTGGTCACACTTGAAGTCGCAGCTCTAAATTTTCTGTCACCTTTAGCGCGGTTACAACCTTCTTTCTTATCTGGTGAGTTCCGCTATCTGATAAAAATTGTCCGCCGTGATTGTATCTGCTAATACAGGCCAGGAATAGGTCTCGACAAGAGATAAGTCACTATTACAACAATTGGAGTCAGAATACCTCTCCTCTCCTCATGTTGTCAGCGTGAGGAAAGGAAGGCCAATATCTGTCTTGTGTTTACATCATGATCAGCTGTCATTGGACACAGTTACATGGCAAAGGGCTGCTGTGATTGGCTCTTTACCCCGATATGTGATCAGCTGTGTCCTAAAAACGCAGCGTTCACAGAGCGAAAAGGCCATAGTGCTGGAAAAGTGTTACTTTGACCTTTAGCTCTGCTGTAATCCTAGATAGCTACACTTTTTCATTCACCTCGAGTTTTGTTATTTAGACAGAATTAGAAATTTGCCTAGCTACAAAAATTTAACAGTGCAAATGTGTTCTACATGTGGATACATGTTGTTAGCTATAACAAAAATTAACTCATTTTGAAAATGCATTTAAAGCCACGCAGAAATTAGGGAATCTGAGTTCAGGATTCTGATGTGTTTTGTTTGTCTCGGCTCAGATTAAATCACGGACCTTGTACATAAATGTCAGTTTGGAATGTGACAGCACTGCGGGGATGATGTCATCACACATTCTGTAAATATGACTATGTAAACTATGCAGCTGTGTTAGATCTGCCTGTTTGTATAGAACACCTGATCTGAGTTAGCCCAGCTCACATGATGACATCTTTTTATATCCCTCTCTTGGCAATAAAAAACTAGGATGGCATCTAAACATCACATAACCCCAATAAAACATTGTAAAAACAAAAACCCTTATGACTAAACACTCAATGTTTATGGGATCCCCTGTGGCTCCAAGAGATTCTAACATGACAAATAAAGTGTAACTCCACTTTTGTTGAGGAAAAAAACACGGTTGATCTAGGTACATTACAAGGATTTTAACAACCTTTGTTGCAGATTCCTACCTTTTGTTATTCTGAAGAAATCCCTGAGTGTTTTTCTGTGCTCATGTGGGAAAGTGAGTCTAATGAGAGTGGTTTCTTAATTATCAATCAGCTGTGCAGCTGCAGAGCACTAATGAGGAAAGCTGCAGGGCCTGCATCCCTCTAGACGTGTTCCTATTGAGAGTATCTCACCAAAAATGACATTTTTGTTCCAGGGGATGCCAGAAATCTGACTTCTGGGAAAATCTGGGAAAATCAGTGAGCCAATCACACAAGCAGAAAATGATGTTTTTGTTGTGTGGTCAGTACACATTCTGTGTACAGAACAGATCCAGGTAGCCGTATTGCATTGCATTTTCCGAAAAATTCAGTAGCTTCAGATTGAAAAGGAAAGGTAATTTTTATTAACATTGAATTATAATATGACTTGTGTTGCAATTTTATACGCTATATTATTTTCTCTTGATTGGCTATTTTTTTCCCCACGAAAGTGGAGTTACACTTTAACCGGTTCTGGACCGCTCACCGCATATATACTGCGGCAGGCTGGCCCTCCTACGCGAACCGTCGTAGGGCTATGTCGGTTGCGCACTGGCAGCTAGGGGGCGAGCGCGCGCTGCTGGCGGTGCCCTCCCACCCCCACTAGGCAGTGGGGACTCCGATGCACAGGGCAGGCGGCTCTGATTGCCGCCTGCCACCCGCGATTGCTCCCCGCTGAGAGAGAAGAACGGTCACCTGTTGAAGACAGCTGACCGTTCTTCTCTCTGGAATGATCACAGAGTTCCTGATTACTGTAGTAATGTCACTGGTCCGCCCAAAAGTGTCAAAAATGTCAGTTAGGGGTCCGATCTGTCTGCCGCAATGTCGCAGTCCTGCAAAAAACGCAGATCAAAAATCGCAATTACTAGTAAAAAAAAAAAAAAACAATAAAAATTACAAATCTTTCCCGTAGTTAGTAGACACAATAACTTTTGCGCAAACCAATCAAAATACGCTTCTTGCGATTTTTTTGGGAATGTTATATAGCAGAAAGTGAAAAATATTGTTTTTTTTGGTGACAGAATTGTCACAGAGGTGATCAAATACCACCAAAAAAAAGCTCTATTTATGGGGAAAAAAAGGACATCAATTTTATTTGGGTACAGCATCGTACGACCACGCAATTGTCCGTTAAAATAACGCAGTCCCGATTTACAAAATATGGCCTGGTCATTAAGGGGGAAAATCTTCCGGTCCAGAAGTGGTTAAGAGAGAAATTGCGGTTAATGTAATAGAGCTGTGAAAAAACATAACTACCAACTGGTTTAACAGGTAATAAATCTGTTGCAGGCGGCACTCAGAAAAAAGTACAGTAAAACCTTGGATTGCGAGCATAATTCGTTCCGGAAACATGCTTGTAATCCAAAGCACTCTTATATCAAAGCGAATTTCCCCATAAGAAATAATGGAAACTCAGATGATTCGTTCCACAACCATTTATTCATAAGTCCTTCAGTTTATAGTCCATATAAAAAGATTATAGCATTGCGATAGGTTATATAACCATAAAATGTCAATCCACAAATAGCCGCTTCCACAAGGGGATTAGAAGCAAAATCCAGCAGAAGCTACAGAGTATCAAAGAGAAGAAAGGCGCCTCTAAGTGTAGCAATATGGTTCCATTTAATGAAGGTACAACATTTAGCAACTCACATGGTTGATGAATAAAACAGGCACATCTAAGTATGCAGGCATCCGGGGTAAAGCTGTCCACATTGACCGTCTTCTGCACCGCCGGCTGCCAGTCTGTAATCCTGACCGGGAAGACCACCCTGCAGTAAAGCGATCTGAAAGCGAGGGGCAGCATGGAAGGGATGACGTAGATGGCGGTGAGGAGGATGGTCCTATGTGGACAGCTTTAGCCTGGATGCCTGCATCCTTAGATGTGCCTGTTCCAATCATCAACCATGTGAGTTGTACCTTCATTAAATTTAACCATATTGCTACACTTAGAGGCGCCTCTCTTCTCTTTTATACTCAGCTGTGACTTGAGGCTACTTGTATATCAAGACATCGCTTGTATATCAAGTCAAAATTTATTTGAAAATTTTGCTTGTCTTGCAAAGCGCTCTTAAACCAAGTTACTCTCAAACCAAGGTTTTACTGTATAATATATTGAATTTTTAATTTTGCTTATAGTTACATTTTAAAGCTTAACTCCCTTTTATGACAACGTTTTTTAACCGCTTGCCGACTGTATAACATAGATATACGGTGGCAAGGTGGCTCGACTGCCCAGCGATCTGACACTTCTGCGTAGGGGGCGTGGGTGCGCACCGCTGGTGACCCGGCTTTGCTGTGATTAAACACAGCAGATGACGATCGTCAGAAATATACATAGGACAGAGTCCTGCCTATGTAAACAAGGCAGAGCCCTGTCCTGTCAGCGGGGAAGTAATATATCCCCGCAAAGCAGGGAAAAAAATCCATTACTTCCCCTAGTAAAAGCACCTGACACAGTGCACCAAAACATTGGCTTGGTACACATTTAACCCTTTGATTGACCTAGATGTTTAACCCCTTCCCACCCAGTGACATTAGTACAGTGAAAGTGCATATTTTTAATGTCACTGGTTCCCAAAAAAGTGTTAGTGCCTGAATGTCCACCGCAATATTGCAGTCCCGCTAAAAGTAGCTGATTGTCGTCATTACTAGTAAATAAATAAATAGATAAAATTTCAAATATATATCCTATAGTTTGTAGACGCTTTAACTTTTGCGCAAGCCAATCAATATACAGTAAAACCTTGGATTGCGAGCATAATTCGTTCCGGAAACATGCTTGTAATCCAAAGCACTCTTATATCAAAGCGAATTTCCCCATAAGAAATAATGGAAACTCAGATGATTCGTTCCACAACCATTTATTCATAAGTCCTTCAGTTTATAGTCCATATAAAAAGATTATAGCAATGTGATAGTTTGTGTCATCATAAAATGTCCATCCACAAATAGCCGCTTCCACAAGGGGATTAGAAGCAAAATCCAACAGGAGCTACAGAGTATCAAAGAGAAGAGAGGCGTCTCTAAGTGTAGCAGTATGGGGACATTTAATGAAGGTTCAACATTTAGCAACTCACATGGTTGATGATTAAAGAGGCACATCTAAGTATGCAGGCATCCGGGGTAAAGCTGTCCACATAGACCATCTTCTGAACCACTGGCTCTCACCGATGTCAGTCTGCAATTGTGATTGGGAACACTACCCTGCAGTAGAGTGATCTGAAAGCGAGACTTTGAATCACTCGTGGAGCGCAGCGTGGAAGGGTGTGATGAAGATGGCAGTGCGGAGGATGGTCTATGTGGACAGCTTTACCCCGGATGCCTGCATACTTAGATGTGCCGGTTTTAATCATCAACCATGTGTGCTGCTAAATATTGAACCTTCATTAAATGTAACCATATTGCTACACTTAGAGGCGTCTCTCTTCTCTTTTATACCCAGTTGTGACATGACGCTACTTGTATATCAAGACATCGCTTGTATATCAAGTCAAAATGTATTTTAAAAATGTGCTTGTCTTGCAAAGCGCTCTCAAACCAAGTTACTCTTAAACCAAGGTTTTACTGTACACTTAATGCAATTTTTTTTACCAAAAACGTGTAGAGTACATATTGGAATAAATTTATTAGTACATTATATTTTTTTTACATTTTTTTTAATATGTTTTATAGCAGAAAGTAAAAAAAAATATATATATATTTTTTTTTTTTTCAAAATTGTTAGTCTTTTTTTGTTTATAGCGCAAAAAATAATGCAGAGAGGATCAAATACCACCATAAAAAGCTCTATTTGTGGGGAAAAAGGGACATCAATTTTGTTTGGTTACAGTATCTCATGACCATGCAATCACTTGCCACCAAATTATGTACCTGTACGTGATTTAGCTTCAAGTGGCTGTACCAGAGTAATGCCTGCATCCCTCCGTGTTCACGTGCAGAAGCGAACACATATGTAAGTCAGTGTTCAAACCACACATGTGAGGTATTGTAGCGATCGGTGGAGTGAGAGCAATAATTCTAGTACAAGACTCTGTAACTCTAAACCGATAAAGGTAATCATTTTTAAAGCGTCGCCTATGGAGATTTTTAAGTACCCTAGTTTGTCGACATTCCACAAGTGTGCTTAATTTTTAAACACGACATGTTAGGTAGCTATTTATTCAGCGCAACATCATCTTTCACATTATATAAAAAATGTTTTAAATTGCATTTGAAAGACTGCTGCACAAATACAGTGTGACATTAAATATTACAACGACCATCATTTCATTCTCTAGGGTCTCTGCTAAAAAAATAAATAAATAAATATATATATATATACAGTGGCGTCTCCAGCTTTTATATTTAGGGGGGGCACATGGGGGGACGGGATCAAATGTAGGGGGGCCAACTATAAAACGCAATTTTTATATATATATATATATATATATATATATATATATATATACACATACATACATACATACACACATACACTATCTATCTATCTTAGAATGCACTCCAGAGGCCTTGTTACAAATTCACATTCAAGTTAAATGGTCAGGAATACTTCATGTTTATGCGTTTGATGCCCATGGTCAAGAATATTTCAGGTTTATGTGTTTGATGGCCAATGTCAGGAATATGTCAGGTTTATGCGTTTGATTCCCAAAATGGAAATCAAACACAAACTTGAAATATTCCTGACAATGAGCATCAAACTCACAAACAAAGTACACCTCACAACGGGCATCAACATTAACATGAAATATTGCTGGCAACGGCCGTCAAATGCATAAACATGAAATATTCCTGACAATGGATATTAAAAGCATAAACCTTAAATGACAATGTGGACTGACACACTGACAGAATTTTACAGCTGGACATAGCAAACTTATGGACATGTATTATACATGTTTGCCATGTTCAACTGTAAAGTTCTGTCAGCGGATCAGTCCACGTTGTCATTTTCAGGGGCGTGAGGTCGGTACGAGAAAGGAAATGTGCAGTGGACTCACTGCTCCACTTACCTGCCACCTCTAAAACCGATGTCCCTGGGCCTGCTCCTTGTGTGCTGGCTGTGTCTAGCTCCTCTGCTGCGTGCTGCTGCCTCGCCTTACCGGTGACTCCACTGACGTTGTCCATACACTCTGGGCCTTCAATAGCATAAAACATGAAACATTTGTGAAAAATTGGCCAAATAAAGACATAAACATGAAATATTATTGACAATGGGAATCAGTCACGAATATTTCATGTTTATATATTTGAAGGCCCAGAGCATGCGGACAGCATTAGTGGAGTCACCTGTAAGGTGAGGCAGCAGTACGCAGCAATGGAACCAGACACAGTGAGCCAGCACACAAGGAGCAGGCCCGGGGACATCAGTTTTAGATGTGGCACTAGTGGAGCAGTTCAGCTCAGCTGTAAAATAAATTCGGTCAGCATGTCAGCCCACATTGTCATTTTCAGGGGTGTGAGGGTGGTATGAGATGCAAATGTGCAGTGGACTCAATGTGAGTCCATTGCACATTTGCATCTCAAACCACCCTCATACCCCTGAAAATGACAATGTGGGCTGACATGCTGACAGAATTTTACAGCATTGTTCAGCTGTAAAATGCTTTCAGCTCAGCATGTCAAGCACTGTCCACATTGACAATTGTTGGGTCAGGGTGTGAGGGTGGTATAATGCATGGGCAGTGAGTGGACTCACTGCTCCAGTGACTCACCTCTCACTGGCTGAGGCTGCCACCTCTATGATGCCGCCAGGCCTGCGGCTGCTGCTCCTCGTGTCCTGGGCTGGTGGCTGGCTCGGCTCCTCAGAGTCCTCCACTCGGACCACTCTTCTGTATACTGGCGCTTGCTTGCTGAAGTTGCTGGCTCACTGGCTGGGCTGGCATATGCTTTCTGCTGCCAGACGCCAGTGTCCCCGGTCTCCGACAGACTGAGACTGCTGACAACACGTGACGCCAGTCACGCCACTCCCTCCCTCGGCCAGGCTGGGACGGGCTGGTGCTTGGTGCACACTGCGCAGATGCGTGCCACGCACTCTCCCTATGCTGACATCATGCCAGTGCCGCCCCGCTGTGCAGCCCCCTCCGCCCACCCTCCGGGACGGGTCGGGACGTTGCTAGGTGGGAAAAAGACCAGGGGCTTCAGCCCGAAGGTAAATTTGATAACCCCTCCCACATTTTAAAGTTCAGCCCAAGCTCCTCCCACATTTAAAAAGTACCGCCCATACTCCACCCAATGCCCCTCCTCAGTCAAGGGTCAGACATGGGGTGCTATGGAGCATGGTACAGGGGGTCAGGAGAGGAGAGGAGAGGAGAGAAGAGAAGAGGAGAACAGGGGGTCAGGAGGAGAGAAGAGGTGAACAGGGGGTCAGGAGGAGAGAAAAGGAGAACAGGGGGTCAGGAGGAGAGAAGAGGAGAACAGACATTCTTCCCACTGACCTCCAATGTAAGGGACATTCTTCCCACTGACCACCAATGTAAGGAACATTCTTCCCACTGACCACCAATGTAAGGACCATTCTTCCCACTGATCACCAATGTAAGGGACATTCTTCTCACTGACCACCAATGTAAGGGACATTCTTCCCACTGACCACCAATGTAAGGAGCATTCTTCCCACTGACCACCAATGTAAGGAACATTCTTCCCACTAACCACCAATGTAAGGACCATTCTTCCCACTGATCACCAATGTAAGGGACATTCTTCTCACTGACCACCAATGTAAGGGACATTCTTCCCACTGACCACCAATGTAAGGAACATTCTTCCTGCCAAAGTGTACAGATGTCAATATGGGAAAAGCACTCACAGATACAAGTGTTATATATGTTATATATAGGGAATAGCACTCACTAAGTGCTATTCCCTATATATAACACTGATCTCTGTAAATTGAGTGCTAGTACCTATAACACTGACATCTGTACTACAATGAGTACTATTCCTTATATAACATTGATATGTGTACACTGAGTGGCACTCAGTATACCGATATCAGTGTGCACTCAGTGTACTAGGGAATATTAGCACCTGGTAGATGTGCACTGGGGAAGAAGGAACACTCATTCAGCCTGGCTGGTAATTACAGACACAAACTAAACTGCTGTAATTACAGTAAACTGTGTGAGCAGGGCAGGCATCAGAAATTGAGGCCCCTTAAACAGCTTTAGGCCTGGGCCCCCCCGGGCCTGACCACCACATTCCCCAGGGCCTGCCAACTGGCCATTCCCTCAAATCCGCCCACTTGTCAGAGGTGTACATAACATTTGTAGTTTGGGGGGCGATAAAACGCCATATTTGATCCCTATCCCCCCCCCCCCCCGCAGCAGGAATTATACACACAGTCACACAGGTGTAGCACCTGCCAAGTGTGACCCATTCAAGTGAATGGGGCCACTCTGCAAACGCCCTGCAACTGTGTGCAATGCATGCCCATGTGGGATCCCAGGGGTTAAAGCAGGTGGCGAAGAGGTGATAAAACACCTCCTTTACCCCCTTGGTCGCTGTGCTGCACAAGGTTGCAGAGCACTTGCTCCTCACTTGAATGGGTCACACTTGGCAGGTGCTACACCTGTTAGGTGTGACAGGGTGAATAATTCCTGATGAGGTATGTGTACACCCCTGGACACTGCAGTTAAAGGGGGTGTGGTTGGGTGGTGGTAAAAACAGGGCTCAACTATGGCATTTTTACCGCCCCCAATGTATCTACAGTATATACACAGACAGGAGAGAGAGAGACCCAGCACCAGGATCCTACTCTCCACTGAGCAGTCACCCCTGTGTCTCTGTGTGATGTAGTAGAACGCTGGAGCCAACAACCAAAGCGGAAGTGACATTAATCCAGGGGCACAGAGCAGGGTGTGGGTATGGTTACACATTGTGGAACATGCATGCTCCATCCTCAGGCCATAAGACGCTACAGAGCAAGACGCTTTATTTACATACAGAGGAAAATCAACAGTGTGGCTGAACCAATAGATGCTTTAACATTTAAGCCCCGGGTCACACTTATGTGATGCGGGAAGGCTGCGAATTCGCAGCCTGTTCCCGCATCGCAAACGCACCCCCGGCAGTTCACACTGCCATATGCGATACGCTGGGGGTGTCAATGAAATCTTAACGACACCCCCAGTTTGATCGCATATCGCAGTGTGATCTTACAGTTCGCAAAGGATCGGATCGCACAAGTGTGAACCGCTGTGCGATCCGATCCTGATGCGGCTGCAAAAAAGGGTCCCTGTGCGTGTTTGCTGCGGGTGCGGTGCATACAAAGTGTATGGCTAAACTCGCACCGTAACTCGCACCGTAACTGCTCCTTCATTACAGCCGATCGCATGTAATGAAGGAGCAGTGCGCTCCGACATTACATGCGATCGCTGCAGCCGCACTAGTGTGAACCGGCACTAAAGGGACAGTACATTGAACATAACTGCAATATGACAAACAATGCTAATATCATATTGCAGTTTAGCAGTTGTTTTCAATGTGCGGTCCTTTTAAATGTCATAGAGTCTCCATTGGTTCAGCTGCACTGTTGGTTTTCCCTTGTGTGTATATAAAACTGCGTGCTCTGTAGTGTGTTCGTGTTAACAATAGTAAGTGGGGTCATGGTACACCACAATCCTCCTACCCCCCACTAGCAGAAGTTCTATCTCCTCCCAAAGCACCCCCCAATCACTACACCATGTGTGCTACTTGCTCTCCCCCCCCCCAACTATATCTATAAACTATACACAGGGGGGGGAGAAAGAGTGGAGGAGAGAGAGAGAGGGGGGAGAGAGAGGGGGGGGAGAGGGGGGAGAGAGAGGGGGGGAGGGGGGAGGGGGAGAGAGGTTTGTTCACTAGTTGTCAAGTTACAGCATCCTGAAGAGCTTTTCAAAGGTCCAGTGTACATGTGGACTTAGACAGAAATAGAAAAGTGTAAGAATAAATAACCCTTCCTCACTTTAGAGATTCCCTATCACTTCATGTCCTGTCCATGATGTTGGCTACATGCAAAGGTGCTGAGTTTCCATACAATTTGCAGTCACCATGCAGGTCACCCTGGATGCTTGGAGAAAACAGCAATCTATGTCATCATCAAGATTCCTCCACCATTATATACCAGTCCAGAACTGATGAGAGAGAGAGATAGCTCACCTAAAGCTGCATTTTCTCTCTGCTCTGAGGACTTCTGCTGTCGGGAGGAAGTGGGTGGAGCCAGACAATCAATAGGCACGGAGGAGGACAAGGCAGATCCTCCACTGCTCTGCATTCTGTGT
Source organism: Pelophylax lessonae (assembly GCF_965119305.1). NCBI lineage: Eukaryota > Metazoa > Chordata > Amphibia > Anura > Ranidae > Pelophylax > Pelophylax lessonae. The sequence continues at coordinate 322,444,266 of NC_138772.1, read as the reverse complement.
CCTCTCTTCGCCTTGCTTTCATCCTTGGGACTCACTGGTTGCTAGATGCCAAGCGGCTGACAATCATAGCAACCAGTCTACTGCACACCAAAGCGGCGGGCGGAGGAGAGGAATAGGTCTCTGGGGTGGCTGTCCAGCAGGTACATTAAACTTAACTGCTGTCTGTGCATGGCATTGGCTGTCTGACAAAGGGGGCGTGTCCCGCATATCAGTTCCGCCCATCCCGACATCAGAGCTACATTTTGACAGCTCTGCTCTCTCTCCTTGCAGCTGCAGCCTGCCTGGCTTCCCACCAATCACTGGCGCTGTGCACAGTGTGCAGTGCAAGACAGAATAAGAATCCATGACTGTTGCTGTGCACATAAATTGGGGGGGGGCACATGGGGGGGCACAGACTAATTTTGGTGGGGCCATGGCCCCCTCTGGCCCCCCCCTAGTGACGCCACTGTATATATATATATATATATATATATATATATATATATATATAATTTTTGGGGGTTTCTAAGTCACTTTCTATCAAAAAATACTGATTTTAACTTGCAAGCAACAAGTGTCAGAAAAAGGCCTGGTCTTCATGTGGTTAACCTTCCTAGCGGTATTCCCGAGCGTGGCTTGGGGTTACATTTCAGAGCCAAAAGCGGTAACCCCGAGCCACACTCGGGGTACCGCCAGAAGCATCGCTGGATCCTGTAAAAGGTTACTTACCTTGTCACCGGGATCCAACGATGTGTCTCGGCGGTGTCTCGCGGCGGATCTTCCTCCCGATCGTCTCCGTGCCCCGGCTTCCATCTCCTGCGACGTGACGTTCGCAGGGGGGTGGAACCGGCGGCAAATTCAAATGTAAAAACACACCAAACACACTGATACAATGCAAAATAAAAACAAATCACATTAGTTTGCCCCCCAGTGCCCTTCCCTGCAGTTTTACTGTACTTTTTATGTAAATATATATATATACGTAATTCTTGTGAATGAGCAGCCCAAACCAACTGTATACATTATATATATATATATATATAATATATATAATAAATGTATACAGTTGGTTCTGGGCTGCGCATTCACAAGAATTACATGCAAAATAATGATACCGCTTTCAGCACCTAAAATCCAAAAGAATCATACCGCCAGGGAGGTTAAAATAACGCAGTGCCGTATTGCATAAAATGGCTTGGTCATGAAATGGGTAAATCTTCTGGAGGTCAAGTGGTTAAAATGGTTCTCCAAAAACTTTAAAATAAACTAAGCAGCTCCAATACTTACCTCCTCTCTGGTGCTGTCCTTTGCAGACTCCTCTGCTCTGCAATCCAGAATCTGTCCTCTTCCAGGCTGAATAATGCTCAGCATTGCAGGCAGGTATGCACAGAAAGAATCATGAAAAAATATAGTTAAAGATTAAGATTTTAATTAGAGATTTAAACAGTTCTAATATTAGAAAGTGTGGGACATTGTGGTTTGACTGGCATTCTTAAACAAATCAGTTAATATTTGTAATTCATCCAGTGATTTTAATTCTGCAAAAATTGGTGGCTGGTTGGTCAGTTTGATGAGTGTGTATTTAGCGTATATAGGCAAGGACTGTAATATCTTCTATCAATCTTCTACTTATGTGTTTTTTTAAATTAAACCAAATATAACTGCCTTTTTTATAGTCCCTGTACAGGGTACAATAGAGATGTAAAGGGTACAATGTGTTTTCTTGGATAAAGCATTACCCATTACAACTGGCCTATAAGTAACATGTAGTAATTATATTTGTAAAGATAGTTTACACCCTAGGGCATGGTGTTTTTTTACAACTGATGTTTATCAATTCACTCATCTCACTCTATAACAGTAAAATACTAAATCCTATATTTGCAAATGTATTTTTGTGGCAGAAAATGAGCTGTATGGTGTTTCTGTAACAATCTTATTAACATTTTCGATAATGTATATAGCTAGATAAGATATTAGTGAGAATGATTGTTTTGTCAATAATTAGGCATATGTCAAATACATAATGCAAATGGAACAGATCAATTATCTAGGTTAGATATATAGTACTTGTTTGATTTGCCATCAGTGGTTCCACATCATTGGAACAAGTTAGAGCTTACTTTTTCAGGAAAAAAGCCATTAAAATGGAAATACTGAGCTCAGTGTTTTTACTGCGGCTTCTGTCTGACATGTTGCTGTTGGAAATAGGTTTCTTTATAGTTTACACCTAGTAAATGGCAGGAAAATGTAATCATAAAACTCTAATTATGTATTTTATTACCTCTCCTGGAATAAATATACATTAACATAATGAGCACAGTAATACAAGAAACAGCCAAAAAAACAGGCCGAAAAAGGGAGATGGCTCTTTACAGCTTTGTTACCATGCAGAAAACACTTGGAAATTAGATTTCTTAGCTAAATCAATGTCACATTTATTAGGAAACTGTAATAAATATAATAAAGGGGGTTGCAATAGCTTATCTCCATCTGAAAATCCTAGTTGTCTGGCAGTAATACTGATTAGTTTTCTTTGATTCTTTGAGCCTGGGTTCACACTAGATGCGGTGCCGAATTCATTGCAAACCGATTGGGGAGTGTTCGTTAATGACAGGTTAACGACAAGTTAACGACACCCTGAAATTAGTTTACAAAACGCAGTGCGATTTGCAGAATCGGATCGAATGGATGTGAACACTCATGCGATCCAATTCTGGTACAGACAAAAAAAGGGTCCTGCACCAGTTTAGTGCAAATGCGGTGCCATTTGGACCATACAAATCCATGGCTCAAATTGAACCGCAGAGACACGGCATGTAATTCGCACAGCAATGTGCTGTGATTCCTGCGCAAATTACATGCGGTGTCTCGCATCGCAGCAGTGTGAACCCAGGTCGAGTCACTGACCTGAAAGCAAATATTCAGATTAGGAAAACTGAAGCAAAGTCAAATTCTGAACACACATGCCAGACCAGCGATTCAATATTTTGAAGCAAAAGTATTAGCATGACAGCTAGGCAATTTGTAGTTTCCTCTACATTTACTAAGCAGTGTTAAGGCTCACCGGAGTAGGTAAATTGAATGGTTTGTTTTTAGCAGTGTTGCCACTCTCATATAGGCTGCGCATGCTTGCACTTCAGTAGGAAAATGTTGCAGGGGGCATGGCTTGCAGCATTGTCACTGCTGATATAGCATGTAGCTTGTCAATTAGCCCCTGGCCACACCTTATTCTGCCCACGGCTTCCTGAATTAGCAGCACTGCCTCTCTTACTGAAACCCTCCCACCGTAATCTGCAGTGTCTTGGAAGGGGAACGTGTGAAACACGAATGAAGGAGGATTTAGCTGAGTCGGGAAAGGTGAATGACGTGTTTTATGAGACTAATCACATAGTAACTGGCATAGGCATGCACACAGGGTGTGCCAAGTGTGCCTGGGCACACCCTAAACATCCCATGAGGCACAGATTCCCCTTGCTGCCTCGGCCACTAAGTCATTACAGGCTCCTTCCTTTTGTGAATGAACACAATAAGTGATCAGTACCGATCACTCGCTGTGTGCATACATGACTGAAGTATAGTAAACGTTGTTATATTTACACACACACATGGATGTGTGTTTGAGCTTTGGGGTGCACACCCTAATGCAATAGGCTGTGCACACCTATGGTAACTGGATTTGGGACTTTTTGTCCAAGTGGCCCTAAAAACAGTAACTGCTAAAATCTTCTTTGTCAGTAGGAAAAACATATTAAACATGCTTTCCTCCAGGTTCTTCACATACAGTCAATGAAAAATTGTCATGTTTGAGCAAAAATGATATCTCTATGGTATGCAAATGTTAGGAGACAATGCATAGTACAGAAAATATACTGTACAGAAAATCAGTGTAGTTAGATGAAATCCGTAGTGTTAGAAATTTGGAGGCCACCAATTCTTACCCAAAATGCTAGTGACTCTACTGTCTCCAACTTCAATACCTTTTACTAACTAGGAATACAGTAAGTATGTAGCAAGGGAAGTCAAAGTAAAGTCAAAACCCCTGATTTGCATGCTCGCTCTGGGTGATTGACTTGGAAAGAACTGAAGCCTTTTGATTGGCATGAGAGTCAGGTGACTAGGATTTTCAGTAGAAGAGGTTAGCATTGGCAGCCCATATAGTTTCTCAGTACAGGTTTTCTTTAAACACTGTATAAAAACAATGCTCATGCATGGTCCTTCACTTTGACTTTTGCACCCAGTCATTTGCTGAAGTACTCATGATTCTGTAATATCCATTCTAAAAAATATGCAGGCTTCAAATTCAACTTAAAGAATATGTTACCCCAAAATTTCATATTCTTAATTTGTGCCTGCTGTACCATGTACTTGTGTTAAAAAGTTTCCTGTTCTCCCCAAATTCTTTTGCATTAAGATAAAAAGTCTTCTTTTTATCTTACTTACCTGAGCCCCATTTCTGTCCAGTGATGTCCACGAGCCCCTCAGGTCTCCTTCCTGGTTGGCTGAGACACAGCCACAGCACCATTGGCTCCTACGGCTGTCAATGAAAGTCAGTTAGCCAATCAGGAGAAAGAGGGGTGGGGTCCAACTGCACCTCTGTGTCTGAATGGACACACGGAGCTGCAGCTCGGTTTGGGTGCCCCATAGCAAGCTGCTTGTTGTGGGGGCACTTGACAGGAGGGAGGTGCCAGAAGCACCAAAGAGGGACTGGAGAAGAGGAGGACTCTTTACAAAACCAACTGCACACAGCAGGTAAGTATAACATGTTTGTTATTTATTTTTTTTATTTTTTTAAACAATCATTTTAAATTTGAATCTATACTATTTCTGGAGTAATTTTAAATCAAAATTATGGTCAATTTTTCAGTGATTTCATATAATAAATACATGAAAGCAGTTTTGTAACTTTACGTTAGTGTTAGCTATTTATAATTGAGATAATCAGTTACAGGATAAGCCATCCATGAAATGCATTGTTTTTAACCAGTCAAAGCAGGATGTAAACATAATAGTAATAAACTTCTTAAAATGAAAGTAACATGAAATCACTAAAGAGCACCACTCAGCAGAAGGCCAAACCTGTTTACTGGAATAGCTGTGCCTGTTACAACAATTTCCAACTCCTAGAAGGATCTCACTGGTATGGTATATCCAAAGTTAGGCCTCGTTCACACAGGCGTACTAAAGCATATGCCCATACGGGCCTGGTTTGCCTGCACGGGGATGCACAGTTGTTCCATACAAGCAGTCCCATCAGGGCCATCTTACCGAATGGGCACTTGCCACCTGCTAAGTTCGGCGGTGGGATACACACGGGAATTGGGAATAATACCTGCCTGGGGCTGGGCAGGTGGGCCCCCCCCCCCCGGGCAAGTGGGGCCCCTGGGCAACTGCCCAGCCCCAGCCAAGTATTATTCCCAATTCCCGTGTGTATCCCACCGCCGAACTTAGCAGGTGGCAAGTGCCTGTCCGCCCTGTGCTGCTGTCAGGCCACTTGGGTCGTGGAGGGGGAGCCAACAACTGTAGGAATGCCTGTCTGCCTCCACGGGAATGGACGCACACGGGACAGTCGAGTCTGACTTCCGTCCATGCGTGTGTTCACTGGACCCAGCCGCCGAACATTAGCCTGGTACTGCTGTACCAATAAATATCGCCTTATCGATTGTTTGCATTTTTATTCTCGTGGGTGATTGTGTAGGCAGGGCCCCAGTGCACTGCATTGTCCGGGGCCCTTTAATGCTCCTAATATGGCACTGAGTCCCATTCATGTCAGTTGGGATTCAGCGGCTGCAATTACACAGCCGCTGCTCCCAATTTGACAAATGTGTAAGTCCAGATACGTGCGGGTGCATGTTACCAAACCCACACTGTCTGCATTCGGGGACATGCACCTGCACTTGCACGGATGTCAGATTGAGACCATAAATGGGACTGCCTGCATGTAGATGCATGGAACACCTGTGCATCCTATGAGGACAAAGACAACCTTCGCATGAGTGTACACATTAATACGCCCTTGTGAATGAGGCCTAACAGAAAAAACTAAATTTGGACAGCATCATTGGATATAAGTTTTAAGGTATGTCAAATGTGGACAGGGGCAGCTGCACTGGCAATGTAATCCCCTTGAGCACCTGTAGTTAACTGGCATGAGACATGTTTTGAACCGAATACTTTTCAGATTAATTCAATTGTTTTTGAACTTTTCTATTTTTTGACAGTGTTTGATGTATTTTAACCAAAGTTTGCTTTTACAATGAGAATTGCTTTAGCAATAGAGATTTGGAATTTTGATTTTTCAGATGCCCAGACATTATTCATAATGGAGAAAACATGTTCAATAGGTGCATTGTTCCCTGGTAAACAGAGAATGACTTCAGAAACTTTTCACAAGTTCTCATGTGGTATTTCTGATTTTTCAAAGTGTGAAAAGACTTCAAGCAGCATTAGGGGATGCTTTAGTTTCCGTTATTTAGGCTCCATGCACACTAGCATTTTTTAAGCTCCTAGAAGCTAAATAATGTGTCCATGCACCCTACTTTAGGCTATTAATGTTTTTTGAGCTTCACCGTCTAGGAGCAGAAAAAAATAGTTTTTGTAGAGTTTTTGGGAGCGTTTTTCCAGCAGAAGAAAACGTTGAATGCTCCTAAACACTCCTAAAAGCTCCTAACTGCTTCTAAATGCTACTAACAGCTTTTTTAAACTTTTTTTTTCTTTATTTACTGCAAAAACACTAATAAAATGCTAATGCTCCTAAATGCTCCTAAAAGCTTCTAAATGCTTCTAAAAGCTACTAAAATGCTACTAGAAGCTGGCACAAAAATGCTATTATCAGCATTTTTCCATCCAGCGTTGTTTTTCTAGCTTTTTTTTTTTAACTTATAAAAAATGCTAATGTGCATGGAGCCTTAGGCTTTTCTCTTTGTTTTGACCTCCGGTAGCAGAGTGCCTACACTCTGAATGAAGGAGCACAGAGACACCTTTGGACAACAGCATTGTCAGTCTTGGGGGAGTGTAGTGTTAGGTGTTTTCCTTTTGGCATAAAGGTTTTACATAAATTAATAAAAGCTGACCACTGTAAGAACCCCTGTCAGTGGTAAATGGCTTGTCTCAACCCACCAATTGCTACATCTGCAGGACAGCTTACTGGCAGGATCACCAGGTAAAAAAAAAAAAGGAAAGAAAGCCTAAAAAAGACTAATGCAGCCATCACAGTCATGCAGCCATCACATCTAAGAATTGGTGAGCTGCAATATAATATATGTTTGCTTTTGCGTTTAATACCACTTCACTCCATTTTGCAGTGACTGACTTACAATGTGTACCAATACGCCACTCAGCTAGCCCTGAAGAAATTATTTTAGAAAAGAAAGTTCCTTTAATAATGTCTGATCTGTTGGAATTTTTTTTAAAGCAAAACACTGAAGGTTTCTAAGTTCAACAGAACGTTTTTCCCACTGATCCAACTACTGTAGGGCAGCACTGAAAAATACACATGCATTTTCTAAAAATGCATTTTTAGAAATAATGCCATCTTTTTCCAGCTCTCTCAAAATATTTTTTTTCTACCAATGCTGACATAAAGTCATCCTTGTTTAATGCAGAATTTTTTATTTTTTTTTTAAGTTTGCAATATTTCTGCAGCTTCTATTGTGCATCTTTCCTCTCTTTCAAGCTTTTTTACGGGGTAATAAAAAATGGGGAGATTTCCTGTACAAATGTTAACCACATGTTCTGTGGTTGGGCCTTCAAAAAGTCTGTGGCGAATTATTGGCGCATTTTCCTCAGATATACTGTAAAATAAGATTTGAGGGATTGATATAAAAGCAGAACCCACTTTAAAGCAGGCAATATAGACAGCCATCATACATACAATCTAATAGTGGGTGGACGTATGCATTCCTGACTAAGGGGTACCCCTAAAGGTATCTGGTGCCTAATTATCAGCATTGGCCAGCTTACCGTGGGGCCCTTCTGTAGTTGGTGCACGTGTAGCTGTCCCGTTAAGAGTGTGCAGCAGAAAAATAGTGGGCTGCTAAACAAGGGAGAGTCTCTCCTGCATTAACTGTGTCAGGCTGGAGATAGGCATAGATAGCTCAGCTCACCCCTTCTGGTACACAGGACTCCAGTCCAGAACGAGAGCGAGAGAGAGAGAGAGAGAGAGAGATGCTTTCTTTTCTCTCTCTCTGCATTGATGATGACATCACTACTACTTCTAGCAGAGGGTGAGCAAGCGTAGGATCTACACACAGCCCTGTTAACTTTTCATATTGGCGAGGGGACAGGAGTCCACACACAGCCAGCAGCAGCACCAGGCTACATAAACAATACAGCTCTGCTCTGTAATTGAGGGGAGCAAGTTTCTTTCTCTGGGTCCTACTCCAAAGTACAGTCATTTTCCCCTCTATGTACTAGAACCTAACCGTGTCACTAGGATTGAACTGGAACAAGGCTCTCCATCTTTGTCAGTAGGAAGAAAGAATGCCGCGTCCGTGCCACTGGGAGAAAAAATTGCTGCTGCATGCATGCCACTGAGAGCAAAAAATAACACTGCATCTGTGTCAGGGGAATAGAACAACTCAAAACAATGGAAAGTGCAATGTTTAGTTGCAAACCCTGCATTTCATGCAAATACACAATATCCATAAAAAAAGTGTTCAGAACTTACCGACTCCAGAGTGCTTGAGATTCCTTTTCAGACTTTCTTGGCCTGCCTTGTCCCCCTTTGGAAGATATCTCATTCTCTCTCTTCCAGAGACCTCCTCTCCCTCCTGGCTTTCCAGTGACAACACAGATGGGGCTCTGAAAAGTATTGTAAGAACAATGCTTGTTGTTCACCAAACACATAAACCTTTAAAGAAGACAAACATGGATCAAAAACATTTAAATATAGCAAAAGTCAATTATAACCCATCTAACATTGGCGGTCAGTGGTAGGCTGTATTACCCCCCTCCCTTTTTTTATGGTCAGTGGCAGGTTTTAACCCCCCCCCCCAACATTGGTGGTCAAAGGCAGGCTGTACCCCCCCCCCCCTTTCATACATTGATAGTCAACAGCAGGCTACATTAACCCCACAAATTTGGTAGTTTGTGGCAGGCTTTATTAGCCCTCTCAACATTGATGGCCAGTGGCTGCTGGCTATACTAACTCACCCCTTTGGTGGTCAGTGTCAGGCTGTCATAACCCCCCCCCCCCCATTATTGGTTTATTGGTAGTAAGTGTCAGACTGTATTAATACCCCCAACATTGGTAGTCAGAGGCAGGCTGCAATAACTCCCAAACTAAGGTTATAGTAACATCCCCCCCAACATTGGTGATAAATGTCAGGCTGTATTAATACCCCCTGACATTGGTGGCCAGTGGCAGCATAAACTAACCTCTTAAAATTGATGGTCAACGTTGGTCAACATTGGTAGCAAGTGGCAGGCTGTATTAACATCCCAGCATTGATGGTTAGTGGCAGGCTGTAATAACCCCCCCCCCACCCAAACATTGGTGGTAAGTGTCAGGCTGTATTAACACCCCTCAACATTGGAGGTCAGTGACAGGCTGTGTTAACCCCCCAACATTGGTGGTCAGTGACAGGCTGTGTTAACCATCTCCCCCCCCCCCCCAACATGGATGGTGAATGACAGGGCTATCATTAGTCAGTTGCTAATTGTATTTAACCCCCCAGCATTGGTGGTCAGTGGCTACCTGTATTAACCCCCCCCTCCCCCCAAAAGTGGTTGTCAGTGGCTGAAAGGGGGGAGTTAATACAGCCTGCCTTTGACCACCAATGTTTGGGGGGGGGGCATTAGGTCAACAGATGGGCCCAGGAGGTGGGAGCAGAGGAGGGACTTTTGTTTCATTTTCAGGGGGCAGGTGGATAAAGTCAGTGCCGTTGTTCCGATGCACCTCGTTAGGGAGGGCAGTGGAGTCAGAGTTAGGGGCCCCGTCAGGAAGTCTGTATGGGGCCCCATGATTTCTAACAGCAGCCCTGGTTGCTAGTGACGGCACATAGTCACCACATATCATGTTGTTGTCAGTAACACAAGCTTTTGTACAACAAAAATGCTCTAGATAGCCACAAATCTAGTAGTGAAGTAAAATCCAGCTAGATTTTTATTATTGTGCATGTTGGCTTGTACCACAGCAAATTACTCTCTGGGTGTGTTGACCTAAAAATGAATTGCTTACAATTTTCCCTAGTCTTCTAGTCATTGGTTCTAGACGTACTATCAGGGAGTGGGCCAACTGCCTTTTGCAGACTCATCTCCACTAGCTATGGCGTATCGTATGACTATGATGTTTCATTTTGTTAGTTTGATATTAAGGCTAGCAGTGAATTAAACATTAATTATTGATATTATATTAAGCCTAATATTTTCACATGCATATAAAAAAGTGACTATAGATTCATTTTAAGCAGAAAAAGGAACTGCTAGGCAACATGTGATCTAAAGAGTTCTGAAAATAGAACAATACCACAATATGACATGTCTGCAAATCTGCTGACTGAACAGTTACACATCAACCACATCCTACATTCTAAACAACTGTACTAGTAATCACTGAGTCTGTTTCTATGTTAACGTCCTTTTCAGGACACCAACATCAATACACAGTACCCACAACAATGCGTGTGAGATTTGTATAGGTTTAGGGCAAAGCACTGCTGTAGTTTATGTCTCCATTTACTGTATACTTCAATGGATGTGACCGGGCTAGCCACAAACATGAGATACTGTAAGTGTATATTGTCTGGTTAGAAAATCTGTCCTGGTTGCTATTGTTCTTCTCTTCCATAATCTATGCTGGCAACATTTGTCTGCGCTATTTCCTTCCCTCTCTGTTCACATAAACTGGCTAGGTCAGAAGAGATGGCTTTGAAAGTTTATGATACTCTGGGCTGCCCTTGAAGGATTTGTTACCCTAAAAGCGTTCAGATCATAACAACACATCTATAGGCAGGCTTATGACTAGTACACACGATCAGAAAATTTGATGACAAAAATCGCTTTTGAAGGGATTGTACGATAATCTGATTGTTAGTAGACAGCTTTCGAGAGTTGATCATAACAGTTCACCCAACAATATCCGAAGAGACATGCACGAAAATGTTTCTCATACTATACCAGATCGTAAGATTTTCATTTAAACAGTACAGTATTTGCCCAAAAAAAATCGGAAGATCAAGACCGACCACCCATGATTGGAACCTAAAGAATACATTACAATACAATACATTACATCACTTCCCAGGCTGTATTCTGCTGTATGAGAATTTTTCGTAACTTTAATGACCTCTTCATTTTTGCTGAGACTAGCATGCAACAAAAAACCAACAAACATTTGTCTGATAATCACATTGTGTGTACAAGACATTAGGTGTATGCAACTTTTGTAGCTACACAAGACACTGCACCTACCCTCCTCTGGGTCCCTGGCATACTCAGTCATAGAAAGAATGTTCTATAACAAAAACAACTGGTTACTGACATTGTAGTAGACAGGGGTAGGTAGGTTCCCAGCACCACACAGCCAGCCCTTCATCCCACAAAGAAAACAATAGGATTGGATTCACTACTATGGTGATTCCAATTATCATGGTCACAAAGTAGAAGACATGGGTGCTGTCCTTACAGTGCCCAGTTCACTCTTTAGGGCTCTTTCACACGGAGCGGACCGCATTGCGATCAGCTCCGGCACTTTTTATTTTTTCACGTCATCCGTGTGTCATCCGCTCCGTATATCCGCATATCATCCCATCCGTTTGCGGATGATATACGGACATAATGTATGTCTATGGGCATTGCGGATGTCAGCGGATGACACCGCTCACATCCGATTTTGCATCCGTTCCATTTTTTTAAACGGAACAAAAATAGGGTCCTGTTCCGTTCCAAAAAACGGAACAGAACTGAAAGGACGAAAATCAGATGTCAGCGGATGGTCATCCGCTGACATCCGCAATGCCATTGACATGCATTATGTCCGTATATCATCCGCAAAAAAATAGGATGATATACGGACATGCGGAACGCCCGTGCGAAAGAGCCCTTAAGCCACAAACGATATGATGGTGCTGTGCTATCCACAGGAGACAGCCCTTTCTTTATACTAAACAATATGGTGGTTGATTCCAGCACTTATCTCACCCTTCAGGGACAAGACAGGGTGGGTTTTATACCACTCCCAAGCCTTGCCTCATCCCACAAGTAATCAAGATGATGCTAATTCCCTACTGTGACCCTCAAACCAGACACCCATCATGAACATAACAGGTGTAGGCTCATATATTGTTCAGATTGCTCCTGACTCCACGAGGGACAATATTAGGTTTGGTTTCTTACAACATGCACCCCAATACTCATTTTGGAGATAGGATCACCCTAGCAGCAAGCCTAGCCCTCATTTCAAGGATGAGATGATTCCAATGCTCACTCCTGTTTTTTGCGTAGCAACGAGCCTACTCCTCATCCCAGGGGCAGGTCTCCACTGTGACTAGCCTACACCCCTCACTCAGGGTTCCTTATAGCACCCAATCTACCATCCATCCCAGAAGGGGCAAGATGTGCAAGACATCCTCTAATGCCTGCTCCACCCCTTGTCCTATGGGTGGGTACTCAACAGCACCCAGCCAACCCCACATCCCACAAAGTACAAGAAGTAGGTGGGTCCTATTAGTAATGTTGAAAATGTTTCACTACTCATCCATGGGTTCTGCACAGTGCTAAGGCTTACTCCTTATCCAACAAGGGACAGGACTGATAGATATGTACTGTACACTGAAATGATGCCTGCAGAAGGACAACCAGATGAAATGCTAATAAAATATGAAACAGAATGGCATACTACTGTAAATATCTGAATGACAGAACTAACAAAATCACTGACTTTGTATCTGTGCTCAGGGCAAATCTCTAACTTTGCATTGGTGTTCAGTGCAAATCTCTAGGTGTGAATCAGTGCTTAGTGCAGAATTCTAACTTTGAATCGGTGCTAAGTGTGAAACACTAACTTTGCATGGACACTCAGTGCAAAACTCTAAAGCTGGCCATACATTAACCAAATGTTGGCCAATTTCTGCTGAATCAGCCAAAATTTGTTCTGTGGGTGGCCTCGTTGGCAGTACCTGGCTTGACAACAGTCAATTTTTTAATTTTTTAAAGAACAGGGCCTGCAACCAATCAGGTATTCTGATAACTACGGGTGCCATTTGTCAGAATACAATAGCTACCATTTAGTAAAGATGGGGAAATTAAGTGATTTTTCTAGTTCAGTCCGTGAGGCTAAACTAGACAAATCTAATCATGGATGGCCGGCCTAATTTTGCATCAGTGCTCAGTGCAAAACTCAGCCTCCATTGGTGTTTAATGCAAAAGACGTGACCATTCATCACAATTTTGAATGCAGCTTTGTGTCACAAAAAAAGCACTTTGCTCTATTTAATGCATTGCCATGCCTAGTTTTTCAGATATTCAGAAAAGAAAAATAAGGGCAGACATACACAAAATCTCCCAGTTCTTTTTGGCTGGACTTTAGGGCTCGGGAATAAGTCTTGTACAGCACATTCCATTAAGTCTGAAGCTTTAAATCTAATCTCTTGAGATCTGTCATATTTTTCAAACACATACACGTCTAGAGACTTAAGCCCCGTACACACGTACCGATCGTCGGCATACAAACGTCGGTGGACGAAGGATCTGCCGATTGTACGCGTGTTAGTATGGTGCCTCTGACAGATGTCTGCGCACAATCCGCGGACAAAAGTCTTTCGTGCAAACATGAAAATATTTGTATGCCGACACCAGAACGGACGATTGTTCGCCTGTCAGTACACAATTCGGCCGACAGACCGCAGATTTGCAAGACTGGGCATGCTCAGAAAATAGAAAACACAGGGAAAGTTAACCATTACATGACATCACTTCTGCAGTCGGCGGACAAAATTCTTGTGCTGTCCTTGTGCTGTCTTTGCACTTTTCAGCAGACACCGACATCCCGGGGAGAAAAGAGGAACATTTGTATGCCGACCATCGGTACGTGTGTACGGGGCTTTAGAGGAACTAAGATGTCACTGCTACATCAGAATCCAAGTAAATACTCAACTCAGTAACACATTAGTCCTCATGCACACAGTGCGTTAGAAAAAACGAGCTGCAAAGGCAGTACCGACGCCAGGAAAAAGCCGCTCTAAAAACGCCCTGTGTGCATGAGGGCCAAAGCAGTATTAAACCGCAAACCAGCCATATATTGCTGCTTACCAATTATTCAATGTGTTGGCTGCATTGGTTTTCTTTTTTACGCTTTTTTCCCCTCTGTTTTCACCTTGTGCAGGGGCGTTGCCAAGGCGACCCGTTTACGGAGCATGCGCTCTTTCTTCAGGCCTAACAGCTCCATGTCAATTGAGGGCTCCATAAACGCATTGCCTTGGCAACCCCCCTGCACATGGAAGTGGACATCACGAGTAGCCGTGCGGACTCCTTGCTGATCTTTGGAAAGGCTGACATCCATCGGCCACATCCCTGCTAGCCGCAGCCGCCGAGGCCATCCTGAGATATCCCTTCCCACAGGGGGACATGCTCCACAGCGCTTCATGTTTTTTCACATACTGAATTGTGAGTACTTGTATACCTCTTGCCAAATAAATACTTGATGTGCTACACTCAGATGGCGCTTGTGTTTCCTCCCCAGCAAGCCGAACTCCAGCTAATACTTTATAAGCAGTTACATCAAACAGTTTTTTTTGGATAAAGGTTTTACATTAATAAATAAAATCTGATCACTGTAAGCACCCCTGACAGTGGTAAATGGTTTGTCTTATCCCTGCAAACTGATACATTTGCAGAAGATTTTGTTCTGTTGAAAAACAACAGACTTATTGGCTAGATCACCAGTTGAAAATAAAAGAAAGGAAGCCATCATACTTAGGAATTGGTAAGCTGCAATATAATGACTGTTTGCTTTTGGATTTAATACTGCTTTATATCTAAATAATACCACTGCCTTTACTATCCCCACAAACTACAAGCCCACTGACTACTTCTTTCATCCTGTGCAGCTTTGTGTGGTGACATCAGGATCTGGAACTCAAGTACCCTTTGGCTGATATGAATCCATCCAATTGTACTCAGTAATTCAGCAATAGCTATGTAAGGCGATCAGTTATAACACTGGTCAGCAGTGGAACCATTGGGGGCTTTTGGCTCTGAGGAAGAGGGTCCTCCCTCGAAATGCATTAGCCAAGTTAGATTTATGCGGACACCAGCATGTCATCCAGCACCACAGGAGTGCCCTGGCTACTTTGGAGTTGATCGGTTCCATTGTTTTTACAATTGTTTGTGAGTACAATGTATGTTGCTATCGGATTTTAATAAACCTTTTTAGTGCCAATGTAGTGGGGCACCCTGAAGTGCCCAAAGGCATGGGAATGTGGCTGCCTCACTTATTTTTCAAATTAAAGTCAGTTTGCTGGTTTAACATTTTTTGGTTACTATAGCTTTAAGGCGTGAGGAGATTGTATTGGGCGTTTGAGCGGGAAAAGCAGGTGGTGTTTGAGCGGGAATCACGGGAGCCACTCGAAGGTCGTCAAGTGTCAAGGGCTATAAAAAGGCTTGCACGGCTCGTTTCTCCACAGTGTCTCGGAGCGGCTCGGCAAGCTCCCCTCCCCCCCCCCACCCTGTCGTGGCACCATTATGTGGTTCTGTCACCCTTGTATCAAGGGGGGACTTTGTTTAACCACTTAAGCCCCGGAGGATTTGGCTGCTAAACGACCAGGGGGTATTTTGCGATTCGGCACTGTTTGACTTTAACGGACAATTGCGCGGTCGTGCGACGCTGTACCTAAACGAATTTGGCGTCCTTTTTTTCCCACAAACAGAGCTTTCTTTTGGTGGTATTTGATCACCTGTGCGCTTTTTACTTTTTGCGCTATAAACAAAAAAAGAGCGTAAATTTTGCAAAAATAACAATATTTTTCACATTTTTTTATATGAAATTCCCCCCCAAAAAAATGTAAAAATCAAAATTTTTTAACATTTTTGGCCAATTTGTTTTATGCTACATATGTTTGGTAAAAAAAATCGCAAAAAGCATATTTTTATTGGTTTGCGCAAAAGTAATCGCGTTTAATAACAAAGGGAAAGATTTTTGTCATTTTTGTTGTTTTTTTTTTAACGCGTAATGGCGGCGATCTGCGATTTTTTTGCGGTACTGCAACATTGTGGCGGACAGATCGGACCCTTGACTGACATTTTTGACACTTTTGGGGTTACCAGTGACATTTCTACAGTAATCAGTGCTATACATATGCACTGTTACTGTAAAAATACACTGGTAGTGAAGGGGTTAACTTTATTTGAGAGGGAGGGGCTGTGTGTGTCCCTAGGGGCGTGATTCTTACTGTGATTGGCTGTGGCTTGAGGTGTAAGGACACTGATCAACGGTTCTACATAGTAGAACCGTGTGATCAGTGTCTTTACACCGAGGAGAATGACAGGCAGCTTGTTTACACAAGCCGCCTGACTTTCTCCCTCTCCCCCGACGATCGCCGAGTGACCGGCGGACATCGGGCCCGCCGGTCACACGCGCGGGGGGGTCCGTGACCGCGCGGGAGCGGGCCTCCGCGGGCGCGCGCTCGCTCCCCAGACCCTACCAGGCTAGTGACGTTAATTAACGTCACTCTGCCTGGCCGGGGCTGACCGCCGCAGTAAATTTACTTGCGGCGGTCGGCAAGCGGTTAAAGATTTCTTGGTAATCACTCGAGTTCCATGACTGAGAGAATTTTATTACTTGGATTTTTAAAGTTTTTTATATATATACATATTTATTCTTATTTATATTTAATAAAGTTTTATGCATTTATTTAAACCAATAAAGGTGCCGCGGCCATTTCAACTCCATCTGTGGTTTGTGTATTTATTTCAACAATTATTTGCATGAATTAATTTGGGGTTTGGTGTGCAGTCTACGGTCCCATGCACGAGGTCGGTGCGCCCCTCTCTTGTTGTTTGTCTTTCAGTATATTTGGATACCCTTGGTCCTGAGAGGGCGGCAAGACTTTGAGTGTTGCCTATAAAGACCACACAAGATTAATCACCCTTTGTTACATACCACCCGAGTGCCGGAGAATTATTGTTTTTTTGGCTTTTCACTGAACCCTAGGGCTCTGTAGAACTGCCTTGGAAGGATTATATTGAGCAATGGATGCCTTTAGGCCTTCTGCAGATGATACTCCTGTTTGAGCATCTACTTTTTCAGACTTTTTTTGTATGTATATGCCTGTAAACTTATCCTTGTGTTCTTGTTCTGCACAATATGTAAATGGGAATTTGCACAAATCTGTGCGCATTTGCGCGCATTAGGTGTAAATTACTGACTAAAAAAGCAGATTTTTCTATTTTATTTTTATTTTTTTACCTAAGAATGCATGCCACTTGTTTACGCGCCTGTGTGCATAAGCACATTACAAATAATGGGCTGTATTTTAGCTCAGTAAAAAAAAAAAGCTGTACTGAGCTTTTTCAAGCTGCAGTGTGCAAGAGGCCTAAAACAGACATAAACAAGGAATGATGATTGGTCTCCCTGGAAATCCTGATAATAATAACATTGTACAGTACACACCCATCTGCTCACTTGTCTAAAGCTTAAATTCCACTTTCTGAGTAACATTCCAGACATATCCCAGCTTTTCTACAACACCAGGCTAGTCACACTTGTTTTATTATATTCTTGGGAAAACTGCCTGTTCCCTGCTATGGAGGAATATTTGCGCTTTTGTAACCGTCAAACACTAATTACAATACAATGGTTCCTTGAGAAAGGGAAAATCAGGAATTCTGAGTCAGGAAAGAAAACTTCCTGTGCTGTTGGGGGACTAATGTCCTACTGTAGATTGGGAAGAGAGAGTGTTATCCATAGGTAACAATGGAAGCAACCATCGTCATTATACTCTTTTATTTGGTACAAATCATCAATGCTAGTTTCGGCACCCAAACACAATGTAAATACATAAAGGATTGTTAAAGTTGCAGAAACCGCATTGCTTTATGCAATAATCTATGTGAACCAATTAGAATGTCTTTAAAGGGCTGATTCACACCAGATGCAGTCCAGGGCATTTTTATTCTGAATCATAAACACATGGACAGTGTTTAACTTAGATTCCAATGGCCCTAGTTCCCACTAGTGCATTCAACAAAAGTAGAACATGTTGCATTTTTTCTGTAAGGAACACGGCAATATGCATCAAAAACGCACCAGAACGCACATGTCCTCAATTGAAATGAAGAAAAAATGCACTGAAACGCCTCGTAAATGCATGAGCAGAAATGCGTCCAGAATGCAGAAATTGTGGCATGAAATAAAAGGAATTTAGCACTTTTTCAATGGCAATTTTAGCTGGAAATGTTTAGACCAGGGGTAGGGAACCTATGGCTCGTGAGTCAGACGTGGCTCTTTTGATGGCTGCATCTGGCTTGCAGACAAATCTTTAATAAAGGGGGGCTTGTCCAGACGTGAGCCGCACTGGACGTGTAGTCCCAGAGCTCCACTGCGTCTACCACTCAATCCAGTGCCATCCGCGAAGCACTTTGTGGGCTACCCACGGCTACCCTCAGTTCGTCTCTGGGTGACCGGATTGCCGCGCTACGGACCCTGCAGCCTACTTGCGGTACTGCCGCCGGCTCATGTGCTGTGCATCAGAGGGCATTGGCAATCACCGCCCAGTAATGAGACCTGCCATCCGCTCCCTGTGCCCCGACAGACACAATCTCCTTCCCCTCTGACACCCGGTGACCCGCAGGAGCTGCCTCTCACCTCCACTTCTGAGGCCGTCAGCGGCCGGCTGCCATTTTCTCAGGGCCTATACTCACCTCCATCATTCACAGGCCTGCAGGCGCTTCACCATTGCTCTGCTCTCTTCCCGACCGGACTCCAGGCACTTTCACACGGCTCCATCTACTCACTGTATAGCTGCGGCCCATGACTATGAATATTAAATAAAGGTTCCTGACCCTGAAATATAGTGTATGGCTCTCACGGAATTACATTTGAAAATATGTGGTGTTCATGGCTCTGTCAGCCAAAAAAGTTCCTGACCCCTGGTTTAGACAGTGGTGAGGAGGGTGACACTTCCACAATCTAATCAGGTCTTTTCGGTTAATACATTTTTATTGTTGAAAAATCTGGCATTATAACGCCCCTTTCACACTATCTGACAGATCGGGTCTGCCTGTTCATTTTTCAAGTGGACCTGATCGGGCCACCCATTCTCCTCTTTAGGGAGGCGGATGTCAGCTGACACCCGTCTGGCATCTGATCCGGCAAGATCTGCTGAAACCAGACGGATGGTGATACGTTCGCCGATTGGGCCATCCATTCGGGGCACACACAGTTGCCTGGCTGCCAATACTGATCCTCTTTCTTAAACACTTTCAGGTTGATTTACTAAAACTGGGAAGTTCAAATCCTAGTGCAGCTCTGCATAGAGACCAATCAGTTTCCAGGTTTTTTTTTTTTTGTTAAAGCTTAATTGAACAAGCTGAACTTAGAAGCTGAGTGGCTACCATGCACAACTGCACCAGGTTTTGCACCCTCCAGTTTTAGTAAATCAATATCTTTGAGTTATTGAACGAGAGCCAGTATGTATATCAGAACTTCTGACTTTTTCTTACTTTTCTGATCAACATACTTGTTCCAGGTTGGTGCCTCATAGAGTAATAAACTAGGGGTATTATTCACAAAATCAATAATGGAATTTAAAAAAGGACTGAAAGCGGAGTTCCAGCCTCCTTGACATTTTTTTTCAAAAAGCACCCCCGGGATTCTTGTTAGTTGTACTACAAAATTAGGTTACTGCTGTAAGTGTAAACCTTCTTCTTACTTACCAATATTTTTTTATCCACAGGATCCCAGAAGGCAGGCAGCGACCATTCGTAATGTGGGCATCTGAAGCCCATTACCATTTGCTTCCGGGATTCTGAGAAGCCGGCTCGTGCCTGCGCAGTAATGACAATACGTGGCGCAGCGTGTTGTTTACAGGTTGCCATAACAGTGTCGGTATCAGCAGAATTTCCCACCCCGTTTTTATGGCAACCTGTCAATCAACACAGAACTTCCTGTCTGTAAATACTGTGATATTTCATTGTTAGTCGTCCCTAGGACTTCTGGAATAGATGATGCCGATATCCCAGAAGTCCTAGGGAATCGCCTAATGACGAAACCGCCTAGGCAGCAGGGACAGGAAGTGCAAATTGCAGAGAGAAAAATAAGGTATTTAGCAATAAAAAAAAAAAAAAAAAAACAAATGATTGCCATTACATACTTTTCTGTGGGTGGGCATTGTCTTGCAATGGTCATAAAAAAAATGGGTGGAACTCCGCTTGAATGAGTTCCTTGTTATTACTGAAACCCATAGTTACATTTAACAAGGGATAATATGCAAATATATATAAATCCAGGAATTGATCTAACTTCCACTGGGGAGTCAGAAAAGGCCTGTAATTTTTACCTGTGTTACAGATTGGCAGCAGCTGCCCAGAGGGATATTTGGTGAACCCATAGGCGGAAACTTGTGGAAATAGGTTGAAGTTTGAAAGAAAATCAGGCTGAACCTGAAAGACACGTACCTTTTTTTAACCTATTACTTATGTCACATTTAAAGTAAACTTTTCAATACCATTGCAAGTGCAATGGTATCATTTATTAAAAAAAAAAAAAACAGTACCTTTGATAATTAAAGGGATTGTAAAGGTGGAAGGTTTTTATCTTAATGCATTGTATGCATTAAGATAAAAAACCTTCTGTGTGTCTCAGCCCTCCTCAGCCCCTCTAATACTTACTTGAGCCCATCTCTTTCCAACGATGTTGCAGGAGATAAAGTGTATAGCGCCAAAAGTTAGCGAACAACAATGAAATGTGAATACTGTGTTATAAATAAAGTGCTAAAGTAGAAAAAAATGTACATTTACAAGTCCAATCTTGAATGAAAATCAACAATTAAAAAACAATTTAGTGAAAAATATAGATTTAAATGCACAGTCCCATGATAGGATCAGCAATATATACGTATTGGTGAAAGTACATTGCACAAAAAAATTGGTGCTGACTTGAAATGTGAAGAAGTGATCCAGTACAGTGCTCCAGAATCATCCACCGCAACCCTGCGAAATGGACACTCACCGGAAAAGCTGGCTACCGTTACAGCAGCAAACACGCACTCAGTGTATATCTGCCCTCTGTTGTGGGGAAGGCTGTTCAGCATGGGCAGAACTGTGATGTTTCTTATATGGGAGGAAATGTGGACCAGTAAGTGTTACATTAACCACTTGCCGACTGCCGCACGACTATATACGGCGGCAGTCAGCCCCTCACAGGCAAAGTGACGTAGTGGTACGTCGCTAGCCTGTGAGGCTCTAGGGAGCGAGCGCGCACTCCCGCTCGCTCACGGATCCCCCCGCGCGTGTGAGTGGCGGACCCGATGTCCACCGCTCACTCGCGATCGTCGGTTACAAAGGGAGAAAGGCAGGCGGCTAATGTAAACAAAGCCGCCTGTCATTCTCTAATGTGTAACAGCAGAGATCATACGGTCTTGCTATGTAGGATCGTATATCTCTGCTGTTACATGAAAAGCCATATCCCACAACAGTAAGAAGCACGCCCCTAGGGGCACACATAGCCACTGCATCTCTAATAAAGTTAACCCCTTCCCTGCCAGTGTCATTTTTACAGTAACAGTGCATATGTATAGCACTGATTAGTGTAGTAATGTCACTGGTAACCCCAAAAGTGTCAAAAATATCAGTCCGCCGCAATGTCCAGTCCCACAAAAAAATTTACTCATTAAAAAAAAAACAATAAAAATGACAAAAATCTTTCCCTTAGTTAGTAAGCGCAATAACTTTTGCGCAAACCAATCAAAATACGTTTATTGCGATTTTTTTTTACCAAACATATTTAGCACAAAACAAATTGGCCTAGAATGTTAAAAAAGTTTGATTTTTACATTTTTTGGGGGGAATTTCATATAAAAAAAATGTGAAAGATATTGTTATTTTTGTTATTTTTGCGAAATTATCGCTTTTTTTTTGTTTATAGCGCATGATCAAAAAATCGCACAGGTGATCAAATACCACCAAAAGAAAGCTCTGTTTGTGGGGAAAAAAAGGATGTCAATTTTGATTCATGATTTGTGCAATTGTCAGTTAAAGTCACGCAGTGTCGAATCGCAAAATAGGCCCTGGTCAGGAAGGGGGTAAAATCTTCCCGGGCTTAAGTGGTTAACACGTTAAATAGCATGCATTAATTAACCATGAAAATATATCTGATGCTAGGTTCAGCTGAACAAAATTGTAGTTTCCTTTACTTCTGCAGAACATGCCAAAAATCTTATCTGTGCACCAAAATCTGTCATGTCTACGTATTTATATCAAACACTGCAGCATATGCAGGACACACAAGATCCTAAATACCTGATTAAAGCCTGTGCAAGAACAAACACTTTTTCATGAGCGTGGCAAAAAGAATAGTGATGCTTCTGTTTTGTGAGAATTGAAAACATTCCGCCATGTTTTTCTTCATGTTTCTGTATGATTAGTCCCCACAGTAAGATTGGGAAACTTCAATGCTTACAGTATACTTGTCTCCTACATTGGAGGCAGACATTTTGAAGTATGTTGAAAATGTTTTGCTTCAGCGCTATTGCTAGTTGGTAGGCATCCTTCAAAATATCTACCTTCATCAAGTGTGGATGTCTGAGAGATTAGCAAAATATCAATTATACACATGTATGTCATTTTTGTCTGTGCTATTATTGGAATGCATGATGAAGGAATTTAAAAACTAAGATTTGGGTTAGACTATTGTCCTCCTGAAGTTGGTCACCCTGGGTCTTTGTTCAGGGACATAACAGCAAATCACATGGTTCTACAGAAATATTCTTAAGGAGGCCGTCTGCTGGTGGTACCTAGCACTCTGCAATAGTAGAAATAGGTTTATATTGCATCCTTGATAACAGGTTCCATAATGTTGGTGTAAAAATGTCTGGTATTCAGGTCAGATCAGTGCTGTATTTTGGCCTAGGCCAACAAGGCCCAGGCCTAGGGCGGCACTTTGCAGGGGGGCAGCAAAAATGCCACCCCCTCCACCTGAGACTCTATTGGCCACTGGTTGCTAGAGCCACCCCTTTCACCCCCCTCTCTCTCTCTCACCCACCCTCTCCCTCTCTCTTTCTCTCCCATCCCCCCTCTCTCTCATCCCTCTCTCTCTCTCTCATCCCCCCCCTCTCTCTCTCTCTCTCTCCCCCTCCCTCTCTCACACCTCTCTCTTTCCCTCTCACCCCCCTCTCTCTCTCTCTCTCACCCCTCCTCTCTCTCTCTCTCTCACCCCCCTCTCTCATCCCCCCTCTCTCTCTCACCCCCCCCCCCATTCTCATCCCCCCTCTCCCCCTCCTCTCTCACCCCCCCCTCTCTCTTTCACCCCCCTCTCTCTCTCTCTCTCTCATCCCCCTCTCTCTCTTTCATCCCCCCTCTCTCTCTCTCCCTCCCTCTCTCCCTCACCCACCCCCCCCCTCTCTCTCTCCCACCCCCCTCGTGAGATCTCAGGGGTTCATGCTGGGACTTGTAGTCCTTCAATTTTGGAGGGAGTCACATCCGTTAAAAAAGAATTGGGGCAAATTTACATGGGGGGGGGGGGCACCCAATTTTAGTCTTGCCTAGGGCAGCACAAAACCAAAATACACCACTGGGGCAGATATTAACTTTATAGTCAGTGAATGCATGCCATTTTTTTACATTACTGGCCAGGGCATATCCCTGTTATACAATGGAACAAAGACTAAAGCAAAGAGATTAAAGCAGAACACCATAATTATTGGTTTGGCATTGCCATCATTATTCGCCATGGTCTGTGCCAGAAATAGTTAACTTTTTAAATAAATTGTAATCACATGTTCTTTGAAAATAAGTTTTAATTTCAGGTTATGTGACCTATGGGATGAAAGTAATGGCACCCATACATCATACTCTGCTGATATGACTATCACTGGGGACTACATTGCAGGAAGTGGACACCCCCTGTTACCATGTTTGCCATGGTAACAGGGATCATTAATTAGCATCAAGGGGTAGCAGAAGAGGTTCAGTTGAGTGACTTTTTCCAGAGATTCGCTGCACAAGATTTAATTAAAGACATAAAGCTGGAGTTCAGATTTAAAATATAACTGAACTGCCCCCTGAAAGCCCACCATAATTTGCATCCTTGCCCCATGCCTTCATGCTGCCACAAGGCCTATTATGGCAGTAGTTATACTTCCATCTGTTTTCCCTTTCCACAAGTCTGCGCCTGTATGAAGGCTTTGTATTTTTTGAAAATGAGCTGTTTAATTTCCAACCAATAAATATTTCAAATTAATTATTTTCTGACCACAAACACATACTTCGGATCGTCATGCATTGTTAAAATTGAAGGTATGGAGAGTATTTAACTGATTGTGGTCTTTACCAGTCAGAAGCTACAGGTATTTAAAAAAAAAAAATTAAACCGAAAGTGTCTTTTGGTTTCAACTGAAAAAGATGTTGAGCAGGAAAAAAAAAAATATTTGTTACTTTTCAGGAGTTTTTAGAAATGTTTTCTTTTCAGAAAGCAGAACTTTTTCGCACAAACTAAATACACACACACATATATGCAAACCTTCCTCACAAAAATATCCAATAATCCTGTTTAGCCAGTCTTGTAATTTTCCCCATTAGCCAGCAAAGGAATGTCAGTGACCTCACTTATCTTGATTGCAATTTATCAGCACAGCCTGGTCACTGACCTGCCCCTAATTCGCTGACTGGACAGTAAAGGAGCATCACCACACTAAGGTCATCATCGGTGTGCCAACCCTTCGCCAGGTTTTCAGTTCTCAACCTTTTTGACATGAGGACCTGGTAAATGCCCCAAGAGTAAAGAACAAGATTTATACTCAAACAATACAAATAGGGGACTGCAAAACATGTTTTGAACTAGAAGGCTCTGGAAGGAGCTGTGTGTGTCTGTGTAGGGGACTCTTACAGCTTACTGTAGGGGATGAGGTTTCTGGAGGGGGCTAGGGAGAATTGAGGGAGGTTCAGGGGTACTATGGGACACTGTTGGAGGTTGGGGGCACTATGGAGGGCTAGAGGCTCTGCAGCGGGCACTATGGAGGGCTAGAGGCTC
Source organism: Pelophylax lessonae (assembly GCF_965119305.1). Taxonomy (NCBI): domain Eukaryota; kingdom Metazoa; phylum Chordata; class Amphibia; order Anura; family Ranidae; genus Pelophylax; species Pelophylax lessonae. Next base: position 322,419,104 of record NC_138772.1, on the reverse strand, counting down.
TGCAGCGGGCACTATGGAGGGCTAGAGGCTCTGCAGCAGCCTGGGGAACACTGCTCAGCACTGAGGAAGGTTGGCGGGCACTCTGGAGTATGAAGACTCTCAGGGGGCTAGAGTAGTACTATAGTCCACAATGGGATGTTGGGGCACTAAGGGAGCTGGGAGGTAATGTGTGGAGTCAAGGAATCTGCAGCTAGCTGGAGACCCAGGAGAGGAAAGACTGCAGACCATTAGTCCAGAACCATTGGTTTAGAGAGCTATTAGGTTTATAACCAGTTGCAGACTTTTCCCAACATTATTATTATACTGGATTCACATAGCGCCAACAGTTTACCCATTGCTTTCCAATATAAAGGGGGAAAATAAAATTATAACAGTTCAATACAGCAGGAATAGAAGGGCCCTGCTCATGGAGCTTACAATCTTAAAGGAGGAGGGGGGGGGGTGTGGTACAAAAGGTAATAGCTCCAAAGGATTATCTGATGAAGGGGACTCAACAAAAAGTTTTTTAGGTGGAGGTAGGGTAGGCTTCCCTGAATAAATATGTGTTCAAGGATTGCCTGAAGACAAACCAACATACTGGAGCTGACCAGACATACTGGGGTAGTTCCAGGGGATGGGAGAGGTTCTGGAAAAGTAGAGGAGGCAAGCATGGGAGGTGGTAACAAGGGAGCTAGAGAACGAGATGTTTTCAGAGGAGTGGAGAGGACGATTTGGGCGATATCTGTGGGTTGAGGTTGGTGATTTAGCTGGGAGCAGTGTTGTGGCAGGCTTTGTACGTGGTGGTTAGTTACATAGTTAGTCAGGTTGAAAAAAGACACAAGTCAATCTAGTTCAACCAATAAATAATAAGTTAATATTTTGAATTGTATGCTTCGGGCTAGTGGAAACCAGTGAAGGGATTGGCAGAGAAGAGCAGCAGTCACGGATTGGTTAGTATGGTGTAAAAGTCTAGCAGTAGCATTTATAATAGGCATAATGTTGGCATCTAACAACGTGGTCTACTGTTAGATACCTAAGCCTTCTGGGAAGTCACCTTTTCAGGTGATTTACTGTATACAATTCCACATATGCAAACTGTACATCCTTGGATAACTCTTGCATCATAAGGCTTACTAGACTAGAGAATGTATGAATAAAAGTACAGTAAACCCCCGCTCCATCGCTGTTCAGTTTTTGCGGTCCCGGTATATTGCGTTTTTTTTTGTAACATTATTTTACTATATAAATCATTAAAAATGAAATATTTTTGTGTTTTCCATAGCGCTTGCTATGTCTCTCAGTATCTTTTATGTGTTTAAATGAGTTTCTATTGTTTTAAAAGTGTGTTTAAATACATTAAAACATGCCTACAATGCATTTTAATAGGGTTTTTCTATTTCGCGGATTTTCACTTTTCGCGGCTGGGTACAGAATGTAACCCCCGCAATGGAGGGGGGTTTACTGTATATCATAACTATCAACAGGGCTGGCCCAAGACATTTTGCTGCCTGGGTCCAAAAATAAAATGCTACCCCCCCCCAAAAAAAAAAAAAATCACGCCCACCAAAAGGCCCCCCACATCCATTATTTTATATCATGATAATCAAAACTAAAATTTAATTTATCAGGAAGTCAGATTTACACACAACAGCTCATTGTCTATAGGCAAAATCATATGACATACCATTATGTTCAATTCCTAACCAAAAACTCCAGTATTATTTTGTTTGTGTAAATGTCTGACGTCATTGCGCACACCACAATCACGCGAGGGACATTCCCTGGAGGAGACGCTCCGCCTCCTCATACTCATTGGTTTGCACTATGGGCGGCAGTATGAGCCGCCCGTAACACACCACAAACTGATGACACACAAAACTACTGGGAAAAAAATCTTGGGTGTCAATTTGCTGCCCCTTTGCAAGTGTCGCCTGGGTCCAAAGGATCCAGTGGGACCCATGGTGGGGCCGGCCCTGACTAGCAAGGCTGTAGCTTAGTAGACATGAACCTAATACAGTAGACGACTTTTCATCATCAGTACCTTAACTTATAATGATTCATAATATTCTTTAGCCTAATGGCTTCACAAATCCCACAGTCCATTAAGCTACATATCTCCATTCTTAGCTTTGACTGTTGTCAGTCCATGTGGCAACAGGAAATTGGTCCTCAGGCTTGCCTGAAATAAAAATAGAACCATCTGGTACATCAACAATAACCGCTGTCTCAGCAAATTAACTGAGTTTCACTACAAGCTGGCATCTCCTTGCCACTGTTACAACACAGACACTTTCATGCAGATATGGTTGCATGTACTATATCATTACTCGGAGATAAGTGAAAGTCACTTCATAAAATCCACTGTCACTATTTAAACAAAACAATCTATGGAAACGAGTTAAATGCCCTGTGAAAAGCAAACAGTAAAAAGGGGCTATAAGACTATGCTATGGTCTTGTTCAATTTCAAAAGCCTGTTACTATTTGGCAACAGTGATGTATTGTTATATAGAACATTCAGTGACTGAATGGGAAGGGTTAGAACATCTATCAGAATTTTATTGCTTTCTGTATCCCTGAAAATATCGCCAGTGGAGACACAGTAATAAAAACACCTTTGTAAAGGAAGGGCAAGAGATAGTGCCAATTTTATTTTGCTCTTTTCATATCCTTTTCTTACCCTTTGCACACGTTTATCTCACTCGTTGACCCATTGGCTATGCTTACCAGAACAGGAAGTCAGGGAAACATCCCACTGGGACCCAGACACAAGTAAATACTAGACGAAGCTCCAAACTACTTTCCCATTTTATCCATAGATAAGAAAAAAAATAGATGTTACTCTTCAAAAGTCTTGCAATTTGCAATATATACCTTAACCACTTTACCACCGGAGGATTTTGCTGTCTTCCGTCCAGGCCACTTTTTGCGATTCGGCGCTGTGCGAATTCAACTGACAATTGCGCGGTCGTGCGACGCTGTACCCAAACGAAATTTACGTCCTTTTTTTCCCACAAACAGAGCTTTCTTTTGGTGGTATTTGATCACCTGTGCGATTTTTACTTTTTGCGCTATAAACAAAAAAATAGCGTTTATTTTGAAAAAATAACAATATTTTTAACATTTTTTTATATGAAATTCCCCCCAAAAAATATGTAAAAACCAATTTTTTTTTTAAATTCTTGGCCGATTTGTTTTCCGCTACCTATGTTTGGTAAAAAAAATCGCAATAAGCGTATTTTGATTGGTTTGCGCAAAAGTTATTGCGTTTACTAACAAAGGGAAAGATTTCTGTCATTTTTGGTGTTTTTTTTTTTAACACGTAATGGCGGCGATCTGCGATTTTTTTTGCGGGACTGCGACATTGCGGCGGACAGATCGGACCCTTGACTGACATTTTTGACACTTTTGGGGGTACCAGTGACATTACTGCAGTAATCAGTGCTATATATATGCACTGTTACTGTAAAAATGACACTGGCAGGGAAGGGGTTAATTTTATTGGAGAGGGAGGGGTTAATGTATGCCTGGTGCTTACTGACGTGTGGGGGGGGAGGTGACTGAGTGAGTCATGGACAGATCGGATGTCCAGCTATGCTGAACAGTCCGATCTGTCACTCCCTGTCACTGAGGAGATCCGCCTGCTTGTGTTTACACAGGCGGGCGGATCTCCACACTAGATCCCCGGCGATCGGGGCAGAGCAGCGGCGATCGCCGCTGCTCCTCCCCTGGCCCGACTCCCGCTGTGAATGAAAACAGCGGGAGCGAGCCTCCGGCGGTGCGCCAGAAGGGGGAGTGTCTGACGACGTAGTACTACGTCGTCAGACGATAACGAGCCACTCTGCCGCAGTAATATTACTGTGGGCAGAGGTAAAGTGGTTAAAGTGCTTGTAAGTGATCACCTTGTAAAACAACCCATTCAGTGTAAAATAGAAAAGAAAGGAAAAACATTTTGAATAGATATTAAAAAAAAATATATATATATATATATATATATATATATATATATATATAAAATACCTTTTTTCCCTTTTTTTTATAACTGGTCACATTCCCTCTGTTCTTAGATGCATGGGGGAGGAGAAACATCAGCACACTGAGATTCCCAGTGAATGGCTGTGCAGCGGGGGGGGGGGGGTGTCAGTACAAGTCTGAGCATTTGAGGAGAGTACACTGAGTTCCCAGCATAGCTAGAGAACTAATCACGGTCTGTTCTCCTGCTTAGTGTGGTCAGTTTTTACCAGGAAAGCAAGGGGACTGGCGGGAACACCAGGGATTTCAAACAAAGGAAGCAATGCAAAGAGAACAGGATACTTTCTCATATAAGTACATGGTACAGCAGGTACATATCAGGAATAGGAAATGTTGGGGTAACAAACTCTTTAACCACTTTAGCCCCGGAGGATTTGGCTGCTCAAAGACCAGGCCCTATTTTGCGATTCGGCACTGCGTGAATTTAACGGACAATTGCGCGGTCGTGCGACGCTGTACCCAAATGAAATTGACGTCCTTTTTTCCCCACAAACAGAGCTTTCTTTTGGTGGTATTTGATCACCTGTGCGATTTTTACTTTTTGCGCTATAAACAAAAAAAGAGCGACAATTTTGAAAAAAATAACAATATTTTTCACATTTTTTTTATATGAAATTCTCAAAAAAATGTACAAATAAATTTTTTTTAACATTTTAGGCAAATTTGTTTTCTGCTACATATTTTTGGTAAAAAAAATCGCAATAAGCGTATTTTGATTGGTTTGCACAAAAGTTATCGCGTCTACTAACTACGGGAAAGATTTCTGTCATTTTTATTGTTTTTTTTTTTAACTAGTAATGGCGGCGATCTGCGACTTTTTTTGCAGAACTGCAACATTGCAGCAGACAGATCAGACTCTTGACTGACATTTTTGACACTTTTGGGGGTACCAGTGACATTACTACAGTAATCAGTGCTATAAATATGCACTGTTACTGTAAAAATGACACTGGCAGGGAAGGGGTTAACCGTATCGGTGATCAAGGGGTTAAGTGTGTCCCTAGGGGCGTGATTCTAACTGTCAAGGGGCGTGGCTTGTTAGATTATAACAGAGACATACGATCCTACATAGCAGGATCGCATAGCCTCTGTCATGATCCAAGGGAGAATGACAGACGGCTGTGTTTACATCAGTCGTCTGCCTTTCTCCCTCTCCAGATCACGAGTGACCAGCGGACATCAGAGCCGCCAGTCACTCGCGCGGGGATGTCAGGGAACGAGCGGGGGCGGGAGCGCGCCTCCGGCGGCGCGTGCTTGCCCCTAGAGGCTCGTGGGCGAGTGTCGTACCGGTACGTCACTTTGCCCAGGAGGGGCTGACCGCCGCAGTATATAGTCGTGCGGCGGTCGGCAAGTGGTTAAAGTGTTACTAAACCCACAACAGTAAAATCAGTCAGTATATGCAGTAAAAAGCATGCTTGTTATACTCACTGTGGAACCTAAGAAGTTAATCCTCCACATTGTGCAAAAAGTCTGAATGATCCTGTCTTCTCTGGTCCTCCCTTTCTTCCACTGTCCCCAATCCATCTCCTTAAAGTACAGAGCCTTGAAGGCACTCTGTACATGGCCAGTTTGGTGTGTATTTCTAGAAAGTTTTTTTTTTGGGGGGGGGGGGTGCGTATGATCAATACAGGGCCAATCAGCACTGTCCAGACAGAGGGTCAAGGGTCCTGCAGCCTCACAGGACAGTCAGAGGAGAATGTTAACTCCTCCTACAAGCTTTAACCAGACACTGCTAGAAGTCACATGACAGCTATATACTGTGGATGACAAAGGGTATTTAGCAGCTTATATTTCCTAAAATAATTGTATTTTCATGTTCTGTGTACCGTGGGAGACTTTTAAAAAAAGGTCTTGTTTTTCTCTATAAATACTTCTATCGCCTTTTTTGAATATCTCAATACTGCTTATCTCTTCCAGCGTTTTCCTGTCTTCATCACTCGTTACAGCATTGGTTGCACATCATTGCCCTGGGCTTGCTTCCTGATAGTGACAATGGTGGACCAAGGCTGTGCAAAGTGTGTTGGCATGGCCACTTGTAGTCTTCACCAGAGGAGCATGTCACAGGGTGACAATGATGGAACACAGCTGGGAGACAGTATACAGTGGGTACGGAAAGTATTCAGACCCCCTTAAATTTTTCACTCTTTGTTATATTGCAGCCATTTGCTAAAATCATTTAAGTTCATTCTTCTTCCTCATGAATGTACACATAGCACCCCATACTGACAGAAAAACACAGAATTGTTGACATTGTTGCAGATTTATTAAAAAAGAAAAACTGAAATATCACATGGTCCTAAGTATTCAGACCCTTTGCTGTGACACTCATATATTTAACTCAGGTGCTTTCTATTTCTTCTGATCATCCTTGAGATGGTTCTACACCTTCATTTGAGTCCAGCTGTGTTTGATTAATCTGATTGGACTTGATTAGGAAAGCCACACACCTGTCTATATAAGACCTTCCAGATCACAATGCATGTCAGAGCAAATGAGAATCATGAGGTCAAAGGAACTGCCTGAAGAGCTCAGAGACAGAATTGTGGCAAGGCACAGATCTGGCCAAGGTTACAAAAAGATTTCTGCTGCACTTAAGGTTCCTAAGAGCACAGTGGCCTCCATAATCCTCAAATGGAAGACGTTTGGGACGACCAGAACCCTTCCTAGAGCTGGCCGTGCGGCCAAACTGAGCTATCGGGGGAGAAGAGCCTTGGTGAGAGAGGTAAAGAAGAACCCAAAGATCACTGTGGCTGAGCTCCAGAGATGCAGTCAGGAGATGGGAGAAAGTTGTAGAAAGTCAACCATCACTGCAGCCCTCCACCAGTCGGGGCTTTATGGCAGAGTGGCCCGACGGAAGCCTCTCCTCAGTGTAAGACACATGAAAGCCCGCATGGAGTTTGCTAAAAAACACCTGAAGGACTCCAAGATGGTGAGAAATTAGATTCTCTGGTCTGATGAGACCAAAATAGAACTTTTTGGCCTTAATTCTAAGCGGTATGTGTGGAGAAAACCAGGCACTGCTCATCACCTGTCCAATACAGTCCCAACAGTGAAGCATGGTGGTGGCAGCATCATGCTGTGGGGGTGTTTTTCAGCTGCAGGGACAGGACGACTGGTTGCAATCGAGGGAAAGATGAATGCGGCCAAGTACAGGGATATCCTGGACAAAAACCTTCTCCAGAGTGCTCTGGACCTCAGACTGGGCCGAAGGTTTACCTTCCAACAAGACAATGACCCTAAGCACACAGCTAAAATAACGAAGCAGTGGCTTCAAAACAACTCCGTGACTGTTCTTGAATGGCCCAGCCAGAGCCCTGACTTAAACCCAATTGAGCATCTCTGGAGAGACCTAAAAATGGCTGTCCACCAACGTTTACCATCCAACCTGACAGAACTGGAGAGGATCTGCAAGGAGGAATGGCAGAGGATCCCCAAATCCAGGTGTGAAAGACTTGTTGCATCTTTCCCAAAAAGACTCCTGGCTGTATTAGATCAAAAAGGGGCTTCTACTAAATACTGAGCAAAGGGTCTGAATACTTAGGACCATGTGATATTTCAGTTTTTCTTTTTTAATAAATCTGCAACAATGTCAACAATTCTGTCTTTTTCTGTCAGTATGGGGTGCTATGTGTACATTCATGAGGAAGAAGAATGAACCTAAATGATTTTAGCAAATGGCTGAAATATAACAAAGAGTGAAAAATTTAAGGGGGTCTGAATACTTTCCGTACCCACTGTATACACCTTATAACTGGAAATGCCTGAACAAGGTCCTTGATTGCAGGTTCACCATGTAGTTTTTAAATAAAAGCTGCAAATTAAAAAATATTGAAAATCACTTTTGAAATGACTTTTAAGTGTTACTAAACCCACAATAGTAAAATCATTGTGTATATGCAGTAAAGCATGCTTGTTATACTCACTGTGGAACCTAAGGGGTTAATCCTCTGCATTGTGTAAATCCTGTTTGATCCTGTCTTCTCTGATCCTTCTCCTTGCATTGTCCCCATAACATGTCCGGATAAGGCAGAATTACTGGAGTCAGGCTGCACATGCTCAGTTTTGTATGAATTGCTAGAGAGTGTTTTTATTTTTTTCTTGAGAGATGTGATCAGCACAAAGCCAATCAGCACTGCCCAGACAGGGGGTCAGGGGTCCTTCACCCTGATAGGAAAGCCAGGGCAGTATGGAAACTCCTCCTACAAGCTTTAACCAGGCACTGATAGAAGTCACAAGACTGCTGTATACTGCTGATGATAAAAGGTGTTTAGCAGTTTATATTTAGGAAAACTATTGCATTTCCATGTTCTGTGTACTGTGGGAGACCAGATATAGTGAATGCAGGTTCTGGGTTTAGGAACACTTTAACGTGTTAAGCATAAATGAGATTTTAGTGATATATGTAATATGCGCTGAAATCTAGGCTGGTGTAAAATGTAACCATACAGTGGTCTTAAACGCTTGATAATATAGCCACATATATCCCAAGAAAGTTTACATCAGTGATGGCTCCTGTTCATGTTCCAGGTAATAATTAATTTTGTTGGCATTGATTTTTGTCTTACATAACACATATTTCTGGGAAGGTAAAGAGCAGAATAAAGATAGACTTTGTTCATAATATGCTCGGGCCTGCCACCTAACTTGCCACTGTTGTTAGCAGCTGGCTTAGTTATCCCTATACTTTTAGGGACCTCGGTGTCATCACAGAATAATGCACCCCAGATGTCATAGTCATAGAAGACATTATAATGTGTAAGAACAACTTTAATGGCCCCTTTCACACAGGCGGACCGTTCAGATCGGCCTGTCAGTTTTTTTGGCGGATCTGAACGGTCCCCCCATGCATCTCTATGGGGCATCGGATGTCAGCGGAGACATGTCCACTGACATCCGATCCGATCTGTCAAATCTGGATGGATGGAAACCCTATTTTCCATCCGTCCAGCGGATCGGATGAGAACGGACCGACGGTCCGCTCCCATCCGATTCCCCCATAGAGATGCATGGGAACCTGACAGCTGTGTCTCCGCACACAGCGCGGAGAACAGCTGTCATTCTCCTGCTCAGCGGGGGATCGGGGATCGATCCCCCGCTGAGAAAAACGGAGTCCGTCCGACGGACAGATAGTGTGAAAGAGCCCTTACACTCTCTGGCCACTTTATTAGGTACACCTGTTCAATTGCTTGGTAATGCAAATTGCTAATCAGCCAATCATATGGCAGAAATTCAATACATGTAGGCATCTAGACGTAGTGAAGACGACTTGATGAACTTCAAACCGAGCATCAGAATGGGAAAGAAAGGGGATTTAAGTGACTTTGAACGTGGCATGGTTTTTGGTGCCAGACGGGCTGGTCTGAGAATTTCAAAAACTGCTGATCTACTGGGATTTTCTCGCACAGCTATCTCTAGGGTTTACAGAGAATGGCCTGAAAAGGAGAAAATATCCAGTGCGTGGCGGTTGTGTGGACAAAAATGCCTTGTTGGTGTCAGAAGTGAGAGGAGAATGGGCAGACGGATTTGAGATGATAAAAAGGCAACAGTAACTCAAATAACCACTCGTTACAACCAAGGTATGCAGAATACCCTCTCTGAATGCACAACACATCGAACCTTGACGCAGATGGGCTACAGCAGCAGAAGACCACACCGGGTGCGGTTCCTTTTAGCTAAGAACAGGAAACTGAGGCTACAATTCGCACAGGCTCACCAAAATTGGTCAATAGAAGATTGGAAGAACGTTACCTGTTCTAAAGGAGTCTTGGTTTCAGCTGCAATATTCAGATTGTAGGGTCAGAATTTGGCGTAAATAACATGAAAGCATGGATCCATCCTGCCTTGTATCAAAAGTTCAGGATGATGGTGTAATGGTGTGGTAAATATTTTCTTGGTACACTTTGGGCCCCTTAGTGCCAAATGAGCATTGTTTAACCAGTTGCCGACCGCCTACAGTATATTTACTGCGGCAGGCTGGCTCCTACAGGTAAAGTGACGTAGATATACGTCGCTCGCCTGAAGGCCGCTAGGGGGTGAGTGCGCGCTGCCGCCGGCGCACTCCCGATTGTCAGTGGGGTTGCCGATGCACGGGTCAGGCTGCTCCGATTGCCTCCTGACACCCACAATCGTTCCCCGCTGAGAGAGAAGAACGGTCAGATGTTGTAAACACAGCCAACCGTCCTTCTCCCTGAAATGATCATAGAGCCCATGTGATCCTTCTATATAGGATCACATGTCTCTGTGATCATTTCACAAGCCACGCCCCCCACAGTTAGAATCACTCCCCTAGGCTTACATTTAACCCCTTGATCACCTATACTGTTAACTCCTTCCCTGCCAGTGTCAGTAACAGTGCATATTTTTAGCAAAAATGTCAGTCAGGAGTCCGATCTGGCTGCAATGTCGCAGTTCCGCAATAAATCGCAGATCGCCGCCATTACTAGTAAAAAAACATTAAAAAGGACATAAAACTTTCCCGTAGTTAGTAGACGCGATAACTTTTGCGCACACCAATCAAAATACGCTTACTGCGATTTTTTTACCAACAATAATTGCGTTTGTAAGACCGCTGCGCAAATACTGTGTGATAAAAAACAGTGCAATGATCTCCATTTTATTCTCTAGGGTCTCTGCTAAAAAATGTATATAATGTTTGGGGGTTCTAAGAAATTTTCTAGCAAAAAAAAAAAAAAAAAAAAAAAACAGATTTTAACGTGTAAACAACTAGTGTCAGAAAAAGGCCAGAAGTGGTTAAGTTCCAATGTTTGTCGCCATTCCACAAGCGGGTGCAATTTTGACGAATGACATGTTGGGTATCTATTTACTCGGCGTAACATTATCTTTCACATTATGGAAAAAAATTGGGCTAACTTTACTGTTTTTTTTATTTTTTCATTGAAAAAAGTGTATTTTTTCCGAAATAATTGCGTTTGTAAGACCGCTGCGCAAATACGGTGTGATAAAAAATAATGCAACAATCTCCATTTTAATCTCTAGGGTCTCTGCTAAATATAAAAATATATAACGTTTGGGGGTTCTAAATACGGATCGACCGATTATCGGCAAAGCCGATATATCGAGGGCCGATATGCACTTTTCCCGATATATCGAAATCAGCCCCGGAGGTTACCGATATTCCCGATATTTTGGGAAAGTGCTTGTACCGGAGTGATGCCTGCAGCTAGAGGCATCACCCCGGTACCGGTGTCCATAGCTGACGGTTGGCTGTCTTGTAATGACAACTGATGCGACTGAGAGGCCGCTCAGCTGTCATTACAAGGAGCGGGAGGGGACGCCCCCCTCCCGCCGCCTTCCTCAGTTTGCCCGAGTCTCCTGTCCCACCGGGAGACCCGGTCAACCAGCCTACACGGCCACTGAAGACCCGATCAAAGCCGCATTCGGCTCTGATCGGGTCTCCATGCAAGAACCCGGAAGTGATGTTATGACATCTGCGCCAGATTAAAAAGAAATGACAGCATTCAAAACAGCCAAACTTGGCGTTTTGAATGCTTTTAAGTGCAGAGGAGGGGTTTGGGGTCTATTAGACCCCCATATTCCTCCACAAGCAGGGCAGCCATCAGACATTTTGGGGCCCATTACACAGCTTAAGGCCTGTGCCCCACCGGGCCTGACCACCAACATTCCGCAGGGCCTGCCCTCTGGCCGTCCCACCGAATCCACCCACTGGCCATCCCACCGAGTCCTTCAGTGCACCCACTTCTATTTTAACACTCTTACAACTTAAGAGTCAACGCAATCCAGCAAAGAGACATCCGTCCAGCTGCATTGGCTTACTCTGCAGTCGCTATGCTTTAGCAATTGCTAGTTACTGCAGCTGCAACTACTCGGTCTCCTTGGTTGGGGCCAGGGCAGCCGGGCCCCTCGGAAGGCCTGGGCCCCTTACATGTGTATGGGCTGTGCCCCCCTGATGGCTGCCCTGTCCACAAGAGTACCTGTCAAGAAACATTTTTTTTTTTTTAAATGTACAAAAATATCAGCGCATATCGGCTGATACCGATATGCATTGGCCAAAATATTGGTATCGGCAACGAAAAACTGATATCGATCGATCACTAGTTCTAAGTAATTTTCTACCAAAAAAAAAAAAATGATTTCAACTTGTAAAGAACTGAAGCACAATGTATTTGCTATTGTTGATTTCTGAATGTAGAGGAAGGCAATGTGATGAGTCTCTGGTTAGGTTGGCATGTGACAGTTGTAGGTAGGGAGTGTGATGTGAGTGTGATGAGAGTGTGGAGTGATCCTGGCATTCCTGACATTGTAGAGCGGATACATAGCAGTAAAGTTGGAGCCTGTGCCTTGCCTCTGTCTTCCTGCCAGGGCTGTGCAGTGATCAGCATGTGGGAGAGAGGGAGGTCCAGTGTGCTGAGTAACACAAGACATCCACAGTCATCCAGGGGGTGGGAGTGAAGAAGTTGAAGCGGACACGTAGCTGCCTGCCATCGCCCTCATCTTACAGCATCTTCCCTTTTCCTGCGGCTCCGTCTCCATCGGGCATCTTCTACCCACTCCCAGCCACTTTATTCTGCCTGTCTGCCAACTTCACATCGTCCTATGGAAAGCACGATTGGCCTGGACTGGTAATCTAACGGATCGGAGAGTGGATGTGTGTGGATGCAGATCTGGGAGAAGCCCCTACACATGGAACTTCTCAGACAAGTTAGAAAGTAACAGTATAAGCTCAGAACAAGAGCTGATCTGCTGACATCGCTACTGTTTATGTAACCGATACGGGTGTGTGTTGGCCAGCCTGGATCTAGTTACATGACAATCTGATGAGCCCTGAAACGGTGGGCATCAGACATCTGGGCACATCAAGGGCAATCTAAAGCCCTGGCACTGTGGAAATCTGACATCTGGACACATCAGGGGCAATCTTAAGTCCTGGCATTGTGAAGATCTGACGTCAGGGGCAATCTAAAGCCCTAGCACTGTGGAGATGACATCTGGACACATCAGGGGCAATCTAAAGTCCTGGCATTGTGAAGATCAGACATCAGGGGCAATCTAAAGCCCTGGCACTCTGGAGATCTGACATCTGGACACATCAGGGGCAATCTAAAGTCCTGGCATTGTGAAGATCAGACATCAAGGGGCAATCTAAAGCCCTGGCTGGCACTGTGGAGATCTGACATCTGGACACATCAAGGACCACCTAAAGCCCTGGCACTGTGGACATCAGACATCTGGGCACATCTAGGGCAATCTAAAGCCCTGGTACTGTGGAGATCTGACATCTGAGCACATCTAGGGCAATCTAAAGCCCTGGTACTGTGGAGATCTGACATCTGGGGACCACCAAAAGCCTTGGTACTGTGGAGATCTGACATCTGGACACATCAAGGACCACCTAAAGCCCTGGCATTGTGGACATCAGGCATCTGGGCACGTCTAGGGCAATCTAAAGCCCTGGTACTGTGCAGATCTGACATCTGAACACATCTAGGGCAATCTAAAGCCCTGTCACTGTGGAGATCTGACATCTGGGAACATCAGGGACAACCAAAAGCCCTGGCACTGTTGAAATTAGACATCTGGGCACATCTGGGGCAATCTAAAACCCTGGCATTGCGGACATCTGACATCTGGGCACATTAGGGGCAATCTAAAGCCCTGGCACTGTAGAAATCAGACACATGGGCACATCAGGGGCAATCTAAAGCCCTGGCACTGTGGAGATTAGACATCTGGGCACATCAGGGGCAATCTAAAACCTTGGCACTGTGGAGATCAGTCATCTGAGTACATCAGGGGCAATCTAAAGCCCAGGCATCATAAAGGTCAGACATCTGGGCACATCAAGGACCATCTAAAGCCTTGGCACTGTGTAGATCAGACATCTGGCACTATATAGGCCAAACATCTGGGCACATCAGGGACCATCTAAGGCCTTGACATTGTAAAGACCAGATATCTGGCCCTGACACTGAATAGATCAAACATCTGGGCACACCAGGGACCATCTACAGCATTAAAACTGTAAAGATCAGACATCTGGGCACATCAAGGACCATCTAAAGCACTGAAACTGTAGAGATTAGACATCTGGACACATCAGGGACCATCTAGAGAAATCCTGTTGGGATGTGGGTGCCAGGGTCTGCAGGGGGCTGAGGATGGCATCAGTTGTGTTTGAGGGCACCTCCCTGGTGAACATGTTTGTGAAGGACTGCTGGGTTAATGGGATCAGGAGACTTATCATAAACCGGAAAGGTGACGAGGAGGAATTCTTCGAGATCAGGACTGAGTGGTCAGACAGGAATATTTTGTATTTGCACAGGAGTTACTCAGACCTGGGGAGGCTCTTTAAGAAGTTGCTTGAATCATTTCCTGAAGATCATGGGGAGCTGTCACAGTCCTCTCTGCTGGAAGGTTGGTCATTTGTCAGGAAGGCCACACAGTAGGACATAGTCTTATCTGTGGCGTGTTAGTTATTTGTAAAAATCTCATTGAGCAATGGTGAAAGCAGCTTGTGATTGCCTTTGCTAGCCAAAAAATAAGTTGTGTACTTTGCAGTATAAAGCTAAGCAATGTCATTTAAAATGATTTGTTATAATTATATGGCATAGTTGCCAGGCTACTTTTCCTGAACAGCTACAGGATAATTAATATCTCATTAATTGGTTGTGTGCAATCATGTGCAATTTTTCACTGTTCGTGTTTTGTTGATCTGTTGCAGTTTTTTTTTTCTAGAATATTCAGTACTCAAAAGGAAGAAACTATGTGGTTACTTTAATAAAGGCAACTAGACTGTGCACTTTGTAAAGTGCAGTTGCTCCAGAGCTTAATAAATAAGGGAATAAAATTCACTTTGCAAAGAATACCCAATCAAATGCAAGGAAAATATTTTAAAAAACAGCGTTTTTGCATGCACATGATTGGATGATGGAAGTCAGCAGAGCTTTTGCTTATTTACGAAGCTCTGGAGCAACTGCACTAGCAAAGTGCGCTGTCTATTTGCCATTAGTAAATCAAAACCCATGTTTGATTACTTGCAGTTCCCCTAAAGATTGCAACTATTAGGCCTCATAAACACGTGGGGGGAACGTATTAAGACTGTAGCAGTGAGAATGTGAAGCAGCTGTGCTTAGTAACCAATCAGCTTATATCTTCAGCTTGCCTAGTTAACCTTGCAGGTTTACATATATGGGATGTGGGAACCCTGCGAATCCCGCATCGCATTCAACTCGCCGGCAGTTCACACTGCCATATGCGAATCGCTGGGGGTGTCAATACAAGTTAACGACCCCCAGATCAGTTTGCATATCGCAGTGCGAACTGTCAGTTCGGACAGGAATCAGATCGCATAGGTGTAGACCCAAAAAAGGGTCCTGTGCGAGTTGTGTCCGAATGTGATGCAAATTGATCCATACAATTTGTATGGCTGAATTCGCATCGCACAGACATCGCATGTGATTTTCAAAGCAATGCACTTCAAATCACATGCGATGTCTGTCATATGTGAACCGGGACTAAGGTTCCATGCACTCCCTGCCTACATTTACTGTGGCTGCGGTAAAACGCAAAACGATTTTGCCATGGTTTTGCGTTTTCCCACTGCTGGCGGTGAAATCGTCCCTATCCTGAACATAATTTTTCCTCGTTCAGGAGAGGGAGGTTTAGACTCACCTAACCGCAGCAGCTCCTAAACTCTACTAAAAGCCTATAGGGTTGATTTACTAAGGCTCCATTCACACCTGAGCATATCTTTTTCAGGCGTTTATTTTGGGCTTTTTTCAGGCGTTTTTTCTGGCTTTTTTTCAGGCGTTTTTTGCAGGTGTTTAGAGGCAGGCCTTGACCTCTAACAAAAAGAAGCTCATGTACTGTTTTGACCTTCAAACGTTTTGCTTCAGGCGACAAAACGCTCATATGTGAACAGGGGCCATTGAAATGAATGGGATTTTGCTTGTTGGGCGTTTTGAGACTTCAGAGATGAGCGTTTTATGAGCTGAAATACGCTCAGGTGTGAACAGGGCCTAAAGGAAAGAAAACTGCACAGTCTTTTTGCCTTTAGTGAATCAACCACAGAGTGTACATTGACACGTGGGGTTAATATACTAAAGGCAAGAAGACTGTGCGCTTTGCAAAGTGCAGTTGCTCCAGAGCTTAGTAAATGAGCAGAAGCTCTGCTGACTTCCATCATCCAATCACGTGCAAGCAAAAATGCTGTTTTTTTATTTTCCTTGCATGGGATTGGGTATTCTTTACCTCATTTACTAAGCTCTGGAGCAACTTTGCCTTTAGTAAATCAACCCCATAGACTTGTATGGAGTTGAATTTAGGAGCTTTGGCAAAAGAACGCCAAAGGCTTCTAAACTCAAGCTGCTTGCATCCAGGGAATATCATCTGTCTCTCACCATGGGTAACGGCTCCATGTAAAATTGCACATGAACACTGGCAGACTGCTGCATTAGCTGTCACACTGTCATTGCTTTGTACACTACCCCCCTCTCAATCCAGCTGCAGGAATCCACTGAATGCTTGCCACAGCTGGCAGGATCCAGCGTATTTCTGCACCCAGGAGTCTACAGGAGGTACAAATCAGTGACAGGCTGCCAGACCCCGTGGCTGTACACTTGCAGCCACACAAGTTCATTGTTATATACATGCAGTGATAAATGTGCAGCCCTGGATGCTGGCTGAGGCTGTATGCAGCACCTATGAACTCCGGGGCATGGAAATGCTTTAGTTTCTGGCGCTTTATGCGCAAATGCTGCCATATACATGAACCCCTACTACTAAAAAGTGGCTTTACATTTGACACTTAAAGCAGTTGTATCCCCCCCCCCCCCAAAAAAAAAAACAAAAAAAAAAACAAACCCTGCAGGACAATGGCATAATGTGCTAGTATGCATTGCATACTAGCACATTATAAAATACTTACCTTAGAACGAAGCCCTGACACAGTCGCCCGGACATAGCTGAGGCAGCTGACATGTTCCCTCAGTGTCTTTTCATGGTTCGTGGCTCCAGCACTGTGAGTGGCCAGAGCCGCGATGACGTCATTCCCGCTCATGCGTGCGGGAGTTCACTTTCCGGCAAGGAGCCGGCAGGGAGCTCTGAAGGTCCTGCAAGATACGCCTTACCTTCAGAGCGCATGCACCGCTGGTGTCAGCGGCTGAATGCAGGGTGAATATCTCCTAAACCGTGCACGTTTAGGAGATATTAATTTTACCTACAGATAAGCCTTATTATAGGCTTACCTGTAGGTAAAAGTTAAAAAGCGGAGTATACTACCACTTTAACCGGTTGCCGACCGCCGCACGACTATATACTGCGGCGGTCAGCCCCGGCCAGGCAGAGTGACGTATCGATACGGCTCGTTCACAGACAAGTCAGTGCGTGTGACCGGCGGACTCGATGTCCGCCGGTCACACTACGATCGCTCCTGTGAAGGGAGAAAGGCGGAGCGGCTTGTGTAAACAAGCTGCCTGTCAGTTCTCCCTGTGTAAAAGTGAAGATCTGACCGTTCTACTATGTAGAACTGTTGATCTTTGCTTTTACACCAATAGCAATGTCCCTGCACAGTTAGAATCACGCCCCTAGGACACACTTAACCCCTCCCTGTCCAATAAAGTTAACCCCTTCCCTGCCAGTGCCATTTTTGCAGTAACAGTGCATATGTATAGCACTGATTACTGCAGTAATGTCACTGGTACCCCCAAAAGTGTCAAAAATGTCAGTCAAGGGTCCGATCTGTCCGCCGCAATGTCGCAGTACCGAAAAAAAAATCGCAGATCGCCGCCATTACGCGTTAAAAAAAAAAACACCAAAAATGACAAAAATCTTTCCCTTTGTTAGTAAACGCGATAACTTTTGCGCAAACCAATCAAAATACGCTTTTTGCGATTTTTTTTACCAAACATAGGTAGCATAAAACAAATTGGCCGAAAAATGTTAAAAAATTTTGATTTTTACATTTTTTTTGGGGGAATTTCATATAAAAAAATGTGAAAAATATTGTTATTTTTGCAAAATTTACGCTCTTTTTTTGTTTATAGCGCGTGATCAAAAAATTGCACAGGTGATCAAATACCACCAAAAGAAAGCTCTGTTTGTGGGAAACAAAGGACGTCAAATTTGTTTAGGTACAGCGTCGCACGACCGCGCAATTGTCCGTTAAAGTCATGCAGTAAAAAATCGCAAAAAACCCCTGGTCCTTTAGCAGCCAAATCCTCCGGGGCTTAAGTGGTTAATGCATGTAGGCAGGAAGTTACTGGAGATGATCAGCAGCACTGAGATTGAAAAAAAGATGCCAATGGCGCTTTTAGTGCCGGTTCACACTCTTGCGGCTGCGGCAATCGCAAGTAATATCGGAGCGCACTGCTCCTTCATTACATGCGATCGGCTGTGCGGTGCGAATTCAGCCATACACTTTGTATGGCTGAAATTCACACTGCACCCGCACAAAAGTCGCACAGGACCCTTTTTTCCAGCCGCATCAGGATCAGATCGCACAGTGGTTCGCACTTGTGCGATCCGATCCTGTGCGAACTGTAAAGATCGCACTGCGATATGCGATCAAACTGGGGGTGTCGTTAGCATTTCATTGACACCCCCAGCGTATCGCATATGGCAGTGTGAACTGCCAAGGGTGCGTTTGCGATGCGGGAACAGGCTGCGAATTCGCAGCCTTCCCGCATCGCATAAGTGTGACCCGGCACTTAGGAAAAAGAAACGTGGAAATTGTTTATGATACACATTGCTTTCTGAAACAAAATGTCACTCTGATTTACATTTTTAAAAAATTGTAACTGTTAAAAGGAACACAATGTTGACACTTGAACTTTCACTGCTGAAACTGGTCACAGTAGCAATTCAGTAAATAAACACACATCATTTTAGTGTTGATAACCAAGACTCAGACATAAAACCTACATTCTCTGGTTCAGCTATGATAGTTTTGATATGCATATGAATCAGTCATTCTCAACCAAGGTTGTCTGCAACCCTGGGGTCCTCCAGAGGTTGCCTGGGGGTTCCTTAAAGAAGAACTATAGGCAAACTTTTTTTGTTGTTCATTTTGGATAGCGCAAGGGAGGGTTTTAACCCCTGTCCGATTTTTTTCCCCCCATCTAATCTTATCACCCCTTCTAATTGTGGAGATTTCCCTTCACTTCCTGTGCCATAGCCAAGCAGGAAGTGAAGAGAAATCTTTGCAAATTAAGAAGATTGCTTGCGGACCCCCAGGTCACCAGAAATAGTATTCCCATTGGAAGATTTCCCCTCTATTACTTTTCTGGGGACAACCCAAAATGTGGGGTCTTCTTTTACTTTCACTTTCAATGGTAATGGTAAACAGCACAAATAGAGAGGGGAAATCACCTTACGGGGGCACAGACACAGACAGCAAAAAAAGAAACCGGCAGGTGTTATAATCCCTCTCCACTCTACAAAAGGTACAGAACTAAAAAAAAAAAAAAAAAAGTGTTGCCTTTACTTATACTTTAAGCCTTAGATCAGCCTTTCTCAACCTTTTCAACACAGAAGAACCCTTGAAATAAATTTCTGGTCTCGGGGGAACCCCTGCTAAAAATTAAAAATCTACAACTCATGACACATTAGTGTGACAGTCAGTGGGAAGAATGCTCCTTACTCTTGTCATCATTGGGAAGAATTACCCTCTTAGAGTCGGTTCACACTGGGGCGACACGACTCTGTACTACTTCGGGGGCGACTTGTGCATTCCCATGCACCTTGACTTCGGAGCGACTTGCATGGACTTCACATAATGGAAGTCTATGCAAGTCGCTCCGAGGTCACCCCGAAGTAGTACAGGACCCTTTTTCTAAGTCGGAGCGACTTGTGTCGCTCCTATTAGAACGGGTCCTGTAGCAGTCAATGGACTGCGAGGGAGCGCGACTTGTCAGGCTGACAAGTCGCCTGACAAGTTGCGCTAGTGTGAACCGGCTCTTACAGATAGCTAAAAGGAACAATGGTGTCATTGGAAACTTATCTGAGAGGCAGAAATTTCCCATTTCTCAAGGAACCTCTAGCAACCTCAGGAGGAACCCTGGTTGAGAAACCCTGCCTTAGATGATGGGCTTCTCATTTGATGCATGGTTGCCGAGCCAACACCACTTGGCAGAGCCAGCTGCATGATGCCAAAGATCTGTTTGGCTGTCTATGAGGCACTTAAATGGGTCACATTTGGTGGTGGTACCACCCATCAAACGCGTTATGCCATTTCGTTTCGCTCTGGCTGCGAAGCAAAGCATCACAGCCGCAGCAAATGTAATGCCTTGAATGGCTGTTGGGGTATGGTAAAACCACAACTGAACCACCTGCTAAGTGTAGCATTCTGACCACCACTGTGCAGGGCATTCCTCTTACTGGCCACCAATGTAAGGAGAATTTCTCCCACTGACCTGAATGACTTGGCTTTATCACTGGTTTCCCGAGACCTGAAAATTATTTCAGGGGTTCATCGGGTAAAAAAAAGGTTGAGAAAAGGCTGATGTAAATGAAGGGAACACCATGTTAGTGGACCATGTCACAGTGATTATGGGCAGCGGAAGCTAAAAGAGGTGCTGACAGTCAATTAGGCTGTCCAATTGTCCATTAATGCTTGTTTATTGGACATAAATGAATTCAGATGTGGATCAATATCCAGTGAGGAAGACTAATTATTGTACTATATACTGAATTGAACTGATAGAATAGAAGATGAGCTACTTCCAATTTGCACAGATCACAAGCTTAGTCTGTGGGTCTGGTGCATACCAGAGCGCGGTGCGAGAAAGGCACGTTCTGAGCCGAATGCACTGCCTTTGCGATCTGCTGCGGGTGCCCATATATTGTTAACGACACCCCAAACACAGATTGCAAAAGCAGTGTGTTTGTGGCCATCAAATTGCATGGTATCTCAGCAATTTTGTGCAATGTGTTTTTTAAAAGTAATGGCTGCACTACTTTTTTTGCGGTCTGCACGGGAATGCGTAGGAACACAGACTGCGTTCCTGTGCTCTTCAGGTGTGAACCAGCCCTAAAATCGTGAATTGGTACAGTATAACAAAGATCTAGTGGCCAAACAAATTTTATGGTGTATGAGAAGCCTTCTATTTGCATCCTTCAGTGGATACGTACAGTGTTCATAAATAATAAATGCATCTTTAATTTTATTTTTATGATAGATTGCCAAAGCATAGCATTTGATTTTAGAGAGTAATGACTATTAATGAGGGTGAAACTAAAATAATTAATGGAAATAAAAGTCTACAGTAGGTGTTGCCCTTATGAACCAATCCCATTCTAGCAATCAGGGGCTGACTGGCAACTCTTGGCCCAGGGGGCAAGTACAAACCAGAGGCCTATGGTGCAGTGACTCGGCCCCCCCTCCCACTCTCCCTCTTCCCAGGCTCCTCCTGACCCCCATTCCAGGCCGAAGCTCCGCTCCAGGTACTTTCTACTCACTGACTGAATCCGGGTTCCCCACCTGGCTAAGTTGGGGGGAGCTGGGACAGCTCAGTCAGAGCTGCCTGGCAAAGGAGAGTCTCCACTGGGGCATGGAACCGGCCTCAGACACAGTTTACACCATCCATGCTGGGGGGGGGGGGGCTGTGCTCTGTCCTTGTCTTTATCCTGCACTCAGTAAGTCAGCAGTGGGGACTTTTTACTTCTCTTCACCAAGATTCCTTTAGGCATGTCTGTGGCAGAAGCGGTGCAGCCTTTTTACGGGGCATCAGAGCGGCCGGGGGGGGGGGGGGCAATTGCTCCCTGGCCCAGTCCTCCCCTGCTAGCAATCATTGCTAAAAAAATGTGTAAAACACAACTTTTTTGCTGTGTACTGTATATAAGAATTGCTTTATTTATCTTTAATATAAGCGATTGATAATACACAGTACATACAGGATGGGCAATATTCAGAATTCTATGCATAATAATTGTGAAAATGAATACCTGGCTACTCCAGACGGAGTAAATCATAGTTAAGTATTTACAGATGTGCTCTTCCACCTAGTTAAAGAAACAGACTTGCTTCAACAGTATATCACTTCCTGTTTTCTAGGCAACAACACTGTATAGTCTTCAATGTTAATTGCTGTGTCTTAACTATTGCTTTTTCCTGAAACCTTCTGAAAACATACTAAATGACCTATATGGGCTTTGTGGGTAATGTTAAAAGGAAATAAAATACAATACAATAAACAGAGTGCTGTACAAAAGCCACCCAAGAATTTGCTGAAGTGCAGCTTAGCACAGACTTGGTGATTATGTATTCAGTTGGAGATGCTTTAGGCCTTGTTCCCACTGAACATTCAGCCCCAGTGCATGAGGCTCCAGCATTTAGCAAAGATACATGAGGCTCCGGAGTGTATTAGACGATGTAAGGTACAGTCACACCACCCAGCCCCACTGCTTGCAGCCTGTAAAAGTCTATGGGGTTGATTTACTAAAGGCAAATACACTGTGCACTTTGCAAAGAGCAGTTGCACTCTGCAAGATCAGTTGCTCCACAGCTTGGTAGATTTAGCAGAAGCTATGCTGACTTCTATCATTAAATCAAGAGCAAGCAAAATACAGTATTTTTTTTCTTGCACGTAATTGGGTACTCCTTGCAAAGTGAATCTTTACCTCATTTACTAAGCTCTGGAGCAACTGCACTTACAGAGAGCAACTGCCCTTTGCAACGTGCACAGTCTATTTGCCTTTAACCACTTTAAGACCGGAAGATTTTACCCCCTTCCTGAGCAGGCCCTATTTTGCGATTCGGCACTGCGTTACTTTAACGGACAATTGCGCGGCCGTGCGACGCTGTATCCAAACAAATTTAAGTCATTTTTTCCCCACAAATAGATCTTTCTTTTGGTGGTATTTGATCACCTGTGCAATTTTTAATTTTTGCGCTATAAACAAAAGAAGAGCGAAAATTTTGAAAAAAAAAAACAATATTTTTCACATTCTGATATATAACATTCCCCAAAAAAAAAATTTTACAAATCAAAATTTTTTAACATTTTAGGCCAATTTGTTTTCTGCTACATATTTTTGGTAATAATAACAATAAGCGTATTTTGATTGGTTTGCGCAAAAGTTATTGCATTTACTAACTATGGGAAAGATTTATGTCATTTTTATTGTTTTTTTTTTTACTAGTAATGGCGGCGATCTGCAATTTTTTGCGGGACTGCGACATTGCAGCGGACAGATCGGACCCCTAAATTACACTTTTGGGGGGACCAGTGACATTACTACAGTAATCAGTGCAATAAATATGCACTCTTACTGTAATAATGACGCTGGCAGGGAAGGGGTTAACCCTATGGGTAATCAAAGGGTTAAATGTATGCCTCATGCTTACTGACGTGTGGCGGTGGGGGTTCTGTGACACTGACAGAGATCGCAGGTTCAGCTATGCTGAATCCTTTGATCTCTCCCTGTCTGTCACTGAGAAGATCCGCCTGCTTTGTTTACAAAAGCAGGTCGGTCTTCTAACATTTACCCTGACTAAACACAACGGAAGCGAGCCTCCGGCGGCGTGCGCACCCCTCCGAGACCACTAGGAGTCCAGCGACGTAGGTCTACGTCACTGGACCCAGGGGAGCCAGACTGCTGCAGTAGGATTACTGTGAGCAGTCAGCAAGTGGTTCTATGGCTGGTTGGTGCACCAACCAGTACTTACGTTTAGGGCATTATTTGCTCAGAGACAAATGCCTGTAATGCAAACCCAGCCATAGCAGCTGTCAGACTCTCATAGGGGTTGATTTACTAAAACTGGAGCACTCCGAATCTGGTGCAGCTGTGCATGGCAGCTAATCAACTTCTAGCTTCAGCTTGTTCAAAGAAGCTTTAAAATAAAACTTGGAAGCTGATTTGTTTCTGTGCACAGCTTCACCAGATTTTGCACTTACTGGTTTTAGTAAATCAACCCCCATGGACTTTTACAGGCTGCAAGCAGTGGGCCTGGGCGGTGTACCACACATTCACATCCATGCATAAACCCCAGAACCTTATGTATCTTTAACCTTTAGGGGCCGAGCGCATCCAAATATGCGCCCTCTCGGCAGCCAGTCCTTAGCACCGAGCGGCCGCATATTTTCGTGCAATAGCGCCGACAATGCTCTACCGAGAGAGCGTGCCTTATGTGTAGAGCTGCACGATTAATTGTAAAAAAATTGTGATCTCGATTCACACCCCCCACCCCCCCCCCACAATCTCCATCCAGCATGTTCACGATTCTGGCGGGATGGTAACAGAAGGTAGCCCGGAGGGAAGGGACTGAAGGGGAAGCCGTCGGCCTTGGTGGAGCCAGCGTGAAACACAAATGGCACCGATACCGGAATGGACGTCAGCCGGATTTCCTGCTGACATCAGTTCCAGTTACAGTGCCATTTGTGTTCCACACTGGCTCCACCACGGCCGACAGCTTCCCCTTCAGTCCCTCCGCTCGAGCAGCAGAGACGCTTATGATAATGTTACTGGGTGGGTAATGATGAGTATTGCATAACTATTTTTATTTAAATTCCAGTTCAGGATTTTCCAGTAATTCATTTAAATACAGTATCTTGGCATATTTAGATAATATATACATGCCTACTAAAAGTTTCTGTGAAAAATATCAAATGGGTACGCCTGCTAACAAGGAACTTTTTTTTAATGGAAAGAGTTATTCGCACCAAGGACTTGTTTACCAGAATGGTCAAACTATATAGCTCTTTATTTGGCCTCATGCACGCTGGACGTTTTTACAGCTGCTGTTTTGACATCAGAAGCCAGTAAACTCTCCAGCATGTTATCCTATGTGTCAATGCACACATAGGCTGTTATTAGCAGTTTTTGGCAGGGGCGTTTTCTGGCTGGAAAAAAACCCCAGAACTAGTGGGTTTTAAGAGGCCTTACTAATAAGTCACTGGGCCTTTTTCTTCCCAAATCCTCTTGAGTCCCAGAACAACTTTTTCATTTCAGCTACGTCTGCACATTATACATTTTAGGTTTTGCAGTCTACTGCGACATATAATACATTATTTTTTGTGGACAGATAGGTATTTAATTAGGTAGAAAACCTAGATACATTATTGCTTCTGTTGTTTGATGACCTAATGTTCAGATGTTGGAAATCTTTAAAATAAAAAAGTTAGTCAGAATCGTGAGAGAATCGTGATCTTTATTCTAAGCAAAGTGATTCTCGTTTTTTCCAGAATCATGCAGCTCTACTTGTGCGTTATTTTCTGTCACACATGCCAAGTTGCCATTCATTCCTAATGCACCCTAAACACACCAGCCAACACATGTACACTAAATTGCAATGCAACCCAACTTATGGCAATGTCTTGCAAAATGTTGCAGTGCAATGCATTTAGGTAAAAAAATGCTTCTTTTGGGCAACTGTGAAGCCTAGGGAAGGGACTATCATTATTGAAATTAATAGACTGCCCTAAATGTGATGCATCTAAAGGTGCAAAAACATATTGTGCCTGCATATATGTAAACAGAGCCTTAAAAACATTTCTAGGCAACACGTGAAAATATTCAGTGGGCTACTAAGGCTCTACGTTAAACACTGCTTCTAGACTCTGGGTTGTGCCAGAGACACTAATGACCCAGGCCACAGAGTTTGGTTGTTATGTTACTGGTGGCCTGGCCCGCACAGTTGCTTTGGTTGCTAGGATGCAGGCGGCTGGACTGTACAGCCTTATTGATTGATGTGGTGCAGGAGGCCAGGGTCGAAAATGTACTGCAGACATAGCCTCCATGATTGCCCCCTGAGACGGCAGAGCTCTGGCTGTACCAAAGTCAGAAAGTTTACTTAAGCTTTACTTAAGATTAGTAGGAAAACAGCAGAAGTATACCTTCCTATGCTTTGTAACATCCCCCCTCTTTAATTCCAGCATCTCAGTCACCTCCAGACTTCCAGGGCATGTTTTACTGATTGATGGCTGTGAAAAATGTAATATTATTTTTTTTTTTTTTACATCTGGCTATCTGATTGTGAAAGTTGGTGTTCCACCATTACAGCTTGCATATTCTTTTTTTTTTTCCCCAATAGTTTTTATTGTTAGGCTCGGTTCACACTAGGGCGACCTGTGAGGCGACCTGGTCGCCTCACAGGTCGCCGCAGGTCGCCTCCCATAGGGAAGCTGCGGACCCGTTCTAATAGGAGCGACACAAGTCGCTCCGACCTAGAAAAAGGGTCCGGAGCTTCTTTGGGGCGACCAGGAGGCGACCGCCATAGACTTCAATGTTATGAAGTCCGTGGCGGCTGCTCCGAGGTCGCGGCGCGCTGCTCGCACCTCGACCTCCGAGGTCGCGGTGCGAAGTAGCGTCGCCTGCATGTGAACGGGGGCTTATTGGAGTCTTTTGCAGTTATAAAACAAAACAAACAAAGAATAAAAAAACACAACCAAGACGTTCACATGCAGTTTCAGTATACACGTAAGCTTCCAACCATGTGACAGCTATGTCTTAGTCAATATATGCGCCGCTATGTCAACTGGACTATCCATTTTCACCATGGGTTACCTAGCGAGTACCTACAACCTTGTACATGGGAAATGTTTTGCTCTAAATTGAATTTAACAACACTTTAGTAATCTGAAAGAGTCCAGTGAAAAGGGAGCTAGGCCTGGGGCTGCTAGCCATAGTTCGCAAAGTTTATACAATTTGTTAGGTGTGCCTATCAAGAACCTGGAGTCTCCACTCCTCAAGTGTGGGGGGTCTGTGAGACAGCCATTCTAATGCATCGTACACACGCATCGATTATTGACGGGAATTTTCGGCCAACGTCCGATTGGCCGATTTTCGGCTTGTTAGTATGATGCTTCCGACAACCGACTCCGACTTTTCGGCCGAAAAAAATCTGGAGTGCAGGCTATAAAATTTTTGTTGGCCGTCAACAGAACGGCCGATTTTCCGTCAGTCAGTACAGATTTCGGCAGACAAAAATCTGATGAGCAAGACTGGGCATGCTCAGAGAAGAAAAAACACACGGAAAGTAAACCAGCACATGACATCACTTCTGAAATAGATTTTTGTTGGCCGAGAAAATTCGTGTGCAGTCTAGGCACATTCCAACCAACAAAACACCACTCTGGACAAAAGTCGAACGATCGGTCGGCCGATAATCGTTGCGTGTGTACGAGGCATTAGGCAATGGCCTTACGTGCTATAAACAGTAATTTGTTAACTGGTGTTAAAAATTCAGGTGCAAAAATCTCCTCATCTAGGTTGCCTAATTGGCATATCTTGGAATCTAGGTCAATGGAGTATGATAAGTGCCATTAATCGTGTCCACCATAGCACACCAATATCTAACCAATTTGGGGAATAACATATGAAGTAAATCTCCAGGAGATTGTTGACATTGTGGGTACTCTGGGGTAATCACAGCTGGCATATTCTAGGATTACTAGGCTACAAATAAAAGGGAATATAATAGACTGGGGCAGAACAATGATGTCTGTATGAAATCAAAATTGAAGTACTCAGCAGGTAGGCTATGACCTGACTTATAAGCCCAATTTAATGCTTGTGCAAGAATCAGGTGGTTAAGGGATATTAAAGGAGGCAATAATAGGCACTCTCCATTGTATCAATCACATAAGTTTCCCAGCACAATGGGGGCAAACCACTAAAATAAATAAATGGTGGACAGAAAACACATTTTTCTCATTGGACGAGTTGAAAAATATATGCCTGGGGCCTCCTCGAGTAGGTGCTAGAGCAAGGACAGATGTCTTCCTGCATATTGTGTACATAGTTACATAGCTGGTCTGGTTGAAAAAAGATACAAGTCCATCCAGTTCAACCATGGGGACATAGGGACATCAACTTATCTGTGGCTAGTCTAAGTTGTAAAAACGGCATCGGTATTTGATTTTGGATGCACCATGACTCACCAACAGACCCATGCCAGGGGTGGATGCTGTCTAAAGGCAGTCATGTTTGCTGCCCCTCTTCTATATTCAGTTGCTAGGATGCTGGGTTACATGGCCTCATTTGCTATTAGGCTTCATGGAAACAATGGTTGCTAGAATGCAGGCGGCTGTACCGCAGTGTTTTGTTGGTTGTTACTTGCAGGGAGATAATTGGTGGGCATTTGTGCCTCGGGACATAGAAGGGAACCACAGTGCAGCTTACCACTTGATGCCCCATCCCACCCTATACCGACATCTCTCTTGTCCCCACCATGAGTGCAGGACAGGCAGGGATCTGTGAGAGCCACCGAGAGGAAAACTGTCCTTGTACACACAAAAGGCTTCTGTGTTTACAAGTGATGGTGGTGAGTGCTGGAGATGACAGAACAGACGCCACGTTCCGACTAAAGAAAAGCCCTGGGTGTGAGAGACAGATAAAATGGCCTGGCGGGCCAGATTTGGCCTGCAGGCCTTGTGTTTGACACGGGCTCTAAATGAACAGATGCAGAGTGTATTATATTCCAACAACAAAATGTACAAACTGTGCAGGGGCAGTAACGGTGAGGACCTGGCTAGATTGTAATGGCAGGCAGGAAGGCAGTCATCAACCTTTCATGATATATTAAAATATATGTTTCCCCCAGTAAAATAATTTGTAGCTGCCTGTATGCAGCTCCTGGCTACAATGCTGCCCTAGACCATGGACCATGTTGACTATGAAGAAGTCCAATGCAAATGTTTATTTTTCAAAACAGGGCATTAAATACGTAATATTCACATGTTTTTAAATTTGCAATATAAACACCTTTTTGTAGGTGAAATGCTATTTCCAAAAAATACTAACTTCAAAATCCCAGAAGATTTGAATAATTGTGGTAACAGTTAATGGCTTATTGGCACAGCCGTACAGGGGCCATACAGCATGCAAAGCCTGCGTAATTACTGTCCCGGGACCCGCAGTCGCTGCTCACAGCGGTTCATTGAGATGAATTAGAAGATGCAGCTGAATACAGTTGTGTATTGGGGGTTGCTTTAAAGCACTAGTACGGATTTATGCTCCGAGCGCAGACAGCGTGCATTCGAAGTATACTGTGCGTCCCAGATCATATTTTGGGCCTGGCAGCATTTAAAGTATGTGTGTTGCATAATAACTGGCACCAATTTTTTTGTTATTGCGGTGGTAAAAATTCTGCCTGTCCCTCAGCAAGTTTTGTATTTAAAGCCTTGTGTGCATTTTGGGCCTTGTTGCATTTGAAGTGGAAACCTAGAATAAACATGGGAAGATGTTTTTGATGGTTACATAAGCAATTCTTAACTTGGTCATTAGGTGACGAATGACAGCTGTGTTAGTCTTTGGAAGCTGTTTGGTGTAGGAGGTTGATTCTTCAGCAGGTTTTTATCAAAAGGAAATAAAAAAGCACAAAGAAATGACTGCTGATTGCTTAGATTGGAGGCTTGCTTTTAAGGCTGACAAGATGTAACTCTACTCTGTCAGCAAAAGGAAGCTCAGTTACAAGGGAGTCTGGCTCACTTTCACTAGGCCATCCCTGCACGCCTGTGCCAGTGGTGAATTTAGGTGCAATATATAGTGGTGGACAAGTTTTGTCATCCACCCACAATGCCCTGTGTGAGAGCAGCCATAAGGGATGGATTTACTAAAGGCAAATAGACTGTGCACTTTGCAAAGTGCAGTTGCACTCTGCAAGAGCAGTTGCTCCAGAGCTTAGTAAACGAGGGGAAGCTCTGCTGACTTCCATCATCCAATCATGTGCAAGCAAAATGCTGTTTTTTTTTTCTTTCCTTGCATATGATTGGGTATTCTTTGCAAAGTGAAGGGTTATCTCATTTACTAAGCTCTGGAGCAACTGCACTTGCAAAGTGCACAGTCTATTTGCCTTTAGTAAATCAACTCCATAGTGTCAGTTGTTTATGAGCTAAAACACATAAAAAAGAAGAAAGTGGGACTTTCAAGGCCAAAGGAGGGATGTTCACAAATAATTAAAACAATATCAAATGTTATTATTTCATATAGCTAAAAAAGTATGTGTACACACAATATAATACACATAAAAAATATTCCCGTAGGAATGTACTAGATATAAAATACCAAACTGGCAAAAGCAATGTCCCTGCTAACAAAGTCTGTAGGTACTCAAACAACTGACGCGTTTCACCAAGGGCTTCTTCAGGGCAAGACCTTCTAGACATTTTTACCATATACAGATGCACCAGGCGTATCACCTCCAGGGCAGGCGCCAGGACTATAGAGATGAGAGCGACCACAAGGGTTTAACGTAGAGAGTATAAAACTTAACCCGTCTGTCAATTCAAGGGAGGGTAGGGGTTTCCAATTATTCAAGAATGTGTACCGCTGATGTCAACGGGAACTAATTTCCACCAAATGGGTCCAATATTTAAATGTAACACACAATCCAAATATATGTGTAAGTGTGTGTTGACAACCCACCCTCACTAAGTTATATATTCATAGACTCATCCATGGTTCCCAATTGCTCATTAGGATGGGCCAACATATAATGATCCCAAATTGCTGTGGTACTTAATACCCCCTTATCCCTTGTGTCCATATGTGGTCGCTTGTTTATGAGCTACTGAAAGAAGCTGGAGAGCTTTTATTGGTTGAGCTAGATGGACTTGTGTCTTTTTTCAACCTGACTAACTATGAGAGATTAGGAAGGATTAGGGTTCATTTATGCAAGCGTTGCCCTGTGCAGAGCAATCTGTGGTGAATCGCTTTTCAGAGGGCGTTTGACAGGTGGTGAGGAGGTAATATGGGTTGTGGGCAGGGATCATTTTTGCTGTGCCACAATGCAGCTACAGCATGTGTATACCCCAAATGTCTGACTTTGTCTCTTGGCGGTGGGGGTGGAAAAGATGTGTATCAACTGTGTGTTTTTTTGTGCCCCCTCCCCCCAACCACAAATGTAAACTTAGCCTAAGTTGGCAAACTGTGCTTTACTTCTGTAAATTACAGCTGTGGGGTACAATATCTTTTATTGTGTGCCCTGTGTTCCCAGGTCTAGCTTTAGCTTTTATGAAATGTAAAAGTCTTTGTTAGGTCTATTACAGGGGTCTCCAAACTTTCTGAACAAAGGGCCAGTTTACTGTCCTTCAGACTTTGAGGGGGGCGGACTGTGGCCAGCGTGAGTAGAAAATGCCCTGGTGCCAATGAGAGTAAAGAATACCCCATCATTGATACTAGTGGGAGGCATAGTGTCCCATTGCTGGCCTTAGGAGAAGAAATAGTGCCCCATCACTGGTCTCAGTAGGAAGAATAGGGCTCTGCAGTTGGTGTTAGTGGGAAGAATAGTGCCCCATTGTTGGGGTCAGTGGTAGAAATAGTAACCTATTGTTGGTGTAGAAAAAATAGTGCCTTGTATCAATGGGAGCAATAGTGTTCCAGGGACCGAAGAAAGGCGAGCAACGGGCCACATACAGTCCCTGGGCCACAGTTTGGAATCACTGGTCTACTATCTGAGTGAGCAACAAGTTTGATTGCTAGCTCTTGGAAATTCATCCACTGTGCTGCATTCCTGTGTTATTATTTTTTTTAGGGCTTTATTTTGTTGCTCTGAGGGCCCTTTTTGGGGTTATCCCATCTGTAACACCCTCTCTTTTTGCTTTAAGGATTTCCTAAAAAAAAAAAAAAAAAAAAAAAGAAAAAAGTGGGCTTTTGATTTTTTTTTTTATCTTTGGTGGGGGTGGGGGGGTACATTATATGGTTTCCATTCTGTGTGGGTGTCTTGGTTTTCCTTTTGTGTTAATGTTGACTTTTTTTAAGTTTGGGGTGCCCAAAGTGCAGCATTTACTTGCTACATCTTTTATTAAAAAGTAATTAATTGAAAAGTGCACCAAAACCTCTATCACCCACACTCCCTGCACCCCCTATTACCATGGCAAATATAAATACTAGGCATAGATACAAAAAAAAATGGGGGGGGTGTGTGAGGTCAGGTCAAAAAGCAACAGGAGGCGACAGTGGTGCGCTTGGGGTAGATAGAGGGTGATTAATTCCTCAAGGTGTTCCCGCTGATGATATTAAGATTAATAAATGAATTTATGATCTTCTTTCATAGAATTGATTGAACGCTTTTCTCTCTTGTACTTTCTGCTGCCAACTGCTGCTTATGCCAGAATAAGGAATAATAGTTCTGCTAGGCACCATCATTGCCTTCTCCTGGCTACTCTCCTCCTCCTTCCTCCCTGTACCAAAAAAGCAATAAAACTCTAAAAATCAAAATTTTCTCTGCATTTGACCCTGTTCTCACCGACACAAAACAATCCCGCCTCTGGCCAATTTTTACGCTCCTTTATCTAAGGGTTGAAACTATACATTTTATAAAAAAAACAGCTTTAAAAAAAAGAAAAAAGCTGCTTAAGTAATGTGTCGCCACATTCAGGCTTGTTCTGTTTGCTGCAAAACTATCCTGCCTCCAGACAATTTCTTCCTAACCCTACCTGAGGGGTGTAGTATAGTCTGTTTTACACTTTTTTTTTAAACATTTTTATATGATGCCCTGCAGTAATGCGAAAAAGGGAGCTCCCGAACAGTGCCATTTATCGGTAATGTCACTAGTTAAAGTGGTTCTAAAGGTAAAAGTTTTTTTTTACCTTAATGCATTCTCTGCATTAAGTTCAGGATTTTAACAAAACAAACATTTATACCCACCTAGGTGGATACAGCATCGGTCTGATGCTGTATCTGTCTCACATTGCCTCAAGACAGAGAACCGAGCTATCAAAGTTCACTATTGCTCAGTTCTTGGACTTCAGTGAGCAGAGAGCAGTGACTGTCAGTCGCAGCTCTCTGGGCTGCCCCTCACCCGCTCACTGGAACGCTGGGCTGTTGAGGGGGTGGGAGGTGCTGGCTCAGGCTCTCAATGGCAAACTGAGAGGCTAAGCCAGCTGCCGTTTCAGGCAACTGGGTGGATCCCAACATTAAAGTTGGGATCTCTCCAAAGCCAGGACTGGCTGAGTAACGTCAGCCAAAAGTAGAGTTTGAATATGTGTCACAGGAGGGCAGAACTAAATGTACTACAGTGTTCTACAAAAAAAAAAAAAAGAAGAGCTTTAGTCCTACTTCTACTTTAAAATAAAAAAACCTTATCAGTGCAGCCTCATCTTGATCCAGCATTGTGCACACAAGCATTGGCTCCCATGGCCCTCTCCCTCCTCGTTGGCTAAGAAACAGCAGTGGGAGCCAGTGGTTCCTGCTGCAGTCAATTACAGCCAGTGAAGAGGGAGCAGAGGGCAGGGCTGAGCCGCTCTCTGTGTGTAAGTGGACACACAGAGCCGGCTCGGAAGCGAACCTGCATGAGTGCCCCCATAGCAGGCGGCTTGCTATGGGGGCCACTCGGCTGGGGTAGGAGCCAGGAGTGCGGGCGGGGGACCCAAAAGAGTAGAATCATTGCACAGAGCATGCACGTTTAAAATTTGTGTTATTTAAGGCATCCCCCAAACCTGTAACATTACAGTTTTGTCATACTGGTTAGTGCAGGAGCAAAGTTCAAACTTCACTTTTATTTAAAGGTTAACATTAGTTTATTTTTATTTTTTTGACAGAGAAAGAGAGTTTACATTTCTGTCAGGTTTTTATTTCTATCTGTGATTCCAGTGCAATGATTTTCCTTCATTTTCTGTCCCTGTGACACCAGGCCAGGATATAGTAGGGAATGAGAAGGCACATATAGCATTAAAAACTTTGGAAGATGTCCTACTGTAATTCTTCCCTCACTATATTAAAGCGGACCTTCAGTCATTTTTTCATATTTCCATTTATTTAGTCTTATGCCCTTGTTGTTTTAACTTTAGATAGAAAAACATTTTTTTTTCTGCCAGTAAATACCTTATACAGCCCACCTCCTTTCTTGTCTGGTAATTAGCTGTTAGCTCAAATCTCGTCAGGAGGCAATTTACAAGATGATATACGGCCCTTCAGTCCCAATCTCCCCTAGATAGTGAATTCTCTCTCGTCTGGCCAGGAGTAGTGACGACACATAGCACTCAAGCTTAGCGCAGACACAACTGTTTATTTCAAGTCTCTCTCACACATTTAAAGGATATTTGGGCGGCAAAAACTGCTTGAAACTGGTTACAGTTCATGAGTCAATTTAACAATAGGACATATCTCACAGAAACAAGACATGAAAGGCTTTTGTTTTCCCTATGCATCTGTGTCAATATGAGGTGTCTTGTATCTGAATCTGTGTTTTGTAGGAGAGTCGATCCGTCTGTGTTCAGCTTGTCTGATGTGTTAATGTAAGCAATTGTCAATTGTTTATGGGTGGTGTCAGTAATCTCTATGCAAAATATCCAACTGTCAAGTGTTCAAATAAATGAATGGAAAGGTGTTTAGCATGTCAACGTCTTGTTATCTAAATGCAAAATATAGCTGTCTGATGTCCAGGGTGTATGAATGAGTGTTAGTCTGGCTCGTTAATGACATTAGCAAGGGCCCACATTCCATCGTAGAATGAGCCCTAGCTGAGATGTAATATGAAATATAATATTTTTAGTAAGGCACGTTGATACACTCTTTCATTAGCCTAGGCTAATGACATCATGCACAGCTCTCACTCTCGTGTGAATTTGCCAGCAAGGGAGGAGGGATGAGCTTAGAAGAGCCAAGGAGAGCTGCAGAGCTGGAGGGGGCTGTATAAGGGTGGAGATAACAGGAGACTGCAGAGATCCATGAGTATTAATCAAGAATGGAGAAATGTGCAGGCAAGCAGTAGTGTGAGTGTGTCTGTCTGTATATATGTGTATGCGTGTGTCTGTATATATGTGCATCTGTATATTTGCATAGCTCCCAACTGTCGCTGATTTCGAGAGACTGTCCCTGATTTAGAATGAAATCCCTCTGTCCCTCTTTCCTCCTCATTTGTCCCTTATTTTGGTCTGATCTATATAGTCCTATATAAAATGCACTTTTTATCTTTCAAAAAGTGTTTCCCAGTGCTAAACCTCTAAATTGTTACATATGTAAATTTCAGAAGCCAATATGAGGCTACATTCACACCTGAGCGTAGCGTTTTTGCGCGTTTTTTTACCGCGATTTTACTGCGATTTTTACCGCGATTTACAGGCGTTTTTTGTGCAGGCGTTTTTTGATTGAATATATACCAATGGAAAACGCCTCTAATCTGCCCAAATAGAAGCTCATGTACTTTTTTGAGCGTTGGGCGTTTTGCTTACAGCGTCAAAACGCTCAGATGTGAACTGGGGCCATTGAAATGAATAGGATTTGTCTTGTTGGGCGTTTTGAGAGCTGATCCTAAAGCAGAAAAACTCCCCAAAAACGCCCCAAAACGCCTAGATTTGAATGGAGCCTAAAAACGCCTGCACAAAAATCGTGGTAAAAATCGCGGTAAAATCGCGGCAAAAATTGCGGTAAAATCGCGGTAAAAAATACGCTCAGGTGTTAATGTAGCCTAAAGGAATAGTAGTGGTAAAGCAAAAGCTTGTGGGATTTGACTAATCACTTTTTTTTGTATAATTCTCTTTTAAGGGGGCGTAGCAGGGGGTGTGTCCTATGTCTACATACTTTTGCTAATATGTGTCCCTCGTTCCCATCTCAAAAAGCTGGGAGGTATGTATTTGTCTGGGTGTGTGTGTCTGTGTAAATCCAGGAAGTGAACAGGCAGCAGCTTCAGCTACCCAAAGTTAAAATGGTTGCAGCCAGACTTAGTGGAGGGTGATTTCTGCAGCATATTTGGCAAGTACAGAATCACAGTATATATAAAATAATATATATTATTGGAGGAAAGCTTCATAATGGCAAATATGTTTTTATTACAAATTATGTGAGCAGACTGCAGTTCCTCTTTAACCACTTGCCGACCAGCACCTGTAGCTTTACTGCAGCAGGTTGGCACTATTATGTACCTGTACGTCGATTCGTGTAATAAACAGTGGGGGCGCGCAGAAGCGACGATTGGCCAGAGGGGGAGCCAATCAGCTGGTCCGGTGGACGTGATATCCGCCAGCCATCCACAATCGCTCCCCATGGAGACAGAACGGGGGTCTGCCTATGAAAATAAGGCAGACCGGCATTCTGTCACAGATGAACACAGGGATCCTGTTTTCCTACTATTTATGAACACATGTCTCTGTGTTTATCTATTGAGTACAACCCCCACACAGTTAGAAAGCACTACCTACTTGCACACCTAACCTTATTGATTGCCCCTTGTGTTAACCACTTCCCTGCCAGTGTCATTATTACAGTAACAGGGCATATTTTTAGCACTGATTACTGTAGTAATATTACTGGTCCCCTCAAAAGTGTCAGTTAGGTGTCCGATCTGTCCGCCACAATGTCGCAATCCCTCTAAAAATCGCTGATAGCCGTCATTACTAATAAAAAATAAAATATGTGGCAGAATACATGTTTGCCTAAACTGATGAACAAATTTGTTTTTTTTTTTTGGATATGTTTTATAGCAGAAAGTAAAAAAAAAATAGTTTTCTTTCAGAATTGTCCCTCTTTTTTTGTTTATAGCGCAAAAAATAGAAACTGCAGAGGTGATCAAATACCACCAAATAAAGCTCTATTTGTGGGAAAAAATGGACATCAATTTTATTTGGGTACAGTGTCACAGGGCAGCGCAAATGCCATTTAAAATAACGCAGTGCAGTATTACAAAAAATGGCCTGGTCATTAAGGGGGTAAAACCTTCCGGTCCTTAGGTGGTTAAAAATATGTTTTTAGTTTTTTTTTGGAAAGATTTCTCATCTCTACTTTTTTTTCACAGCAAGAGTTCTTGCACACTGGGCCTTTCCAGGCATTTTCTAAGCCTAGTATAGTTTGGGAGCCGTGCCTGCTGCATACAGCATGCCATACAAGTGAATGGCTGTATGTTGCCATGCTCTTGTAAATGGCTATGCTTATTTGCATCAGCGTTTACCTGCGCATGTGCGTCAACATGTTTTCTCAAACACAGAACTTTCACGTTCAGATGATATGTTGGTCACACATGCGACGGTAAATGTTGATGCAAAGAAGCATGAGCGCTTAGAAGAGCACGTCTGTGTACAGCCATTCACAGGCTGTAGACGCCAGGCGCGGCTCCCCTGGCGCAGAAAGTGCACAAGGCATAGAAAATGGCCTGTGTTCATGAACCCATAGTAAGGAGAAATCTCTCTTCATTACAAGCTAACAGAAATGTACTACAGGTGAAAAAGCAAGACTTCAGGGAATAAAAATTGATTGAAAATTTAAATATAGTTTCTGGGCTTCAGACTTACCAGCACTGTTAAATAATGCAAAAGTCCTGAGTTTCATTTCTAACATATTATTGAGAATAAAATGGAAATATGCTGCATGTTAACCACTTGCCGACCAGCCACCGTACATATACTGCGGCAGGTTGGCTCTGTCCCGCGAAACGGCATACCTGTATGTTGCTTCACGGGGGCGCGCGTGGGCGCCCATTCGCCACAGGGGAAGCCAATTTGCGTGACCTGTGATCGCTCCCCGTGGAATGGCGGGCTGCCGTTGTAAACATGGAAGAACGCTGTTCTGTCAGTTATGAACACAGGGATCCTGTGTTCCTCTCATTTAGAAACACAGGTCTCTGTGTTCATTCAGCAAGCCCCCCCCCCCCACAGTTAGAAAGCACACCCTAGGGACACATTTAACCCTTTGATCGCCCTGATGTGAACCCCTTCCCTGCCAGTGTCATTAGTACAGTAACAGTGCATATTTTTAGCACTGATTACTGTAGTAATGTCACTGGTACCCCCAAAAGTGTCAAAAATGTCAGTTAGGTGTCCGATTTGTCCGACGATATGTCGCAGTGCCACTAAAAAAATCGATCTTTACTAGTAAAAATAAATAAATAAACATGACATAAATCTTTCCCCTAGTTTTTAGACGCAATACTTTTGCGCAAACCAATTAATATGCATTTATTGGGATTTTTTTTACCAAAAATATGTAGTAGAATACAAATTGACATAAAATCATGAACAAATTTGATTTTATTGGGAATGTTATATAGCAGAAAGTAAAAAATATTGTTTTTTTTACAGAATTGACGCTCTTTTCTTGTTTATAGTGCAAAAAAATAAAAATCGCACAGGTTTTTAAGAAAGCTCTATGTGTGGGGAAAAAAGGACATCGGTTTTATTAGGGTACAGCATTGCACGACTGCGCAATTGTCAGTTAAAGTAACGCAGTGCCGTATTGCAGAAAATGGCCTGGGTCATTAAGGGGGTAAATCCTTCTGGTCCAGAAGTGGTTAAAGCATATCTATGGTGAAAATGTAAAATCATACATTTATTTCTATATTGTATTTCAATCATTTCTAGCCCACTCCTATTATTCTGAATGATTTTGAAGTGTGAAAGCTTATGTAGGCCGTCACACATTTATATCCTTGAATTCTGTGCCACATATTCACTATACCCTGTGGGTAGGCACTGCTGTGTCACATGTTACACAGAGCCTGCCTTCTGACCTACAGAGGTGCTGAGAGGAGGAGTTTCAGGAGGTGGAGTCAGTACAGGAATCACAGCTTGCAAGCATCAATGTACCATGGGGTATGTAGTCCTTAGAAAGCATTAAGAGAATCCAGGAATTTGTGCTGTTTGGCTGTTTTGACAGAACACCGGCAGTGTATACACTACTGTACACGACGATTTGGCTGTTTTGACAGAACACAGAGTAAGAAGGAAAAAAGGTTGTTGTCGCCTTGGAGGCGACCATGTTGTTGGTTACTAGCAGGTAGACTTACAATCTCCACTCATTATAGTGTACCGTAGTGTATACGCTGCCAGTGCTCTGTCAAAACAGCCAACTTGTCAAAATATGCAATTACCAATGCTGGAGAGTCACCGGAAGTGAAGTGTTTGGAGATTTCGATGAGTTGCCTATTTTGACAGAACACCAGTCGCAGCATTAGGCCTCATGCACACTGCTGCTTCTAAACTCATGTTTAGTAGATTTTGGCGCGTTTTGGCCAAAGCTCCTAAACTCAACTCAATAAAAGCCTAAGTGGTTGCAGTTGCGCTCTTCAAGAGCATTTGCTCCAGGGCTTAGTAAATGAGCAGAAGCTCTTCTGACTTCCATCAGCCAATCATGTGCAAAATGCTGTTTTTTGATTTTCCTTGCACGTGATTGGGCAATCATTTCAAAGTGAATCTTTCCTCATTTACTAGGTCCTGGCGCAACTGCACTTTGCAAAGTGCACAGTCTATTTGCCTTTAGTAAATCAACCCTATGCACACATAGGAGTAGATTCACTAAATGCAAATAGACTGTGCACTTTGCAAAGTGAAGTTGCACTCTGCAAGAGCATTTTCTTCAGGACTTAGTAAATGAGGCGAAGCTTAACTTTGCAAAGAATACCCAATCACATGCAAGACAAATAAAAAAAAAATTTTGCTTGCACATGTTTGGATGCAGTTTGCCTTTAGTAAATCAACCCTATAGGCTTTCACCAGAGTTTAGGAGCAGCAGAGTTTAGAGGCAGCCAAAGCTCCTCTCCTGAACGCAGAAGAATCATGTTCAGGAGAGAAGCTTTTGGGCATAAAAAATGCCAAACCTGCCTAAACGCTCATAAACGTGCCTAAATGCATTTACCATTTCAGCATTTATTAATTTAAAGCGGAGTTTCAGCCTCGGAAACGTTTTTTCAATAAAAATACCCCCGGGACAGTCAGGGCTAGTACATTTCATAATGGATAGCCTCTGAACTGTCCCAGGTCGCACTTACCTTTTAGAAGAAATACTTACCTTGAAAATTTCTTGTCCAGCGCTGCCATCTCAGGGGTGGGCAGCTGAAGCGTCCTCTTCGGTGTCCTCTTCCGTGTCTTCTTCGTCCCAGAATGCCCTGCACCGGCCCCGCTCATCACATGCCCAGAAGCTGTTTAGCAGGGAATGACGCGCCTGCACCGAAACTGATGAGCGGGGGTTGGTGCAGGCGCATTGACTCCTGGAAGCAATGACGTTCAGCTCCCAGGAGTCAACGCAAGCAGGAAGTGACGGTGCAGGCTGCAGAAGGTACATTTATTTTTTTTTAAAAACAAGGTAAGTAAAGAAAAAAAAATCAGGAGTATCCATTTGTTTTTTAGGGGATTTAAAGCAAGAGGATGGCCCAAGGTTGTTTCCGAGGCCGGAACTCCACTTTAAATGGCCAGAAAAAAATCCATAACACCAAATGCTGCTAAACTCACCTAAACTGGTTTGAAAAAAATGCAGCTTAGGTGAGTATTTAATGCTGATTTTCTCCTGTCAGGATGAACAGCATTTACAAAAAAAACTGTGTGTATGGAGCCTTAAAGTAAGCTTTTATTGCATTGTCTTTGGAATTATTGTTTGAAAGTGTATGCAATGACCATAGATTTCCATTAAATCAAGACATCCATGTATAATAAGACATCCATATATAATAAATTGCTATTGCTCTACCTTGCCAAAATGGTCAGGATCAAGTCTAGTGGTAACCTCTGACCTCCGTCTGAACGATCAGCCAATGTATTTTATAGGTAACACCTCCAGGATAGGAGATGAGCCCCTGATTTCCAGAATAAGGAGCAGTGGCTGGGGTTATCTGCTGAGCATGTAAGGATGTATGTTCATTGTATCAATGTGAGCATTGATAAGGGCACATGGGACCGCAGTCGCCAGAGTTAAAAACCTGCAAACATGCACAAATAAACAGAGCACACACAGCAATATGGATCAAAATAGGCCGCGGCCTGGTTTATTGGTTTAAATTAAAACATTTTATTTTCATCAAACTTTATTAACCTTAAATATCTTCAACATCAAGCTTATCCATAAATCACCAACACTCAACCGAGCCACTAAGGCTGATCCAGCATTCTCACACGTCCCCTTTGATTATTTTTTTAAAACCAAAGGGACCCACCACATAAACCGGCCGCGATGGGTGGGGGATTGGGAGGGGAACTTCCAGCGACTAATCCTCTGAGGTGACTGGCAAAATCTTGTCAGGGAGGCTGCTTAAACAGGCCCTATAGTTTTTCCAGAAGGTTCTGAAGGTCATGTGACCCTAAACTGATCAATCCTCACTTGACCTTTCTAACCTTCCAGAACCTTCAAGGTCATGTGACCCTAATTGACCTATGGGAACAAGCCCTATTCAAATCACCTCAAAATTAATTAAAGGCGCCGACGTTGCGGCCCCATGAGCTAAAGGGGTGCCTAATAAGGGTCCTCCCTTTCCCCCCACATTCTTTATGGGGAACTGATTTATGAACCATTATTTATAGATGATTGCCACGTAGTTAAAGTTTTTCTAATTTTTAGGTAGAGGGATAAGGGAATCTCTGTCAGGTTTGTATTTTGGTCAGTGCCTCCAGTGAGGAGGACTATCCCTCACTTGCTGACCCAGGTGGCATGAACCACTGAGACAGATAGTAAAAGAGGTTTTTCACAAAAACACCAATATCAGTAAAAACTGCACGAGTTTCTAAATGTACCCACTCAGCTAAAAGAAAACAAAACATTATTGCTGTCTGTGTGCTAGGTATATTTTACCAAATTTCCTGTTTACAAGTGGAACAGTCACCAAAACAGGAAGTGAGGGATATTTTTATAGATAGTAACCTTTCCTCACTAAGCAAAATGTTTCGGCTAGACTTCTGTTTTCTTACTGTAACACCTGTGTTCTTATACATCCTTATATGATTTATTCTGGGCTCTGTACAAGTTAAATGTGCTACTCAAATATAGATATTATCACTGTGTTCATTTGGGTTACTTACCCCTAG
This sequence comes from Pelophylax lessonae, assembly GCF_965119305.1. Classification (NCBI taxonomy): domain Eukaryota; kingdom Metazoa; phylum Chordata; class Amphibia; order Anura; family Ranidae; genus Pelophylax; species Pelophylax lessonae. The sequence goes on along the minus strand of NC_138772.1, from coordinate 322,377,460 downwards.
CGCCATAAATGCATATAATGTGGCATTGGCATAACCACCCTCCCTACGTTTCCTTATGTTATTTACAGTGTATTTAGTGGGTTTGCATTGGCTGAGCATGGTGTGTTAGATTAGCCTCATTGAAAGTGACACATTAGATTAGCCTTGGCAGTAAGGTTAGAACTAATGATCCTAATTTACTAAACTGCTACAGAACAGTTTGCTCTCCTGTGATAATGAAGCATTTAATACCTTGTGAAGTGTTAACATACCACAGTAATGCACAACTAACAATTTAAAGCGGAGTTCCGGCCACAAAATTGTTACAATAGATTTTGTGGCATCCGCTTCCTTATTGTCACCTGTAACAGTATTGGATATTCCCGTATTTTTTTTTTTCTTTTACTTACCTTGTTTCTGTAGAAAATATACTCACCTTTCCTTCTACTTCCTCCATGCCTTCACTTCCTGTCCCGCAATGCGTCCTGGGAGCTCTTAGTCATCACTCCCAGGATGCAATGGGCAGTGACGAAGGCGGCCAGCCGCTCCTCTTATCGTGTTATTTGCAAACAGGAAATAACGCGATGATAGGCGTCCCTATACTATACCGATCGCATAGTACTGAGCATGCGCGAGATTTCGTGCTGCATCCACCGGCCTCCTCCCTCTACAACAAGGAAGCAGGGCAGACATTTCCATACTGCGGCTTCGGGAAAACCAGACAAAGATGGCGGCGCTCTGCAAACATTATATAAAGTAAGAATTTATGATTGCAAATCTATTATTACACTGTATATCACCGGATTAGCTGATGTATGAAGGGAGGTGGATCACTGTTTGGGAAGTATTTAAAAAAAAAAAAAACGATTCTGTGGCCGGAACTCCGCTTTAATGCCCCTTTTAGTCGTGCATTTTGTGTCTTCGTTCTTTTTTTGGAGCTAGAACGCAATGTATCTCTATGGCTGGGCAGATGTACACCTGCCCTCATCCAGGTCCGTTTAGGTCCGCAAAAACAAATGGAAAATGTTTGCAGCACACATCCGCCCATGTCTGCCCTCCAATAGAGGGCATCCATCCTGTTATGATCCAACTCAGCAGAGGGGAAAGCCGATATATATCTGGAAGTGGAGAAGTGTATTATAATCACAACCAGTTTCTCATTCTCCAACCACATGTATAAATATACAGTATATACATCATTACATTTTACCCATTAAAGAGAGGACAATGTCCTCTGGTCCTGTGGGAGAGTGATAGGTCTCTTAGGTCTCTAGCCTCTACCCAAGCAACCTATATCTTATCAAACTTCATAGGACAATTTCGGCCCATATATGTAAGTTTATACAGGAGTAAGGCTGTAATCATCATCTATATCCATAATTAGATGGTAGGAGGGTCCTGTAGTTTCCATTTGTACAAAATAGCCTTCCTACCATAGGACACAGCATAAAATATAAAGAGCGTCTTGTAGGTGGAGGTAGCTATCATGTCGCAGATGTTTAACCAGAACAGGGTTCATTGCTATGGCCAGGCCCCCTGCCGTGTTGATATCTGCCACTACTTCAGGTGCAGGTAAGTGCAGGACCAGACCATGTGCAGGAATGTACTAGCTAGTTTCCTGCTGGCACTTAGGACAGCAGGCATCTAACGGGAATAAATATTAGACAGGGGTTAGGAAGTGTAGTATACATGGTGGATATATTTTAACTGAAAAAATCTATCTGTATCTGAGATTACGAGGGGAGGAAATTTCTCAACTACTCCCAGTCAGCATCCATCAAAGTTGGGATAACTCTTTGTCAAGAACAGAAAAAACAACCCATAAAAGGCAAAATACAGACTTTACTGGTACCAAGGAAGACATACACTTTTAAAAAAATACAATCAGTTTATTACATAGTAAAAAAAATACATTAATAAAAACACTGCTACAGAATACCCAATTTTGTTACATCACTTGAAGTAGTATATGTAAAAATATAACGTTCACATCACTCCTTTGTCTAGTCTGATCCAAGAGGTCAACGCGTTTTACATAGATTAGGACCTTTTTTCCTGGAGATAAAGGTGAATAACCTATCTGAGAAATACAACTTATTGTAATACAATATATGATCTAAATAAATATATATATATATATGTATATATATATATATATATATATATATATATATATAGAAAATGTAATTGAGGCAAACTCACATATCACTTCAAGGTGGTAAGAGCAGGTGGCAAATGGCGGCAGTCAATAATAAGTGCTACACATCAATATATACTATGCACATAGAGATATCAAAAACAGCCCAAGGCTTATTGGCTATACGAAAAACAAAAGAAGAGAAACTAAGCATAAAAGACAAACTGAACTATATACTGTGCATCTTTGGCAAGAACGAAAAGGTTCAGTCACCTTGCCGGTCTCAGCGTTCTAAGATACAGCAACGAGAGGTTCCTTGGGGGTAAAAGGTTGAGAAAGGTTGCTTTATTGCTTAAAAAATATGGCTCTCAATGAACAGCACAGCCTGTTTCAAAGAAGGTGTCACAATACCCTGGGGTTTCCTTTTAGTCTTCAGGAGTGCCATGGGAAAAATGTCTAAAAATTGCTCCAAAGTTGCCCAAAAATTGACAACTAGTGGGCTGGTGGATTAGGCCTGCCTTTTTTGCGCAGTAATAAAACCTCGGACACCATAAGGGCCAGACTTAAAAAATATGTCCCTCAATGGAGAGCACAGCTTTTTTTCAATGAAGGTGTCGCAAAATCCTGGGGTTCCCTCTGGATTCTTTAGGAATGCCTTGGCAAAATGCCTAAAATTGCTCAACCAGTGGGTGGATTAAGCCTGCCTTTTTGTGTGCAGCAATAAAACCTTGGACACCGTAAGGGCCAGCCTTAAAAAATATGGCCCTCAATGGAGAGCACAGCCTTTTTCAATGAAGGTGTCGCAACATCCTGTGGTTCCCACTGGATTCTTTATGCTTGCCATGGCAAAATGCCTCATAATTTGTCAACCAGTGGGTGGATCAAACCTGCCTTTTTTTGTGCAGCAATAAAACCTTGGACACCTTAAGGGCCAGCCTTAAAAAATATCGCCTTCAATGGAGAGCACAGCCTTTTTCAATGAAGGTGTCGCAACATCCTGTGGTCCCCTCTGGATTCTTTATGATTGCCATGGCAAAATGCCTCATAATTTGTCAACCAGTGGGTTGATCAAACCTGCCTTTTTTTGTGCAGCAATAAAACCTTGGACACCTTAAGTGCCAGCCTTAAAAAATATCGCCTTCAATGGAGAGCACAGCCTTTTTCAATGAAGGTGTCGCAACATCCTGTGGTCCCCTCTGGATTCTTTATGATTGCCATGGCAAAATGCCTCATAATTTGTCAACCAGTGGGTGGATTAAGCCTGCCTTTTTGTGTGCAGCAATAAAACCTTGGACACCGTAAGGGCCAGCCTTAAAAAATATGGCCCTCAATGGAGAGCACAGCCTTTTTCAATGAAGGTGTCGCAACATCCTGTGGTTCCCACTGGATTCTTTATGCTTGCCATGGCAAAATGCCTCATAATTTGTCAACCAGTGGGTGGATCAAACCTGCCTTTTTTTGTGCAGCAATAAAACCTTGGACACCTTAAGGGCCAGCCTTAAAAAATATCGCCTTCAATGGAGAGCACAGCCTTTTTCAATGAAGGTGTCGCAACATCCTGTGGTCCCCTCTGGATTCTTTATGATTGCCATGGCAAAATGCCTCATAATTTGTCAACCAGTGGGTGGATCAAACCTGCCTTTTTTTGTGCAGCAATAAAACCTTGGACACCTTAAGTGCCAGCCTTAAAAAATATCGCCTTCAATGGAGAGCACAGCCTTTTTCAATGAAGGTGTCGCAACATCCTGTGGTCCCCTCTGGATTCTTTATGATTGCCATGGCAAAATGCCTCATAATTTGTCAACCAGTGGGTGGATCAAGCCTGCCTTTTTTGTGCAGCAATAAAACCTTGGACACCGTAAGGGCCAGCCTTAAAAAATATGGCCCTCAATGGAGAGCACAGCCTTTTTCAATGAAGGTGTCGCAACATTCTGGGGTTCCATCTGGATTCTTTATGATTGCCATGGCAAAATGCCTAATAATTGCTCAACCAGTGGGTGGATCAAGCCTGCCTTTTTTGCGCAGCAATAAAACCTTGGACACCGTAAGGGCCAGCCACTGGCTTCCTAATAACCGCCGATGTCACCGATTGATAAGAAGTACCTTCTTGTTTGCTCCTCCATCAGCACTGGGGGTCACATTAGCTACGTGACAGAGAGAAAGTGAGGAAGAAGAGAAATGCTGGAATACAATCAGTACCAGTGTGCAAAGGCATATCTGCATTGTAAAAATAAATCCCCTTTAATGTTGGGTGTCCTAGATGTTTGGACGCTGCTATGTTATGCAGGCTACATTTCAAAATCAGGTGCCACAAGATTGTACATCATTTTAAAGAGAGCCTTGACTGAAACAAGGATGTCAAACGCTGGTAAAGCATGACCTCCCTGCAGGGAATTGCAGTGGCGTCTTGTAACAGTAGCCGGGTTTTGGCCATTAGAAAAGTGTCACGATATGTTTTATTTAAAGTCTAATGACCTCATCTGCTTTCTCCGGTAACCCTAAAATCCCCCAGTCTCCCACACTTTGCTGCCGATTTGGACTTTGATGAGCACATTTCTCTTGGTTTCTTTTTAACACAGTCCCAAATTGCTGTTGTTCCTCTTCTATCGCCCTGAAAGCGATCCTGTATATTTGGCAGGGAAGCAGCAGTCAGGTGCCAGATGCTGACAGAGAAGCTCTGTGTGCGCCCTGCAGTGTGCCTGGGGATGCTCTTTACTCTTAACTTCAACTTTGCCCCATAAGTCTTTTCAGTACTGAAATTGATTGTCTCTCTCCACCCAAGCAGATGTTGTGTGTAATATTTATAGCTAAATGGCATTAGATCTATCCAGCCTCATTGAATAAAGAGATCTGATTCAATGGAGAAATGTCAGGGAATTTTATTCTGCGTGCCCTTTATTCTAGTGGAAATAGGATCTGTTTTGCTGATTGTAGTTTGATCCTGTGTTTTTAAACAGGTCACATAGAAAGTAGTGTGTGTGTCCCCTAGTGAGTATAATGTATACTGTGTGTGCCTTGTTAGCTAAACAGTGCGACTGGACCGACTGCTGCTACTCAGCTCTGAAGACTCAGCAACAAAACGCATTTGTTAGATATGGTCTGCATGAGAAAAAATAGAATATTTTATTCTTTTATCAGGGCCACCGATTAACATAAATTGCAATGGACCCCAGTGAAAAGATACAACGTAAGCATCTATTTAATATTTACATTAAAATAATATTAAACCCTTAGTTTCTGTGCAGCTAATTTACTTACTTATTGAGTATGCAGTTTCTTCATCTTTTGATCAATTCTTAATACCAGGTCTCCAGTGTCAGGATGGCTCCTTTCTCTTGCATCATCCAATGAGGCCACCCTTGCATGCGGGGTGTTGTTTCAATAGAAACACACAGCTCCATAGATTAGAATGGCAAGGCACTCCATTGACCCTCCTCATCTTTCCGGTTTCCCAAGGTAACAGACTGTGCTGTTCACCTAGAGTGATACCACTTAAAGTGTTACTAAACACACAACAGTAAAATCTGTGTGTATATGCAGTAAAGCATGCTTGTTATACTCACCATGGAACCTAAGAGGTAATCCTCTGCATTGTGTAAAAAGGCTGTTTGATCCTGTATACACAGACCCTCCCCTTCTTGCATTGTCCCCAAAACATCTCCGGATAAGACAGAGTTAGTCCCCTTTCACACCAGCCTGTCAGTTTCTCAGGTGAACCCAATTGGACCACCCATTGTCCTCTATGGTGCGGCGGATGTCAGCAGACATGTGTCCACTGACACCCACCGGGCATCCAGTCTGATTCACTGAGAACAGATGGATGGCGATACGCTGCCAATCGGATGATGCAGTCTGTTTCCACCTAAATGCCTTACAGAGGAGAGTGGACTGTGTCAACTCTCTATAGCGGAGCAGACACAGACCTGTCATCCGCCTGCTCAGCAGGGATCAGTGGAGAGATCCCCTGCTAAGCAGATGGATTCCGCTTGGATGGATCCGCCCCATGTGAAAGTTGCCTTAGTGGAGTCAGTCTGCACATGCTCAGTTTGGTGTATATTGCTAGAGAGTTTGCTTTTTTTTCTTGGTAGAATGCATGTGATCAGCACAGGATCAGCACTATCCAAACAGATGGTCAGGGGTCCTGCATTCTCATAGGACATTTATGGGAGAACGAAAACTCCTCCTACAAGCTTTAACCAGACACTGATAGAAGTCACAAGACTGCTATATACTGCTGATGAGAAAAGGTATTTAGCAGTTTATAGTTACTAAAATGATTGCATTTCCATGTTCTGTGTACTGTGGGAGACCAGATATAGTGAATGCAGGGTCTGGGGTTTAGTAACACTTTAACCTCCCTGGCGGTATGATTCTGTCAGGAATTCTGTACCAAAAGCGGTACAATTGTTTTCATGGAAATTTGGCGTTATGTATTATAGGCCTACAATTCTTAGTAATTACTGACTTAAACCTGACCAAAACAAGAGTCTAGTAGACATCCCAGATGTGATAAATTTGAAACACAAACGCATGAATTATAATCGAATCAATAATATAATTTTATTATAGAATATATATATAATAAAATTATTATTGATTAGATTATAATTCATGCGTTATATATAATATATATATATATATGTGTGTGTGTGTATATATATATATATATATATATAAAATTATATTATTGATTGGATTATAATTCATGCGTTATATATATATTATATATATAAACGCATGAATTATAATCGAATCAATAATATAATTATATATATATATATATATATATATATATACATATATACATATATATATATACACATATATACATATATATATATACATATATATATATATATATGCATATATATATACACATATATATATATATATATATATACATATATATATATATATATATATATGCATATATATATATATATATATATGCATATATATATGCGCATATATATATATATATATATATATATATATATATATATATATATATATATATATATGCATATATATATATATATATATATATATATATGTATATATATAATATAAAATGTGTTTTGTGCAACGTTTTTTTTTTTTTTTTGAATTTCCCTCCCTAGTTCCGCTCCCATGCAGCATTGCTGCTGCAGGGAACGGAACTAGGAAGTCCTCCTACCGACAGACGAGCGGCGGAGATCTCGGCTGGCGGTCACAGCAATGAGAGCTCATCGCTGGATCGCCAGGATAAGGTAAGACACTCCGCTGCGCTCTCTGCATAGCTCTGCCCATTCACCCCGAGCGTGACTCGGGGATACCGATAATAGCAGGAAATTCCTACCCTGAGTCACGCTCGGGTTTACCGCTAGCGAGGTTAAGGACCAAGCCTTTTCTTCATCCAGGGTGAATATCTCCTAAAAAGTTCACATTTAGGACATAATTATTTGACCTACAGGTAATTCTTATTATAGGCTTCCCTGTAGGTAAAAATCGAAAAGCGGACTTTACTGTTAGCACTTCTGCAATGCAGCACTAGGATTGTTAGTATTAATCCCAACCATGATATTATCTGCATGGTGTTTACATGTTCCCCACGTGGTGGCATCGGTTTCCACTCCACACTCCAAAGACATGCTGGTAAATTAAATGGCTCCTGTCAAATAGGGTGACCACGTGTCCCGGATCGCCCGGGACAGTCCCGCATTTGGAGAGTCTGTCCCGGGTCCCGGTCACCCTCATTCCGGGACAATGCAGTGTCCCGGAATGATCTGAGCCCGTGAGCCGCCGTCCGCCGACCGCTGCTGTGCTGTGACAGATAGTCACTTCCTTATACTATGTGATCGCCGAATCAGATCGGCATCGCATAGTACTGTCCAGTGTGTGTGGCTCCTCCCCTGCCTTGCTGCACGCAGTGCGCGGCCGAGTCACGTGACGACGGTGACGTCAGCCGGAGCCGGGATCTCTACTGTGCGGCGCCTCAGCCTGCTGTAACTGACTGTCTGTAATCCAAAAAAATGAAAACTGAAAAATGCACAGACAGATATGTTTTTGCCAGTCTCACGTATATGTTTGACGAAATGCACTTGGGAAAGTAAGTGTCCCTGAATGGCAGTTAGGAAATGTGGTCACCCTACTGTCAAATCAAATTCACCCTAGTATGTGTATGTACAGTGCCTTGCGAAAGTATTCGGCCCCCTTGAACTTTGCGACCTTTTGCCACATTTCAGGCTTCAAACATAAAGATATAAAACTGTAATTTTTTGTGAAGAATCAACAACAAGTGGGACACAATCATGAAGTGGAACGAAATTTATTGGATATTTCGAACTTTGTTAACAAATAAAAAACTGAAAAATTGGGCGTGCAAAATTATTCAGCCCCTTTACTTTCAGTGCAGCAAATTCTCTCCAGAAGTTCAGTGAGGATCTCTGAATGATCCAATATTGACCTAAATGACTAATGATGATGAATAGAATCCACCTGTGTGTAATCAAGTCTCCGTATAAATGCACCTGCACTGTGATAGTCTCAGAGGTCCGTTTAAAGCGCAGAGAGCATCATGAAGAACAAGGAACACACCAGGCAGGTCCGAGATACTGTTGTGGAGAAGTTTAAAGCTGGATTTGGATACAAAAAGATTTCCCAAGCTTTAAACATCCCAAGGAGCACTGTGCAAGCGATAAAATTGAAATGGAAGGAGTATCAAACCACTGCAAATCTACGAAGACCTGGCCGTCCCTCTAAATTTTCAGCTCATACAAGGAGAAGACTGATCAGAGATGCAGCCAAGAGACCCATGATCACTCTGGATGAACTGCAGAGATCTACAGCTGAGGTGGGAGACTCTGTCCATAGGACAACAATCAGTCGTATACTGCACAAATCTGGCCTTTATGGAAGAGTGGCAAGAAGAAAGCCATTTCTTAAAGATATCCATAAAAAGTGTTGTTTAAAGTTTGCCACAAGCTACCTGGGAGACACACCAAACATGTGGAAGAAGGTGCTCTGGTCAGATGAAACCAAAATCAAACTTTTTGGCAACAATGCAAAACGTTATGTTTGGCGTAAAAGCAACACAGCTCATCACCCTGAACACATCATCCCCACTGTCAAACATGGTGGTGGCAGCATCATGGTTTGGGCCTGCTTTTCTTCAGCAGGGACAGGGAAGATGGTTAAAATTGATGGGAAGATGGATGGAGCCAAATACAGGTCCATTCTGGAAGAAAACCTGATGGAGTCTGCAAAAGACCTGAGACTGGGACGGAGATTTGTCTTCCAACAAGACAATGATCCAAAACATAAAGCAAAATCTACAATGGAATGGTTCACAAATAAACATATCCAGGTGTTAGAATGGCCAAGTCAAAGTACAGACCTGAATCCAATTTAGAATCTGTGGAAAGAACTGAAAACTGCTGTTCACAAACGCTCTCCATCCAACCTCACTGAGCTTGAGCTGTTTTGCAAGGAGGAATGGGCAAAAATGTCAGTCTCTCGATGTGCAAAACTGATAGAGACATACCCCAAGCGATTACAGCTGTAATCGCAGCAAAAGGTGGCGCTACAAAGTATTAACTTAAGGGGGCTGAATAATTCTGCATGCCCAATTTTTCAGTTTTTTATTTGTTAAAAAAGTTTGAAATATCCAATAAATTTCATTCCACTTCATGATTGTGTCCCACTTGTTGTTGATTCTTCACAAAAAATTACAGTTTTATATCTTTAGGTTTGAAGCCGGAAATGTGGCAAAAGGTCGCAAAGTTCAAGGGGGCCGAATACTTTTGCAAGGCACTGTATACATTCAAGATTCAAGATAGGGATCTTAGATTGTGAGCTGTTTATACTATATCATTATTCAGGCAAACTGATAAATACACAGGTAGGATACATATAACAGTTTTACCTGCCAATAAATGTTTGCTTCTGTTCATCCTGTCCTGAGATTTACACAGCTCAGACTTATCTAGCAAGGGGGGGGGTGACCTGATCTGCATCGGTTTCACTTACAGGAAAGGAGAAGCAGCACAACGATTAGCTCATCTCTGTGTCACTCTGCTCTCTAGTCTTATCAGTATTCTGCTTGTACTGCTTCTCGCTCTCCCCTTTTGAGCTCTCTTATACAGACTTTACAGGTGACTGCACAAGAATGATAGAAAATCACTTTCAGGTACTTACACTGCTCGTACAAGAAAAAAAAAACATTTAATTTTACAAAGCTGCATTTATTTGTGTCTTTTATATCTTCCGCAGGGGTTTTGGTAAAGGAGAAGTACGGCCAAAGCTAATTTGGCCGTACTTCTGTGGATCACAGGAGTGCAGTCCGCTCTGCACTCCTGTGACCCATTTTCAGCAGACAGCGGGCTTAAACCCGCTGTCCACTGACATCACAGAGCCACTCCTGGATCAGGATTGATCGCAACCATATGGTCGGGATCTTCCCACATGCCTAGCTAGCTTTTCACTGACATCCCATCATGTGGTTATGAGTAAGCGATCCTCTGTATGGTAAAACGCGTCAACCTGTTACATGTCCCGATGATGCACTGTCTGTGTTGATCCTTCATGAGAAATAAAGGATACTTCTAATTTTATTTACTCCTGAGTGTGGTCCATTTTCC